>NC_043001.1:104175721-104285721 GCF_006345805.1 Octopus sinensis | reverse complement strand
GGTTTAATAATTAATGTTATAAAGTTTAAATAAGGGGCTCAAATTTCACCCACTCCCCCAATTTTAAATTTTGAACTTTTTCAACCATACATTTATTTGTCTGTCTATCTATTTATCCCTGTTTATTTATTCATGAAATATGTTTGTCAACTAAATGTTGCGGTCCTATAGAAGACGGTGTTACTATTGTTTTTAGCCCCAGGAAGACATTCATATCTATCTATCTCTTTATACATATATCTATATGCTTATTGAATTTAAAATCTTGAAAACATGGTTTCTTGAGTATTCAGAAAGTCTGTCATCCAAAATATAGGGGAAAAAAATTTTGGAAAAGTTTAAAATTTTTAAATGGGAAGGGAGAGGGGTAATTTTTTTTTTTGCATATTTGTAATCTCCAGCATCTAAAACGTAGGAACCCCCCAAAAAAATTCATGTTTCAAGGAGAGGTGCGAAACTGCATTAGCCCCCATTTGTGTACCTTAATTTCTGGACTCTGAACCACACTGCCCATAGATCCCAAACCCCAAAAACCACAACTTAATCCAGGCAATGCCCTATTGGGATACAATAAAAGCACTTGAAAATATGGGGAATCAGTTGGTCAATTGGTTACAAAACAAATGAGAAATGAAAAATACTGACAGCCCATGCATGATCAACTGTTATCCCCGCATATTTTCTGCCAGTCAATCACACTTGTTGTACAACAAATGTGATTAGCAAATGAGTGTGTAGGAGTGACGTGGGTTTTTGAGGCTGACAACAAAAAAGGATGAAAGCATGCAAAAAATTGAAAATTTAACCGTCTTAAACATTTTGTTACTGTATTTCTGTTGAGATGCTTTGTGTTTTTTCCAATTACTTTAAATATAACAAAGAATTTAGTAAAATAACTTAGTTATCATTAAGCTAGTGTTAGAAACATAAATTGTGACTAAGGTTTGGTGGAAGATTTTAATTCAAAATTTATGAAAACTAGACATTTGTATTACAGAGCCAGTGCTGGTTTCAGCCAGGTTGGTAACAAAAGGGTTAAGCCATCCCATTTTCACAATACTTCAGCATCCCTTTCCGGTCCCCCTAAATCGTTTTGCAGTCCCCTAGGGAACCGCAGACCCCAGTTTAAGAAACACTGACCTAAAGCAAAATGTTTTTCATGGACCCTTAATTTACTACTGTGGGCCTTCAATTTATTTTTTTGCTTGTGTGAGCTCCTAAGATTCTTCTCTCAATCCTCGGGGCTCATATGGACCCCAGATGAAAACCATTGTTCTACATCATGCTAGTAATGTCTAATGCAGTCGATTCTTTGGTGTTTGATGTCTTATTTTGTTTCTTCATTATTGTTATTTACTTTTTAATGTTTTTTATTTATATTTTCTAAAATCTTTCTTCAGTTTGATTTTCAAGAATGGGAAATTGATTATCCGCCTATTTCCCAACCTAAACTGGATTATTTGGCTCCAGAATATTCTTTAACGATGACCTGCAGCCCGGCAAGTGATATGTTCTCTCTTGGAATGCTTATCTACACTGTATGCAATAATGGTAAATCTTTATACGAATGTAATGATGAGTTGAGGCAGTTTAAAGCCAATATTGTAGAAGTAAGTCAGAATACATTTAAAAATTTCCTATTTTATTTCTTGTTTATAATATTGAAAGTAATTATTTTAGAGAACACAAAGCCATAGAGGGATGCCCTCCATCTGCCCTACGCTTATTTCACTCTTTCATCAGCTGCAACCTAATTTCTCATCAAAGATTATGAAAATGATTAAATTTCTCATCTATTTAGTGTATTTCCCTTTTCTTAATGGGTTTCCATCATCATCATCATTGTTGTTTAATGTCTGTTTTCCATGCTGGCATGGGTTGGAAGGTTTGACTGAGGGCTGGCAAGCCAGAAAGCTGCACCAGGCTTCAATCTGGTCTGGCAATGTTTCTACAGCTGGATGCCTTTCCTCATGCCAACCACTCTGAGAGTGGTTGGCATTTATTTTAGTATTTATTTTGAGATGCTCTGTTTCTTTCAATTACTTTAAGTATAACAAAGAATTTAGTAAAATAACTTAGTTATCATTCAGCTAGTGTTAGGAGCATAAATTGTGACTAAGGTTTGGTGGAAGATTTTAATTCAAAACTTATGGAAACAAGGCATTTGTATTACAGAGCCAGAGGTGGTTTCGGCCAGATTGGTAATGAGAGGGTTAAGGAATAGATTGCCGTGTCCCCTTCACTGTGGATCTGGCTAGGCTGATGGCTTGTGCTGGTCAACAACATGGTCACGGGAATCCGGGAATCTACTGACAAACGGTGAAAGCAGCAACATACTCCAATGATGGTGTTATTGTTTAACTCTGATGGAACAAGCTTCTGACCAAACCTATTCCAGCTGCAGCCCTGTGGTCTTTTTCTGATAGAGTTTTCCAGACTACATTTTTCAATATACTCTTTATTTTTCAAAATACAGTGGAACATGCTTTTGGCTGCTATTTCTAGCAGGTTGAGTAACTAAATAAAGCAGCAGTTCTCAACAATGGTTCCCAGGGCTTCATGTGACCCTTAAGCATCCTTCCAGCAGCTCTTGGTGGGTCTTCCCTTGGATGTTAAAAAGGTTAACAACCACCGATCTCGAGGCTCTGTGTGTTTAGAAGGTTTGCTTTCGATATAAGCTGTTGTTTTTATCTGGCCAGTAAAGAAAACAAAAACCCCAAAACTAGAAACATCTGTCACTTATTGATTCATAGAAGGCCAGGATGTTTAATCGAACAAAGATCATTAGCAGCTGCTTCTGTCTTCTTTAGAACTTTATTAACGAATATTGCTGACATCTGATGATGATGATGATGATAATGTTGATTGTGTTTTTTTGTTGTAGTGTTTTTCTCTTTTTCCTGTTGATTTCACATGTGTAACATTTTGTGGACTAAATTAAATTTGTTTCAGTCTTTGTGTAGTATTCAGCAATGCAAGTAATTTAACATAAAAACAATATTAATACATATAAGATCCTCATAAATAAACGTTAATCAATATTTCCAACGAGATAACGTGGTGAGCAGGTAGATTCGTTAGCAAAACGAGCAAAATGTGGCGAATCATTTTGCCCGCCTCAGCTCAAATTCTGCTGAGATTGACTTTGCCTTTCAGCCTTTTGCGGATGATAAACTAGGTACCAGTTGAATACTGGGGGAGATGTAATCAACTTAGCTTGATGATTTTGCTGGATGAATGTTTCAAGTGACTACTGGACGACAGAATCAGTCATCATCATCGTTTAACGTCCATTCTCCATGCTAGCATGGGTTGGATGGAGCCAGTAAAGCGTTAAATTACCTTGTGGTAATTGATTACATCCCTCTTCATTGTTCGGATCCCATCTCCCACTGAGTTTAATAAAGAAATTGAGTGAGATTAGTCTTTTAGCATTTAAGCCAGACATACCCAGCCCAAATATTCTGCCTTGTTCTATGTTCAAACTGGCCAGATCCAGCCTTTCACACCTACCTTACAATGTTAGTCTAAAAGAATATACATTAACATCATTGAAATATTGAAGCTACAAGTTAATGCAGGATCAATTCAAAGTATCGACTAAATAAATTTGAACAGTAAATGGCTAAAGGGATCCAGTCAACCTTGGAAGCTGGTGTCCCACCAAGGTCACATGACTCTCACATGACTGAAATTAGTAAAAGAATAAAATCAAAAAAAAAAGTGGGAATTGTCACCATTTTCCTCTAACTAGGTTTTCTTCTGTTTTAATTATGTAACATCTTCGTTAGAGAAATTAATATTCTTAAGTTTGAGATTGTATCAGTTTATGAATATATTTTCTAGCTGCGACATCTAACCCCTTCGCGGCTGGGATGTTTATCTGAGGAGGTCAGGGAGCATGTGAAGCTGCTGTTGAACACAGAACCATCAGTGAGGCCGGATGCAAACCAACTAACAAAGGTAAGCTTTGTTTCCTTTTTCTCTTTCTTGTTTCAGTCATTAGACTGTGGCCAAGCTGGGGCAACGCCTTCAAGAATTTTTAGTTGAATGACTCGACCCCATGGCTTAATTTTGGTACTTTTTCTATCGGTCTCTTATGCCAAACAGCTAAGTTACAGGGATGTAAACAGACCAACACCAGTTGTGAAATAGTTAGTTGTGAGGACAAACAAAAACACACACACGTATACAACAGGCTTCTTTCAGTTTCCATCTACCAAGGCTTTGGTTGGCCTGAGGCTATAGTAGAAGACACTTGCCCAAGGTGCCATGCAGTGGGACTGAACCTGGAACAATGTGGTTGGGAAACTTCTTATCTTAAATATTTTTTGGATGGCGGTCAGCTTCACACATCTCTCCTCATCCATCTGTAGTACATGACCATAATACCAACACAATCATCTCTCCTGCACGCTGCATCCGATACTTCTTATGCCCAACATTTCTCTCAGGGCACTTACACTCTGTCGTGCATGGACACTGACATTACACATCCAGCGGATCATGTTAGCGTCATTTTTTTCCAGCCTACGCATGTCCTCCGCAGTCACAGCCCATGTTTCACTGCCGTGAAGATGTGTGAAGAAGTGCCACTCCCAAACTGTTGAAGGAATCCGGGGTAGAGGTAGACCCAGGAAGACATGGGACGAGGTGGTCAAGCATGACCTTCGTACGTTGAGCCTCACAGAGGCTATGACGAAAGACCGAGTCATCTGGAGATATGCTGTGACTTTGAAGACGCGACAAATGAAGTGAGTTCATGGCTTGCAGGACGGCCTGCTGCGCTTGAGGAGACCTACTGTGTCAAGTTCATCAACATCAAAATAAAAATCGTATGGATATTGTTGTTGTGATACCCGTAGAGTGACCCGCTGTTCTTGAGGAGACCTATTGAGTCAAGTACGTCAACATCAAAATAAAAATCAAATGGAAATTGTAGTTAAGACACCTGTACTGGTGACACGTAAAAAGCACCGTCCGAACGTGCCAGATGCCAGTGCCGCCTGACTGGCATCCGTGTCGGTGACACGTAAAAGCGCCAACCGATTGTGGCTGTTTGCCAGCCTCCTCTGGTTGGCGTTACGAAGGGCATCCAGCTGTAGAAACACTACCAAATTAAACTGGAGCCTAATGCAGCCTCCATGGCTTATCAGACGCTGGTCAAACCGTCCAACCCATGCTAGCATGGAAAACGGACGTTAAATGATGATGATTATTATATATACATATACACACATATATATACATATACATATATATACATATTCACATATATTTACATATATTTATATACATATATATATATATATATACATGCGTCATACAGTCTACCTTTCACTCTGAATGTATATATATATATATTTGTGTGTATATGTATATATATATATTTGTGTGTATATGTATATATATATATTTGTGTGTATATATATATATTTGTGTGTATATGTATATATATATATTTGTGTGTATATGTATATATATATATTTGTGTGTATATGTATATATATTTGTATGTGTATATATATATATATTTGTATGTATATATATATATATTTGTGTGTATATGTATATATATAAATTTGTGTGTATATGTATATATATAAATTTGTGTGTATATGTATATATATATAAATTTGTGTGTATATATATATATTTGTGTGTATATGTATATATATATATTTGTGTGTATATGTATATATATATATATATGTGTGTGTGTGTATATATATATATATATATATATGTGTGTGTGTAATGGCTTAAAATTGATTTATAATCAGTATTATGGTTTGTGGATTTGTGCCATTTGTAACGGAGGAAATTGATTTGTAAACATTATTAATGAGGTGTCGAAGTCAGCAATTGTGACGATCTAAAGTTTGTTGTTATTATTGTTTACTGTAAAATGTGAAAGATGAACAATGCATCAAGTTTTAAGAAAGTATTTATTTACCGTTATGTTACAATACCTAGCCTTGACGGGCAGGTTGTGATAAATCCAAAAGTATGCGAAGTAAAGTTTGTGTTTGTATCCTCTTCATTGTTTAGTAGTAAATACAGAGAGAGATAGAATGATGTTGTAAGAGAACAGAATTAGAGCTAGAGAGAATTGTAGGTTGTTGTCTCACAGTTGCTTTCTCCCTCTGACCAATGTTCTAGCAGGTCAGCCAGACTTCGACTGTGACCAACTGATTTTTGCTTGGGATGTGCTTGTTTATATAACCATCCAGAAGAATGATTGATATATCATTGAAAACAATAGATTTAGGTGTTGGTCTTGTTATCTCTATTCTAGCTTTTGGTGAAGTAGAAGAGGTTAGAAAGGGTCAAGTGGTGAAGACATTATTTTGGCCTAGCTAAAAACTGCTGTCAGAGAAAAACCATTGTTCCATCGTAGGAAAAGTTCTGTTGCAGTGTTAATTTAAATTTGGCTGTGGTGGATTGAATCCACTTCATGCATGCAAATTCCACTACATATATATATATGTGTATATATATATATGTATATATACATATATATATGTATATATACTTTATTTAAAAGCAGCAGAAATATAACACAAGCTTTTACTTAGAGCTTCACGTTCCTGTTCGTCAGACAGTTTTGTTAAAATAGAACAGAAATAACGATATGATTAAAACTAGTTAAAGGATACACCTTTAAAAATGGATTTATTTCATTGATCCTTTCAATTAACGGTCTTAAGCATGCGATAAACAAAATAAACAATAAATGAATTCAATATAAATTCATCCTATTATAAAAATTGAGGAGAAACCGTAAATCGAAGAGTGGATTCAAAATACGTGTTCCAAATAATTATATACGAAATATAATTCAATTAATACAATTAAGGACTGACTAAAATTCAGATAAAAGACATGCAAAATAGAACACCCTATATTGAATTATCTATAAATTAAATGATTGAAATATAATAAAATGAAATAAAATAAAAGTAGAATCTTAAACAAGAAAATAATAATATTTGTATATAACAGTCAAAGGTTTTTTATAAGAAATCATCATCATCATCATCATTTAGCGTCTGCTTTTCATGCTAGCATGGGTTGGACGGTTCAACTGGGGTCTGGGAAGCCAGAAGGCTGCATCAGGCCCAGTCTGATCTGGCAGTGTTTCTACGGCTGGATGCCCTATGTTGAAATATTCAAAAACTTTGCGATGTGAAATAAATCATGTATAATAAGAAACAAATCCAACAGTGTGATTGAAAACTAGTCCAAGGATCAAAAATATACACTATCCATATGGTATATTGCTAGGCGACATTTTAAATTTAGTTGCGTGTCTGCAAGAATTCAAGAGTTCACGTCCTTGATTTAAAGAGTTATTGTCCTGGAATAAAATAAAATATTTTTCCAGCAGGTATAAATCACATTTGATGGGTCTTTTATGTGCACCGTGACTGTAAGGTGCTGCTCTATCCAAAATACTCCATATCATGTTGAAAGCTCGGGCTTCTTTTTCTTTTAATTTCCAGACCTTTAATTCCCAGAAGTGTTTGTCAGACAAAGAGTGTGTGATTGTTGTACAGCCATTGACAGCCTAATTAAAACGACAAAAAATTGTCTTTAAAATGTTTAATAACATCTAATTACTGTGTGTTGTTTTTGTATTTGCAAGATTCATAATGTGAATTCGTTTGTTAAAACAAATCTTGTTGTGTCTTGGGAGGATCATTGCACCAATAATAACACCACATGCTCTGGTTTAGTATCACTTCTTTTAATGATAAAGCAGTGATATTGAACCACAGCATGTGTGTTATTATTATTGGCATAATGACCTTCCCAAGAATTATTAAGTTGTAAGAAATTATTGCCAATATTAATTTTATTTAATTATTACTTCATATATAGATAACTGTTGCTAAATATTTCTACCATCTTGATGTAGTATATTGTTTTTTTTAAAAATCTTTGACCTATTTCTTTCTTTTGCAGATTCCATTTTTTGAGGATGTTGGATCTATGACTCTACAGTACTTAGACACATTATTTCAAAGAGATAACCTACAGAAATCTAAATTCTTTAAAGGTTTGCCAAAAATAATTGCCAAGTTACCAAAGGTGAATTTCTCTTTGTCTTCATATTCTTTGTTCTGTTTTGACTTCCCATGAAATTTAGTTGAAATGTTGCTGGTTCTAAGGAAAAATTCTTCACATTATTGGAAGACTCTGTTTCAGGGAGACTTTGTGGATGAGATCTGAGTTCTTATTTATGAGACTTCCTCTTGGAATATGAAATTATTTGAGTTTCACTGGAAGTGTCTATTAGTCATAAATTATCATAAATTAGAAAGTAAACATAAATGCAGAAGATATTCATTACTTTTAGGTGGTGGGCATGGAATGGCTAATTTGCAAACCTGGGCACCAAACTGTTAATCTGTTAATCATTAATTAACGAACTTAACATTTTCATTAACGATTTAACTTCTAAGTTAACTTTAGAAATCATTATCGGACTAATTAACTTCCGTTACATTTAACTTGTGTTAACTTAAGTCAACTTGAATTGAACTTAACAGATTTTACAGTTTTAGCACTTTTTAAAGGTGTTTTTGGAGCAAGAACGGATCTTTTGTTTTTTTTCTGTAATAAAAACGGTTTGTCAATAACTTGTTAAGTTTTTAAAGAATTACAGTTATTGAAGTTAACTTTTCGATTAATGGTGTCCACCTTTGCCAATCTGTATTATCTGTCTTTTAGCTTTCACTTGCTTTCTCCCATTTCCTTTTCATTCCATGATTGACCAACTTCCCCTTTATTCCAGCGAGTTAATCAGCAACGCATCTTGCCGCCATTGTTCAGTGAATCGGTCAACCCTGACATGATACCATTTGTACTTCCAAGCATTCTTTATATCGCAGAGCAATCAACAGAAAAGGAATATGTGACGCTTATCTTTCCTGAAATTATTCCAATGTTTAAACTCCAGAAGCCTGTTCAAGTAAGTTTTTTTTTTTAAATTGAGTTCTATCATTTTTCTGAATTTATCTCAGCGGAAACAAATTCTTATCTGTGACTTTTTTTTACTGTTTTACATAAAAGACAAGAATTCTGTAATATTGAGAAATTCATCTTGAGAAAGCATTACTTACAGCTGCTGAATGCTAAAAAGCACAGAAGTATCAAAAGCAGATGAAGAATGTCCAGCACTAATAGTGGAACTGCTAGATCACATGATTTCTGCATGTTTGCACTTCATCATCAGTAAGCACCCGCTGTCACTGCATCCTTATCAAACTTTGCTTCTACTGATGTATCAAAAGGCAGTGACTACTCAGTCGCTGGTGTTGCAGACAGCTGGCAGCTTCATTAAAAATGGCTATTGGTGATGCAAGTAACCAAATAACATTCTATATGTCTTATTTAACTTGGGAGAAGTGTTCATCATCATCATGACCATCGTTTAACGTCTTTTTTCCATGCTGGCATGGGTTGGATGCCCTTCCTAACTCCAACCACTCTGAGAGTGTAGTGGGTGCCTTTTACGTTTCACTGGCACAGGGGCCAAAGGAGGCTGGCATCGACCACGTTCGGATGGTGCTTTTTATGTGCCACTGGCACTGGGAAGCCAGTCTAGGCGGTGCTGGCATCAGCCATGTTCGGATGGTGCTTTTTATGTGCCACCGGCACAGGAGCCAGTCGGAGCGAGGAGGCTGGCATTGACCACGTTTGGATGGTCCCTTTTATGTTCCTCTGGCACAGGGACCACAACTACAGTTTCCATTTGATTGTGATTTGATTTGATTTTGATGTACTTGACTCAATAGGTCTCCTCAAGCATGGCATGTCGCCCTACGATCCAAAGTACTTTTTGAGTGGGCTGGTTATGCAACACTGGTGTAGGTTACAGCTGTGATCTCACTTTATTTGCCAGGTCTTCTCAATCACAGCATATCTCCAGAGGTCTCGGTCTTCCGTCATTGCCTCTGTGAGGTCCAACGTTTGAAGGTCATGCTTCACTCCTTGTGAGTGGCACTTTGTCGTTTGTTGTGTATTGATTTTAACCCATGTATGCCCATAAAAAAACAAAATCTTAAAATTTCACAGTATTTAGATTAAACATTGTGGTAAGCTTTCACAATCTGGAAGAGAAGGACAGGATGTAACTGTTAGCTACGGGTGTCAACTCCCTACTGAACATTTCGTAGGCTCAAATAGCAGCAGGTTTTGCGTTGTGAAAATACATGTTTATATGGTTTACACACATATACTCTGTGCCAATGATTCCCATCCTGCGGTCCTCGGAACCTTGGTGGTCTGCAAAGATAGTACTGGGGGTCTGTGAACTGAATTCAAAATTTCATATACAGGGTGGCCTAAAACTAGGTTCACAGTTATCACGTAGGCACTTTAAATTTCTTTTAAAACATTTTATCACATTTAAATTTCTTTCTTACAAAATGAAAAGGGAGCTTGACAAAATTAACTGAATTAGCATAAAATAATGGTTTCATATTTTTGTTATAATTAAGATCTTAACTGTTGATATTTGAGTGCAAATAACTGTAAACCTACTTTTGGGCCACCCTGTGTGTGTGTGTGTGTGTATATATATATATATATATATATATATATACATATATATATATATATATATATAACGGCGGTGCATCAGCATGGTCGCAGCTCTGAGCTGAAACTAGGAAAAAAAAAAGAATATATATATATATATATACACACATACATACACATATTTTTTTTTCCTTACTTGTTTCAGTCATTTGACTGTGGCCATGCTGGAGCCCCGCCTTTAGTTGAACAAATCGACCCCTTTTGCTGAACCGCTAAGTTACAGGGACGCAAATACACCAACATTTGTTGGTTGTCAAGCAATGGTGGACACACACACACACACACACATGTATATATATATATATATATATATGTATATATATATATATATATATATATGTATATATATATATATATATATATATATATATATATATATACACACACATGGGAAGAGTTCACGAAAAAAACAAAACACAAAGACAGGTGGTGTACAAAACAAACAGATGTATTAGTATATATATATATATATTATATATATATATATATATACACACACACACACACACACACACACACCACACACACACACACACACACACACACACGACAGGCTTCAGAGTGAAAGGTAGACTGTATGGTGCATGTGTGTGAACAGCCATGCTACATGGCAGTGAAATATGGGTTGTGGTTGCTGAGGACATGCGTTGGCTTGAAAGAAATGAGCTAGTATGCTCTGTTGGATGTGTAATGTCAGTGTGCACACACGACAGAGTGTAAGTGCCATGAGAGAAAAGTTGGACATAAGAAGCATCAGATGCAAGAGTGACGACTGCGCTGCTATGGTCAAGTGTTGCGTATGAATGAGGACAGCTGTGTGAAAAAGTGCTGCATGCTAACAGTGGAGGGAACCTGTAGAAGATGTAGACTCAGAAAGAACTAGGATGAGGTGGTGAAGCACAACCTTCGGATGTTGGGCCTCAGGGAGGCAATGACAAGTGACTGAGACCTTTGGAGACATGCTGTGCTTGAGAAGATCTGGCAAGCCAAGTGAGACGGTAACCGTGGCCTATGCCAGTGTAGCATAACCGGCCCGTTTAAGAGTACCCATCAAGCACAGTCTGGTGGGACTGGCATTGACCACACTTGAATGGTGCTTTTTACGTGCCACCAGTACAGGTGCCAGTCAGACAGTACTGTGCTTGAGAAGACCTGCTGGGTCAAGTGAAATCATTGTTGTGGCTGATACCAATACTGTCTGACTGGCACCTGTACTGGTGGCACGTAAAAAGCACCATTCAAGTGTGGTCAATGCCAGTCCCACCAGACTGGCTCCCATGCCAGTGGCATGTAAAAAGCACCATACAAGTGGGGTTAATGCCAGTCCCACCTGACTGGTCCCATGCTGGTGGCACTTAAAAAGCACCATATGAACGTGGTCAATACCTGTGCCACCTGACTGGTCCCATGCTGGTGACATGTAAAAAGCACCCACTACACTCTCAGAGTGGTTGGCGTTAGGAAGGGCATCAAGCTATAGAAACATTGCCAGATCAGACTGGAGCCTGGTGCAGCCTTCTGGCTCGCCAGCTTTCAGTCAAACCATCCAGCCTATGCCAGCATGGATGGAAAGCGGACGTTAAATGATTATGATGATGATGATGATACGATGGGCTTCTTTCAGTTTCCATCTGCCAAATCCACTCACAAGATTTTTGCTGGTCTGAGGCTATAGTAGAAAGACATTTTCCCAAGGTGCCAAGCAGTGGGACCGAATCCAGAACCATGTGATTGGGAAGCAAGCTTCTTATCACAAGCCACACATATATCTATATATTTGTGTGTCTTGCTTGTTCCCCTCCATCATCAGGGACATAAACACACCAACATTGGTTGCCATGTGCTGATGGAGGGGGCGGGGAAACAAACAGACATACACACACACATACATACATATATGTATATATATGTTTGTATGTATGTATGTATTGAGCATTTACAGAGAATACCGAACTGTCTTACACAGGCCCTTGTTTTTAGGAATTCTCAATAAGTTATGAATATCCAAATTGTGAAGTCAGTTATGTAATTACATGAAATTAGTTACCCGATAGTAAGAATTCAAATAAAGTAGCCCCGAAAAGGGCTTTAATGCATTCCCAGAGTATATAGAACATAGGAGGAAATTCTAATAAGCTATGTATACTAAAATCATGAAGCATGTTACGTAATAACAGGCTAATCAGATATGAGATAATAACAATTCAAAGTAAATAACTTTGAATAGGGCATTTGTGCATTTGCAGAGAATGTTACCCTCAGCGGAGTTAGTGTTGGTATATTTGTGAATAAGTCACTAACCAAAATACTATTTACTTGTTTAAGAGTTGTACTGGATAAATTGCAAAAATAACTCAGTTCAAATACTAAGAAATAAGCATACTCAATTTGATTTACACCAAATGATTTAGGAAAACCCAGAACTCTGTGGTTGGGAAGCAAACTTGTTACCACACGGCCACTCCTGCACCTATGCTTTTTTAAAAAAAAATTTAATTGCATCTTTTGTGTTATTCTGTCTGTTATGAAAGTCGAATAATAAATCTGTTGTGTTTGTTTTTTTTCTTCAGATCCTCCTGATATTCCTGCAGAATATGACTTTACTTCTCAGTAAAACAAGTTCTTCAGACATCAAGAATCATGTTTTACCCATGGTTTACCATGCTTTAGAATCTAATGATCCCCAAATTCAGGTAAATTCTTTTTTGAAAATGTTACAAATTATTGCAATCCACACATTGCGTGAAATGTGACATGTAACAACGAACATCTGTGACAGTTATGGAAATATTTTGAAGTCTGTTGAAATCCTGTGTATTGTCAGCAAATTGGTTCAATGCACAGGATTCTTTGAAAGTGTAGCAATTAAATAGCAATTACCCTAACGTGTGTGAATATATTAATTAAAATTTTTGGTTGTGAAATAAGTGTTTTACAAACCAGCTGAGATGATGAGTAATTTACTTAAATTGGTTGCCACCTGCACCACAACCACCACCACCACAACCACCTCCACAACGACCACAACCACCTCCACAACCACCACCACCACCACCACGATGATGATGTAATGTCCATTTTCCCTGCTGGTATGGGTTGGGTGGTTTTGACAGGGGCTGGCTCCATTTGTCCGTTTTGACATGGTTGCTATGGCTGGATACCTTTTACATGGCACTAACCTTTTATGAGACACCAGCACAGGGACACAGAAAGCACCTGTAAAGTTGTCTTGCATCTTATAAATAGACACCTGCTTATTAGTCCCTCTGGCTGGGTAGCCATGCATCTCCTCCACAGCAGCACACCTGTCTCTGACCTCATTCTTCATCACTCTCTCTCCTCCTCTTACTTTTCCCTCTCACTCGGTAACCAAGTATCTTCTTTACATCAGCACACTTGTTTCTGGCCTCTTTCTTGTTACCTCTCTCTTACTCTCTCTCTCTCTTCTCTCTCCCTCTCTCTTTTCTCCCCCTCTCTCTCTCACTAGGTAACCATGTACCTCCTCTATAGCAAGACACCTATTTCTGCCTCTCTATTTCTCTGTTGGGTGACATACCATGCATGAGGAGACCCAGTGTGTCAAGTAAATCAAATGGAAATTGTAGTTGTGGCATGCTATAAGCACCATTCATGTGTGGGTCGTTACCAGAATCGCTTGACTGGCTCCCCATGCCGGTGGCACGTAAAAATCACCATCCGAATGTGGCTGATGCCAGTGCCACCTGACTGACTCCTGTGCCAGTGGTACATAAAAAACACCCACTACATTGTCGAAGGGCATCCAGCTGTAGAAACACTGCCAGATCAGTCAAACCGTCCAACCCATGCCAGCATGGAAAACTAGCGTTAAATGATGATGATGATGATGACTAACCTTTCATCATCTGCTACTGGGTCAGTTCCACTAATGCCCCCCTCTGTTGTGGCAAGACACCTGCTTTTGTCACTCTGTCTCACTCTAACCTTTCATCTTCTGACACAAGTTCCCCTCCTCAAATGCCCCTGCTCCCCTTCGTAATTCTTTGTCTTGTGAGTTACTTGGTTACCCTGCTAGTATTAGTGCCACATTAAAAACATCCGGTCCACACTGTAATGTGGTTGGTGTTCTGGAAAGGCATCCAGCTGTAAAAATCATGCCAAAATTAACCTTGCCTGTGCTAGTGCCAGATAAAAAGCACTGAGTCCACTCTATGCAGTGGTTGGTGTCAGGAAGGGCATCGAATCGTAAAAACCCTGCCAAAACAGTCATAATAGCCTGGGGTAGTCATCTACCTGGCTGGATCCCTTCCCATGCATGCATGGACGATGGATGTTAAATGATGATGATGATGGTGATGAGGAATTTCAGTCAAATATAAATTATTGTACATGAAGCAATGTTATGCTACTTTATACTGTTTGCTGCTAGAAATTACAACTAAATCACCCTCAAATCACATTTCACTGTCTTCATTATTTAAGTTTTACTAAGTTCCTTCCCTTGTGAGTGGATTTGGTAGATGGAAACTGAAAGAAGCCCGTCATATATATATATATGTATGTTTGTGCCTGTGTTTGTCTCCCCAACATCTCTTGACAACCGATGCTGGTATATTTATGTTCCTGTAACTTAGCAGTTTGGCAAAAGAGGCTGATATAATAAGTACTAGGTTTGCAAAGAATAAGTCCTGGGGGTGATTTGCTCAACTAAAGGTGGTGCTCCAGTATGGCCGCAGTCAAATGACTGAAACCAGTAAAAGCATAAAAGAATAAAGGTATTTTTACAGTCTCTACTTCATGGCTAAAATATCGACCCCCAGTTCAATGCATTTGCGTTGTTTCGGTGCCAGCAGGTAAATTATTGTTCTGCTAATATTGGTAAGCATTTGAAATTAAGTACTAGTTGCGTACTGGGTCGATTTAACTGACTGGCCCCCTCACCCCAAAATTTCGGGCCTTGTGCCTAGAGTAGAAAAGAATAATTGTAAACATTTAAATTAATTAAACGCTTCTATGGATAATTAAATAGTCTTGTTACTTCCAAAGAGTAACACTTGTCTGTTTTTGTTAATGTTTTTTTTATTTTGATAAATTGTTTTATTAGATGCTGGTGATTAGCAGATTTAATTAGTGCAGGGCACAAAAGTACATTGCGGAACATAGTTATGTCCCTTTATGCTTTTAGTTCAAATCTCTCTCAAATCACTTTGCTTTCTATTTGTCTGGGTTCTCAAAAATCTACTATAATAATACTCGTGTTTTTCTTTGTCACAACATATGAATAAGAAAGGAAGGGGTGATGGCAAAGTGGTAGTGGGATGATGGAAATTCAATGCTGAAAAGAAAAATCAAACAGCGTTTCAACTGTATGTGTACAAGGGAAGTATGTGACTGTATGTGAACATTGATGAGAGTATTTATTTGATTTACCATCCAGATTTATATCAAAATCGCTGACGTGGCCGATGACAGTACTGCCTGATTGGCACTTGTGCCAGTGGAATGTTAAAAGCACATCCGAGCGTTATCGTTGCCACGGCTGTGGATTGGCTCCCGTAACAGTGACACATGAAAAGCACCATTCAAGCATGATCAACGTCAGTATAACCATACCAGCACATGTGCCGGTGGCACATGAAAAACAACATTTGAGCATGGTTGTTGCCAGTGCTGCCGGACTGGCTCATTTGCAGGTGGCATGGAAAAAAACACCTTTTGAGCGTGGTCGTTGCCAGAACCGCCTGACTGGCCCTCGTGCCGGTGGTATGTAAAAGCACCTACTACACTCTCGGAGTGGTTGGCATTAGGAAGGGCATCCAGCTGTAGAAACTCTGCCAGATCAGATTGGAGTCTGGTGCAGCCTCTGGCTCACCAGTTCTCAATCAATCTGTCCAACCCATGCCAGCATGGAAATCGGACGTTAAACGATGACGATGATGAAAATACTACAATTAGCCATCATTTTTGATGGCACGGGGAAAGTTAGTTTTATATATAATTCTTGTTGGCTGCAGGTTGCCCATGAGTGGTTTATAACAATCTTTTCTAAGATAGAAGATTCCAGCAAAAGTATTTTAAAAATTTAATAACCCCAAAATATTTCTGTTTCCACAGGAACTTGTTCTCAATATCATACCTACTTTTGCTAGTCTTATTGAATATACGTCCCTGAAAAATTGTATAATACCAAGGATCAAGAAAATGTGTTTAGCCACATCAAGCCTTTCGGTGAATATCTAATTTATCTTCTCTTTAATTCTCATCTGTTTTGTTTTAAATTCTCTTTTTGTTAGTTTGCTGCTTTTCTCTGCATGAAATTAAAATTAAAATGTGTTTGTGTGTGTGTGTGTGTGTGTGTGTATGCACAAACACACACAAACATTGTTGATGTCATAATAACTTCTAAACTTTTGAAAGAATGTGAAATAATTCTGTTTTGAAGCAGTGGGATTTTTTCTATCCTTTGGGCTTTTTACAACCCAATATTTTGATGTGACTATTTATAACTTTATCATCTTCTCCAAGATTCACTATTGCAAGAAATATTCATGTTTGTCTGTACGTTAAGGATGATGGCTGTCTGCTCATGTCTAAGTAAGCATCTCAAATTAAAATAGGACACTTATGTACAGGTTGGTGACAACCCCATCAAGCATCTTAGGTCTGCATCTGCTTCCATCTTCCCATTGCCATGAGGCTTGAAAATAAAATGGTAAGCAAGTCTGCAATTCCTGTGCAGAATTTTAGGTTTAGTAAAGTTCTTAAAAGTGTTCCTAACCTGTTGGCTTGATTCAAAGACAAGCTGAGGCAAGCTGCTTGGTGTCAATAAAGATTCCAACTGAGGAATGTGGGGACACTATGGATCTTATGCTGGTATTTAAGATTCAAAAAATGGTCCTGACCATTCTTTGAAAAATGGGCTGAGCCTCATTCACAGTGCCCATACACTGGACACTGACCAGTCCTAGTGCTGCTGAAAGATATTGGGATGCTTATAGATGGCAAAAACCATTCTTTACACTTGAGCCTGTAACTAATGGCATTAACAACCACAGCAGCATTTCATTTCTTCTACTAGTGATTCTTACTGCCTTGACTTTGTGCATCGTGTCTCTATTTCATATCATTGCTTTCACCCTGCAGGTACGAGTTGGATGCCTTGTGTGTATTGGTAAACTTCTGGAATACATGGATAAATGGTGCGTGCTGGATGAAGTGATTCCGTTGCTGCCTCAAATACCGTCTCGAGAACCTGGAGTGCTTATGAGTATTTTAGGTAGGTTTCTCTTTGAATATCATCATCATGATTATCGTCATCATCATCATTATCATCGTCATCATCATCGTCGTCGTTGTTTTACATCTGTTTTCCATGCTGGAATGGGTTGGATGGTTTGACTGAGGACTGGTGAGCCAGATGGCTGCACCAGGCTCCAGTCTGATTTGGCAGAGTTTCTACAGCTGGATGCCCTTCCTAATGCCAACCACTCCGAGAGTGTAGTGGGTGCTTTTTATGTATCACTGGCACAGGGGCCAGAGGAGGCTGGCAATGACCACAATCAGTTGATGCTTTTTACGTGTCACTAGCGCAAAAGCCAGTCAAGGCGGCGGCATTGGCCACATTTGGATGGTGCTTTTTACGTGCCAGCAGCACGGGGATCACAACTACAATTTCCATTTGATTTTGATGTACTTGACTCAACAGGTCTCCTCAAGCACAGCATGTCGCCCTACAATCCAAAGGTACTTTTGAGTGGGCTGGTTATGCAACACTGGTGTAGGTTACAGCTGTGAACTCACTTTATTTGTCGGGTCTTCGCAATCACAGCATATCTCCAGAGGTCTCGGTCTTTTGTCATTGCCCGTGTGAGGCGCAATGTTCAAAAGTCATGCTTCACCACCTCATCCCATGTCTTCCTGGTTCTACCTCTACCCCGGATTCCTTCAAGTTATGAAAAATAAAAGAAAAGATTGCGTCTATAAGAGGTGTAATAAATAATGTTACCAAATGAAATTTATTGTGTTAGGAAGGACATCTGGCCATAGAGACCATGTGAAAGCAGACAATGAAACTTGGTGCAGTCTTCTGACTTGCCAGTATGGAAAAATGGACATTAAATGATGATGGTGATGGTGATATTTACATCTATTATTTCAGACATTTTGTGTAGTCTTTTGTAAAGATAATTTAGCTTGTATATGTTGCAGTTGATTGAGTTGTGGGAAACGATATTTCTGGGAAAAGTTACCTGTATTAGGTTATCATCCTATACAGGAGGAAAATGCTCTCTCATCCACTTAACAGAAAAGAGTTAACCCTTACATTACCAACCCGGTTGAAACTACCCCTGGCTCTGTACTACAAAAGTCTTGTTTTCATAAGTTTTGAATTGAAATCTTCCACCAAACCTTTGTCACAATTTATGTTCCTAATACTAGCTGAATGATAACTAAGTTATTTTACTAAATTCTTTGTTATATTTAAAATTAATTGAAAGAAACAGAACATCTCAAAATAAATACAGTAACAAAAGGGTTAAGGGTTAAACATCTTTGTGGAACAAATTTTCAAGGAATTGGATTTATTTTTTAATTTGTTTCTGATTTGGAATTTAAGTCTGACTGAGAGAATCAGTGACTGTGATGATTTACAAACAGTTCCCCCGACCGGAGATAATTGGAATAACATGAAAGTTAGTGGTCATATGGATATTGTGATGAAGCTAATCGAAGAATTTTTTCTTTTTTTTTTATCAAAGTTTTCTTGTTTGTATTGTATAGCTAATGGCTAATCAAATATTTTTTCTGTGCAGGAATCCTGAAGGTGACATTTTCCCATCCAAAATTAGGATTTACAAAAGAAATTCTGGCCACAAAAATCATTCCATTCTTAGTACCTTTGTGCATTGAAAATAATTTAAATCTGAACCAGGTGAGTAAACTTTATTTGTGAAACCTCTTTTCCCACTCATTTTACACCTGTTAACAATCGTTTTATTGAACAATTTATTACATTTTTTATTAGATTATTAGACTTAACAATTTATCAAATTTTGTGTTGAGTCACTCGTCTAGTCTCACTTCACAGTTGAGTGGTTACTGTCGAGTCACTCATCTAGCCTCCCTTCAGAGTTGAGTAGCGAGTGTCGAGTCACTCATCTAGTCTCACTTCACAGTTGAGTGGTGAGTGTCGAGTCACTCGTCTAGTCTCACTTCACAGGTGAGTGGTTGATGTCGAGTCACTCATCTAGTCTCACTTCACAGTTGAGTAGTTAGTGTCGAGTCACTCATCTAGTCTCGCTTCACAGGTGAGTGGTTACTATCGAGTCACTCATCTAGTCTCGCTTCACAGGTGAGTAGTGAGTGTCGAGTCACTTGTCTTGTCTCACTTCACAGTTGAGTGGTGAGTGTCGAGCCACTCATGTAGTCTCACTTTACAGTTGAGTGGTTACTGTCGAGTCACTCATCTAATCTCGCTTCACAGGTGAGTGGTTGATGTCGAGTCACTCATCTAGTCTCACTTCACAGGTGAGTGGTTGATGTCGAGTCACTCATCTAGTCTCAATTCACAGGTGAGTGGTTTCTGTCGAGTCACTCATCTAGCCTCACTTCACAGGTGAGTGGTTACTATCGAGTCACTCATCTAGGCTCACTTCAGAGTTGAGTAGCGAGTGTTGAGTCACTCGTCTAGTCTCACTTCACAGTTGAGTGGTGAGTGTCGGGTCACTCGTCTAGTCTCACTTCACTGGTGAGTGGTTGATGTCGAGTTGCTCATCTAGTCTCACTTCACAGTTGAGTGGTTTACTGTTGAGTCACTCACCTAGTCTCACTTCACAGGTGAGTGGTTACTGTCGAATCACTCATCTAGCCTCACTTCACAGTTGAGTGGTTACTATCG
Organism: Octopus sinensis; assembly: GCF_006345805.1. Taxonomy (NCBI): domain Eukaryota; kingdom Metazoa; phylum Mollusca; class Cephalopoda; order Octopoda; family Octopodidae; genus Octopus; species Octopus sinensis. The sequence continues at coordinate 104,265,236 of NC_043001.1, read as the reverse complement.
AGACACTCATCTAGGCTCACTTCACAGTTGAGTGGTGAGTGTTGAGTCACTCATCTAGTCTCACTTCACAGGTGAGTAGTTACTGTCGAGTCACTCATCTAGGCTCACTTCACAGTTGAGTGGTGAGTGTTGAGCCACTCATCCAGTCTCACTTCACAGTTGAGTGGTTACTGTCGAGTCACTCATCTAGGCTCACTTCACAGTTGAGTGGTGAGTGTTGAGCCACTCATCCAGTCTCACTTCACAGTTGAGTGGTTAGTGTCGAGTCACTCATCTAGTCTCGCTTCACAGGTGAGTGGTTGATGTCGATTATTTCATCTAGTCTCGCTTCACTGGTGAGTAGTTGATGTCGAGTCACTCATCTAGTCTCACTTCACAGGTGAGTGGTTACTGTCGAGTCACTCATTTAGCCTCACTTCACAGTTGAGTGTCAAGTCACTCATCTAGCCTCACTTCACAGTTGAGTGTCAAGTCACTCATCTAGTCTCACTTGACAGTTGAGTGGTTACTGTCGAGTCACTCATCTAGTCTTGCTTCACAGGTGAATAGTGAGTGTCGAGTCACTCATCTAGGCTCACTTCACAGTTGAGTGGTGAGTGTTGAGCCACTCATCTAGTCTCACTTCACAGTTGAGTGGTTACTGTCGAGTCACTCATCTAGTCTCGCTTCACTGGTGAGTGGTTGATGTCGAGTCACTCATCTAGCCTTACTTCACAGTTGAGTGGTTACTATTGAGTCACTCATCTAGGGTCACTTCAGAGTTGAGTAGCGAGTGTCGAGTCACTCGTCTAGTCTCACTTCACAGTTGAGTGGTGAGTGTCGAGTCACTCATCTGGTCTCACTTCACAGTTGAGTGGTTAGTGTTGAGTCACTCATTTAGTCTCACTTCACAGTTGAGTGGTTAGTATTAAGTCACTCATCTAGTCTTACTTCACAGTTGAGTGGTTACTGTTGAGTCACTCATCTAGTCTCACTTCACAGTTGAGTGGTTAGTGTTGAGTCACTCATTTAATATCATTTCACAGTTGAGAGATTAATAGACGATGACTTATCTGGTCGATCGTGTAGTAACAGTAGTAGTAGTAGTAACAGTAGTAGTAGTAGTAAGGAATATTAGTATTGGTAGAAGTAAGAAAAGGCAGGAAAAGCCGTGTGATGTCTGTTATTTTTGCTCTGGTTGCAGTTTAGTGCCTATATTACCATTGTGAAGGAGATGATCAGCAAAGTGGAAAATGAACAGAAGGGAAAGCTGGAGCAGTTGAATTCAATGCAAGAGGAACAAAAGTAAGTAATTAATACGGATAGCTTTTTGTTAATTGGTCCTAATTAATTCTTTCTTTCCGAGACACAATTCCTTCCCCGATGCCTCACCAATGCCTGGGATCATATTCTAACTTCATTGTGTGTCTATTATCACCCATCTTCACTTGGCAAGTATTCTCGCTTCAAGATTGCTTCCTCATTCCTCTACATTCTTCTGCTATCTTTACCATTCTCCTTGCTCCATCTGCTGCCAGTAGGCGTCCAACAAATTTTCTCTCTCTCTTTCCTCTATTCAAAACATCTCTCTCACTTTACCTCCCCCCTCTCTCTCTTTCTCTCTCTCACTTCTCATCATTCTCGGTCATTTTAAAGTCAATAACTTTTCCTGGTTCTTGAGGTTATTCTTTACCAATGCAGCTGGTACAGAGCTTGAGGACTGATTCATCATCATCATCATCATCACCATCAACATTATTATTTAATACAGTTCTATAATTAAGAGATGAGGAATTATTTACATTATTTACTTTTGACTGATATTTGTCCTCATCTTGTTTGTTGTTAACACAACGTTTCGGCTGATATACCCTCCAGTCTTCATCAGGTGTCTTGGGGAAATTTAGAACCTGGGTTCTCATACCTAAGGTTTTTTCCGATGTTGTTATTATTATTATTATTATTATTATTATTATTATAATATGATCCCCTGAATAATAATAATAATAATAATAATAATAATAATAATAACATCGAAAATACTTTAGGAATGAGAACCCAGGTTCGAAATTTCCCCAAGATACCTGAAGAAGGCTGGAGAGTATATCAGCTGAAATGTGTTAACAACAAAGATGAGGACAAATATGTATCAAATGTAAATAATGTATATTATTATTTAACTTCCCTCGTTCATGCTGGCATTGGCTGGCTGGTTTGACAGGAGCTGGCCAACTGTGGGGTAGCTGCACCAGGTCCCATTGCCTGTCCTGGCATGGTTTCTACAGCTGGATGCCCTCCCTAACATGAACCACTTTATAGAGTGTGACTAGGTGCCTTTTATATGGCATCAGCACCAGTACTTTATGAGTGTTAGGGGATGAAATGTGGTTGGGGGGAGAAGATTGACAGGGCAGAGCCCCCACCCACAGACAAGCATTACCAAGATGGTAATTCATTAATCAGTCTCCTCATTAGTACATTACCAAGGCAGTAATTCATTAATGAATCTCCTTATTAGCACCTTACCAAGGTGCTAATTCATTAATTAATCTCCTCGTTAGCAGATTACTAATCTTCTCGTTTGCACACCAAGCATTCTTGATCTCTTTCTCGTTTCTGAATTGAGTCCTGTGATAAATTTTTACCCAATCATACACAATACACTCCACGTCTTCTGATGGCACTGCAACCTTCCTCGTGCCCCATACTCCCTGGTCACTTAATTAGATGTTCACCAATTCTGTTCTGTCTGGCATCGAATGTATTTCATCTGTGACCTGCCTGAGACAGCTGACCTTGTGGCTGATACTATCATTCTTGCTATGTTCACCCAATTCCTTCAAACAACAAAAGCTGCCATCATCATTATCATCATCATCGTCATCGCTTAACGTCCGCTTTCCATGCTGGCATGGGTTGGACAATTTGACTGGGGACTGGCTAGCCAAGAGGCTGTTCCAATCTGATCTGGCAATGTTTCTACAGCTGGATGCCCTCCCTAATGCCAACCACTCCGATAGTGTAGTGGGTGCTTTTTATGTGCTACCAGTACAGGAATCAGTCAGGTGGCATTGGCATCGGCCAGGTTCGGATGGTGCTTTTTTATGTGCTACCGGCACAGGAACCAATCGGGAGGAGAGGGCTGGCATCGATCAACGTTCGGATGATGGTTTTTATATGTCACAAGTACAGGGACCCAGTAAGGTGACACAAGCAATGACCCACGCATGGATGGTGCTTATTGTGTGCCACTAGCACAAGAGCCAATCAGGTGATACTGGCATTGGCCACAACTGCAATTTCCATTTGATTTTGAAATCTATCCATCACTTAAAGTGTTGTTCGCTCACTGTTTTATAACGGCTACAAAATGACTGCCAGGAACAGAAGACACACTGACTTTGTGCTCTTCATTGTGCAACCAGCCAGCCCTGCTGTCTTTGTAATTGTAGCAGAGCCTTTTGGGTTCTTGTTAAATATGCACCTCTACAGACTTTGCAGAAACAAAGTTAGTGAAGACCCTCTTTGTAAGAGACCATCACTCCTCATTGGAGGGGACACTTCTGCTGATAAAGACTCCACATTAATCTGTTTTCTCCTCAAGCACGGCATTTCGCCCTACGATCCAAGGTACTTTTGAGTGGGCTGGTTATGCGACACTGGTGTAAGTTACAGCTGGGGACTCACTTTATTTGCCAGGTCTTTGCAGTCACAGCATACCTCCAGAGGTCTACACCTCGCTAAATTGTTATACATATATATATATATATATATACACTTACGTATATATATATATATATATATATATATATAGTCCAACCCATATTCATACATATATGTGTATATAGTCCAACCCATGCCAGCATGGAAAGCGGACGTTAAATGACGATGAATACACACCCATATATACAATTTACACACATACGAGGGGCGTTCAATAAGTAATGCCTCTGACCCACTTCCCATAGAAGTAGAGCAACAAAACTTGGCACAGTTATTAGTCTTTTTCTACATAGGAACCACCCAGAGTTACGCATTTCTCCCATCGTTTGATGTGGCTCTGGACACCGTTTTTGTAGAAGAACCCAGCTTGGTCCTCCAACCTCAATGTGACTTCAGAAATCAAGGCTGCATCATCTGGGAAACGCTTTCCTTTCAAAAACAACTTCATGATTGGGAAGAGGTGAAAATCAGAGGGTGCAAGGTCAGGAAAGTAGGGGGGATGGGGAGTTCATAGCCATACGCCTGTGCTTCTGATCTGGCGACAAGCGAGTTGTGGACCGGAGCGTTGTCCTGCAGGAGGAGGATGCCTTTGCTGATCTTGCCCCGCCTCTTGATTTTGATAACTTCTCTTAATTTCCTCAAAAGTGAAGCATAATAGGCTCCTGCAATTGTGGTACCCTTTGCCAGGAAATCTGTCATCACTACTCCGTCCTGGTCCCAGAAGACTGTGAGCATGACCTTGCCAGCGGAGGGCTGCACTCTTGCCTTCTTTGGAGGGGGTGAGTCACGGTGCTTCCACTGCATTGACTGGGCTTTGGTCTCTGGATCATCGTGATGGACCCAGGTTTCATCCTGTGTAATCAGTCTTTTGAAAAATTTTGACTCATCTTCTTGGCACATCTCCAAATTCACCCTCGAGCACTCGACGCGTTCTTGCTTCTGGAAAGGCGTGAGCAACCTGGGAATCCATCTGGCAGACACCTTTTGCATATGCAAATGGTCATGAATGATAGTTTCCACAGACCCGGTACTAATCTTGACCTCATGGGCTATTTCGCGAATAATTATGCGTCGATCTTCCAAAATGGCAGCCTCAACTTGACGGACAGATGCCTCATCAATGGCAGAAGGGGGTGACCAGATCTGGGAGCTGTTTCCACAGAGTTCCAACCATGTTTGAATTCACAATGCCAGCGTTTTACAAGGTCATATGATGGGGCATCATCACCATAAGTTACTTTCATTTCATCAAAAGTCTCCCTTGGTGTGCGTCCTTTCAAATACAAAAACCGGATCACTGCTCGACACTCAACAGGCTCCATTTCACACTTGACTCGGTTCAAACACCTGTAAATCAGAAACCACAATTAATTCAGAGCTGTAATTTGCCACTTACTCTATAGAGATATAAATGATTGCACATGCAAAATTTCAGCTAGATCAAACAACTGCAAGTGGGTCAGAGGCATTACTTATTGAACGTCCCTCGTATATGTAGTGAGAGAGAGAGCTGTTTCTGTTCTGATCACTATTTATACTGGTTCCTACTTTGTTTTTTAGGACAATAGACATTAGCAAGGTGAATGTTCCTGATGAGAAAAATCTGCTGCCCGAATTGATTTCTCCTTCAAGCAATACATTGGTAAGTGACCCCTTGATCCATAGATCCTGACAAAATTTACTTCTCTTAATATATACGTATTTTGAATGCCAACACCTTTTCTATTGTCATGGGATGTATTAGACCCTCCTGTCACACAGCATATCACTGACTCTGTGTCCTGATCCTTTGGGCATTTTGTCTGTCAACCACAACATTGTTATAAGAACCTGACCTCGTCTCTTCTCTCTGTATTCTTTCTTTGGTTCTCTTTGCTACAAGTAATCATTCATTTATAACACAGAATACAAGGTCAGGGTGTTCTTAATGAGAAGCCCACACCATCGGCTGTTGGTTCCTTTATTGTAGTCTTCAAGTTTTGCCAGAGCTTCTCTGGGTCTCTTTCAGCTACTTTGATGTTCAAAAGCTTACTGTCCAAGCTTGACTGAAACTCTTCCTACAGTCGTGGAAGTCTGTTGATTTGCAGTTTCTTCGTTAGATAACCTTTCTTCTTCCCAACAGGCTTGATGGACTTTTGCATGAACCGTGCCAGTGGCATGTAAAAAGCACCAACCGATCATGGCCACTGCCAGCATCCCCTGGCACCTGTGTCGGTGGCACGTAAAAAGCACCCACTACACTCACGGGGTGGTTGGCGTTAGGAAGGGTATCACTCTGTAGAAACACTGCCAGATCAGACTGGAGCCTAGTGCAGCCTCCTGGCTTCCCAGATCCCGGTTGAACCGTCCAGCCTGTGCTAGCACGGAAAATGGACATTAAACGATGATGATGATCTGTCATCTGTAGCTGTCTGCACTTGGCATGTCCACTCAGGTCTGGTGCACGTCCTTTGTATCTGTCTGCCACACCAGGATGTTGTCCAGCAGGTACCAGTGTTTTGAATAAGGTTTTCTCCAGAATCCCTTCAACTGTTTCTCCTGCTGAAACTGAGCCTTGGTGATGACGAGACCATGCTTAGTGCAGAATTCACAAGCAGCAGTCATTCACCATTGTTGGAGCTGCCAATGTAAGTTGACCAAGTACTCCAGGCAATATGGTGTTGTTCTTGCTGACCTTTGAAATCACCCTCAATGATGATCCTGTCCCTACTGCTGGTCTTTTGGAGGAGGGATCTCAGTTCACTATTGAACAATTCCTTTGTAGCTGGATCAGCCTGAAGGGTTCGAGCCTAAATGCTAATGGTAGTTGTATACTGGTTGTCCTGTGAGGGAGCTGTAGAGACACAATACGGTCAGAGTGGCCGATGAGCAGGCTCTCAAGCCAAGAGCCAATGGTGGTGTTTATCATAAAGCCAACTCCAGACTGCCTTGGGTCAGCCTTGGTTTGTCCAGACAAGTATAGCATTTAGCTTGCTCCGTCCAGAACCTGTTGTTTTTGTCTGTTCTCCATTGCAGCAGAATTTTGCTTCCTATCTGCGTTTAGTAGTTTTATAGCGAAAGTAAGTCTGTGCAGTCTGACCCCACTCTTTAGACTTGGGGGTCTGACCACAGTGGGTCAGTGGGCTAAGATAACCATAGTGACTGGCAAGCTGTAGGTTTTGTATTGGAGTGGACATCTGGATGAAAAGCCTTACAGGGCTGGAGAGGGGTAAATCAATTGCATTGATCTCTGTATTCAACTGATCCTTATTTCATTGATCCTGAAAAGATGAAAGACGAAGTTAAACTCGGCTACAGAACTGAAAGAAATGCTGTCAGGCACTTTGTCCGATGCGCTGACGATTCTGCCAGCTTGTTGGGGTCTGGCCTTATGGGAAAGGTTTTGTTCAAGGGAGATAACCTAATGTCTCCAACTTGATAAAAGCACTCACCTGTGAGAAATTGTAGCCAAATCTCCCTCAAATCATACCATTGTTTTAAAAGAGTCATTGCATAATGTAACCAAAACAAAAAAGTTAAAATAATCACGGCAGGAATGCCTTTTTGGCCAGATCTGCTTGGTCAGCGACCCTCGGGCCTTCATCTTATGAACAAACGAAGTTGGCTCCCTGTGATTACTCGCCCTGCCAAATCACACAGGGAAGGTTCTCACTGAAACGTGTTGCAAGACTTCCAATTAATTGAGATTATCCATGCAATTTATAGAGAAAAACTTCCACAGAAGTGGCTTTAAAATCTGAAAACAATCAAGAGAGATAACTCTAACTGAAATGTTTGGAAAATAAAAACCATTTAAATGGAATTAGCCGTTATTTAAATTAATTACTAGAGGAAAGTCACAGAGAGGTTTTACGGCTATTAGATCTCTTTGAACCAAGTTAAAAAAGGGGAGGATATTTAGAAGATAAGAATTGTTTATTTCAGTGTCCTGCACTGATATATTTTTTATTTCTTTGAAGCAAAGTGCAGCATATGTGTGTGTGCGCCTGTCTCTCACCAATACTCATTCTCGATACAATAATAAAAGGTCGATGTGCTTTTGGTAGCCTAAGCACAGGCGTGGCTCTGTGGTAAGAAGCTCGCTTCCCAACCATATGGTTCTGGGTTCAGTCCTACTGCTTGGCACTTTCGGCAAGCATTTTCTACCATAGTTTCAGGTTGACCAAAGACGGAAACTGTCGTGTGTGTGTGTGTGTGTGTGTATAAAACTGATTGATAAAATAAGTTCCAGATTAAAAAAAAAAAATTACTGGGGTTGAATCAATTGACAAAAAAACTTCTTCAAGGCAGTACCCCAGCATGGCCACAGTCTAATGAATCAGGTAAAAGTTAAATACATATTTTTTAAATATTTGATAATAAATAATTAGTAAATTATCACATTACTATTCAAGCCTTTTAGCATTCAGATTCCTCTGCCAAAAGTTCTGCTTATTTATTCACATTGTTTAGAATTAATCAGGCATTATCCCATAGCTTTGAGTCTTCAATCATATAATTATTTATTTTTAGAATGACATTGTAGGTCAGGTGTGAGCAGTCAGATCTGGCCTGTTTGAGCATAGAATGAGAAATATTTGGGCTGGATACAGCTGGCTTAACTCCTTCATTACCAACCCGGTTGAAACCAGCTCTGGCTCTGTCATACAAATGTTTTGTTTTCATAAGATTTGAATTAAAATCTTCCACCAAACCTTAATCACAATTTATGTTCCTAGCACTAGCTTAATGATAACTAAGCTATTTTACTAAATTCTTTGTTATATTTAAAATTAATTGAAAGAAACACAGAGCATCTCAAAATAAATACTGTAATGAAAGGGTTAACAGCTAAATGGTTAATAGGAAAGTGGATACAGATTTACAAAAATGTGTAAAATTTCTCTTGTTTCACATCTGTTTTCTATGCTGGCATGGGTTGGAGAGTTTGACAAGAGCTGGCAAAGTGGAGGACTGCCCCAGGCTCCAGTCGTCTGTTTTGGCATAGTTTTTGTTACTGGATGCCCTTTTTAATGCCAACCACTCCACAGAATATTCTGGGTGTTTTTTTTTTATGTGGCACCAGCACAGGTGCTTTTTATGTGGAACACGGTTCTCAAATGTGGTGCTGGCACAGGTGTCTTTATAGAAGAAAGGGATAGAAGAAATGTAGCAAAACCTACGAAATTATGAACTCAGATCTGTTTTAATCAAACATAGTTATTGGTGAAATTTCAACTTCATTGAATGAAAGGGGTTCCTATTTTCTTGAAGCGTCTACATTTGTAGACCTTGAGATGAGGTGGGACCCAAAATCGGAAAATGACTACAAAATGTTTGTAACTCTGAACAATTCCATTGCTTTTACTGCATGGCATAAGAGCAAAATAAATGTTTATTAAATAGATTGGCAACAAATGGATAAGACTTTACATGTTTTTGTGATTTTCATTATTTCAAGTTTGCAACCAAAAAACAAACTTAAATGACTACAATTATCTGGTTTTCTACCAAAACTGAATTGAACAGCTCTCTCCCTCTCTGTGTTTCACACAATTTAAACCTGTCAGTTGATAATAACCTGTTCTGTGCTAAATAATATGTACTCATAGATATTGGGATAAAATGGGTTAATTTGATGCAGTTGAGTGAGAATTATGAAAATAATCCATGACTTTTAAATCAACATTCTTGTTTTTCTCATTATTCTTCTGGTTCATTCTGAACAGGGATTTCGTTTTTAGTATCTCCATTAAAGAGAAACCAATCAAATATATTTTCTAGCAGTGTAGGTTACATAACTGTGACATGGTTCTGGGTTCAGTTCCACTGCATGGCACCTTGTCTTCTACTATAACCTTGGGCCAACCGAGGTCTTGTGAGTGGACTTAGTAGATGGAAACTGAAAGAAGCCTATCATGTGTGTATGTGTGTATGTGTGCCTTTGTGTCTATTTGTCACCCACCACCGCTTGACAACCAGTGTTGGTGTGTTTACATATCTGTAATTTAGCAGTTCAGCAAAAGGAACCAACAGAATAAAAAAAAAATAGTGGTGCCCCAGCATGGCCACAGTCTAATGACTGAAACAAAGTAAAAATACACATATTGTTTGCAGTCAAAATCTTCTTTATAATATTAAATTTTCTATCCACTCTATCTAAATGTATTGAGTCCTTTAATTCAGTTATGTTAGAACGTTTCTTTTTGTTTTGTTTTTGCTGTATGGCTCTGCATAAAACATCACATGTTATATGTTGTGAGTGTAAGAGTGAGTCATGGTGGCTGACCTGTCTTTGGACAAAAACTGGCCAACTTTCTCTTGACTCCTCCAACTCATCCCCTTATAGAAAAGCAGAGCTAAATGATGTTGATGGCAATTGAAACTGTGTGTTGGTATATCGTTATTGAGTTTCACATTTTCAAAGAATTGATAATTAACAAATACAACCTGTCTCCAGTATAAAGCCTCACCATCGTTTATCATCTGTTTTCTGTGCTGGTATGGGTTGGACAGTTTGACTGGAGCTGGAGGGCTGCACCAAGCCCCATCTGCCTGCTTTGGTATGGTTTCTATGGCTGGATGCCTTTCCTAACACCAACCACTTTACAGAGTGTACTGGGTGCTTTTTATGTGGCACCAGTGGGGTCAGCCAGCAGATTGCAAGACAGCTGAGAGAGGGAGTGGAACCAAAACTGTGACCCAGGTGAGAGGTTAGAGTATAACAGAGTGGTTGAGAGATAGTTGTTTTACTACAGAGGAGATAGTTGGTTACCCCTAATAGGGCAGGGAAGGGCCAGAGCTAAATGTTTATTTGATTCTTTGCGGTTCTCTTTTATGCAAATATTAAGCTCTTAAATGTTACGTGTAGCTGCTCAATTGTATCTTGTCAAATGCTGTTTTCTCATTTTCTTGGGTTGACCAGAGCGAAAGGGATAACAGTAAGGTAAGCCTGCACACCTCACAGCATTTAACCCTTCAGTGCATTGTGTGTGTGTGAGAGATTTGTAATTCTAGTATTTTTTTATCTCCATGTGACTGCTTCTTTGGTGTTGTTGTTCATGTTGGCTGCATGTTGTTCTATTGCTATCACTCCTTCTCCCCCGACACTTTCAAGTTACCATTGTTGATGTAAACGAAAGAATGTCTCCGTTTGCTTCTTGTAGTCGTCTTTCTGTTTCCTTCTTGGTTATTTTCCTGACAGATTGTTTTGAAAGGTATTCGTCAGTGGTGAGTGTGTGACAGTGAAAACGTGTGGGGAAATAATACACGGCAGAACTCACGTATGACAAGTGCTAAAAATGCATTTCCCAAGTTAAAACGATCCCTGCACATTGACATGGTCACACAAACAGATTGTACACTCTTACACACGCACCGGACCTCCTTATCTTCAACACCAAAATCTTGTATGACTTCTCAAATGGACTCCCACACGTTCTGGTTCAATTTGTTTCAAATGTCATCACGTTATGCAGCCTCCAGTTATCTACATAACATTTTTGGCACAAGGACTGCAATGATTACATTGACCCAAGGGGTCAAATGATTTTTATTTTACTGACCCCCAAAACGTAAAGCTGGTCTTGGCAGAATTTGAACCGAGAATGTGAAGACGGATGAAATGGTGCCAAGCATTTGGTCCAGTCTGCTAACTGTTCTTCTGTCTTAAATTGTTAACAGCTATGATTTGGTTTAGCAATCTGTGCTTGCATCTCATTCATGTAACCACAAAATATCGTCTCTTAAAGCTCACATTTTGTGTTGAGAGTGAAACAATTATCAGCTGAAGACTAATTAGTTTGTATCCTGTCTTTTGGGCCAAACACTGAACTTCCATCTGATGAGACTGTATGCTGTTTAATTGATTTGCTAAAAGTAGCATTTAAATCTCATTCAAACCACACCCTATATCGTCTTTAAAAAGAGGAAAATACTAGACAATGCAGTCTTGGCTAACAAAAAGGTAGGGTGGTCACAGCTAAAATGTCCTTGGAAGCTAAACAATTTGTAGTTTGGGAGTTTACCACAAGAATGGGATTTCATGTTGAACAAGAAAAAATTTTAGACAAGGCAAAATATAATTAAGTTCTATATTTAAGAGATGAGGAATTATGTACATTATTTACACTTGACGGATATTTGTCTTCATCTTGTTTGTTGTTAACACAATATTTCAGCTGATATGCCCACGGGCATATGGCGTAGTGGTTAAGAGCATGGGCTACTAACCCCAAGATTCCGAGTTTGATTCCAGGCAGTGACCTGAAGCAAATGTTCTGCTCAATACCACAGATTTGCTTGTCAGTTGTTTGACCTTAACCAGTTGAGCATGTCCCTTAGTGGCTGACGATATGTGCATCTCTGATCACGAGCAGAAGTAGTGGGGGAGCATCATAGCCGTGTGTTGAGAGGGATTCTTTGGGGTTTGAATAATTCACCTCTGGAAACATGGGTGTTTTGTTCAACATCCTTAAACAACCCTTATTCAGGGACCTTTTGAGCGGGATGGGTTACTCAACCAGAAGAAAATTCTAACTGGGCCCCACCTGCAAGGTCATGTGCTGTTTATCTTGATATGAGATCACCATGTCGCGCACATATCATTGTGATGCATGTGCCTGGTGTACCCTTATCAGACGGGTAGTCATGATGGGTATATTGGGCTTTGTATATTTTACCCCAGTGCCACTTTGATGGCATGCACTGCTCTCTCACTCAATAATAATTATAATAATAGCATTGAAAAATACCTTAGGAGTGAGAACCCAGGTTTGAAATTTCCCTAAGACACCTGATGACATCTGGAGGGTATATCAGCTGAAACGTGTTAACAGCAAACAAGATGAGGACATATATCCGTCAAATGTAGACAATGTAAATAACGTACAAGGCAAAATATCTTAAATTGCAAACTCTTAAGAAAATGAAGTCTCAACTGTTGTGTATTCTTGTGGTCTGCAATTCATTGGTGAATTGGGACTGGCACAATGTCAGTCATTTAATGGATGGAAGCAAACGTTGGTCTACATTCAAAGTTAGTTCTGTGTTGGTTAGTTTTGATGTCTTGCTAATTTCAGTCAAAGATAGTTTTCTTAGTAAATTACTATCTTTAAATCTCACAACGAGAGATATGCAGCAACAATACTTTGGAGTAAAGATTGTTTGCCAACATTACATGGCAGCCTTGGTTTAGAATGAATGGAGACTTTGTCTCCAGCTGGCTATACAACACGATCTGTGTCCTTATAATTTCGAACAAGGTAATCTAGCACCCCCACTCAGCTCAAAACAAGATCTATGTATCGCAATTTCTGGGTTATTTCCCTTCCTCAGCACAGAATAATTGTTTGCCTAGAAGTGGTGCTACCAAATTATTCTGTGCTGATAAGGGAAATAACCCAGAAATCGCAATACACATATTGTTTTGAGCTGAGTAGGGGTGCTGGATTCCCTTGTTCAAAAATCTAAGGATACAGATTGTGTCGTATAGCCAGCTGGAGACAATGTCTCCATTCGTTCTAAACCAAGGCTGCCATGTAATGTTGGCAAACAATCTTTACTCCAAAGTTTTATCTGTTTCCACCATCTTGTTATTTGCATGAGCTCTGTTAAATATGACCATCACCACTCTTGCATCAGTATATTATCTGCTGTTGTCTTTGGTTAATCCCTGCATGAATATTGGATACAACAGAACTAAGGCGACTCCTTTTGTGTTTACAATGATTATCTTAGAGAGTTAGCAAACAGCAGAATTGCCTCAGACATATATTTATAAAAAAGCATAAAATTGTCGATTTTCTTGCATGTTTCTTTAATTCTCTTAATGCTTTGTTCCTTTTATATTCTTTTTCCTAACTGATTGTTCTTCATGTTGAAGTTGTTTTCATGAAATGACTTATTCGTTTGTTGAGCCATGAAAAATTTCATAATTTGTGAAACATTTTTCGACTCTTTAATGGAAGATATCACAAGTTGTTGATCTTCTCATTCATACTTAGCGATTCTTGGGTGTTGTCTATTTGAATTTACCAAACAAACCCCTCTACTCGATCTCATTAACATTCCACAGGACTTCCTTGCCAAAAGTCTTTTCACTCATTCACAATGTTTCTGAATGAGAGTTTTTGACATATAAAGCGAATCTAACATTTATGGAGTTTTGAGTTTGTTGGCTTGGAAACAAGGGGTATGCTTGCAACCTCTAAAATTTTTAAGGGGCAATGAAAATGCTTTGAATATCCTCTTGAAAATTTTCATTGCCAAAACAAGTCGATGCCAGCCCCCTCTGGCCCCTGCGCTGGTGGCATGTAAAAATGCACCCACTACACTCTCAGAGTGGTTGGCGTTAGGAAGGGCATCCAGCTGTAGAAACCTTGCCAGATCAGATTGGAGCCTGGTGCAGCCATCTGGTTCGCCATTCCCCAGTCAAACCGTCCAACCCATGCCAGCATGGAAAACGGACGTTAATCGATGATGATGCATTATCGTTATTATATCTGTGTTTGGTTTGACATTAGGATTGAAAAATGTCAAAAATTTTGGATCTGGGTAAATAATCAAATTCCTTTCCCTCACTTAAGGTTGAGCCGTTGCAGAAGACAAAGGATATCAACAGTAATTTATATCTGTTTATTCTTTTACTTGTTTCAGTCTTTTGACTGCAGCCATGCTGGAGCACCGGCTTTAGTTGAGCAAATCGACCCCAGGACTTATTCTTTGTAAGCCTTGAACCGCTAAGTTACAGGGATGTAAACACACCAGCATTGGTTATCAAGTGATGTTGTGGGGGGACAAACACAGACACACAAACATACACACACACACACATATATATATGATGGGCTTCTTTCAGTTTCATCTACCAAATCCACTCACAAGGCTTTGGTCAGCCTGAGGCTATAGTAGAAGACACTTGCCCAAGGTGCCATGCTATATATCCCTTCCTTATTCTTGTTGACTTCGGATTAGAAAATAATAAGTTGTATCTTTATTTTGTGGACAGCAACTAAGTTATGTTGTACAAAATTGAATGGAAGTGGTCTGCTGCTCGTTGGGACCCAATCTTCTTGATTTTATGGGGATTAAGATAATCTGCAGAAATTCGAAGTATTAAAATATTCTGCATAACAATGGTTGATGTATTTTCATCAACAAATACTGGTTTCAAATTTTTGGACAAGGCCAGCAATTTCAGGGGAGGGTGGGGGTGGGGGCAAGTCGATTACATTGATCCCCCTCAGTATTCGAATGGTACTTGTTTTATTGACCTTGGAAGGGTGAAAGATAAAGTTGGCCACAGTGGAACTTGAACCCCTGAACATAAACACAGACAAAATGCGTCAGCATTTTGTCCGTCTCTAAATCCAATCAAGGATAAAATACACTGACCCGTAACAATTCAGAAAAGGCTTATCTCTAGGTTTTGAAAAGAAAGGATTACTTCTGGTGCAACTCCTTGTCTGTGCAATGAAGCATGTAGATCTGTCCTTGCAAAGATTCTGAAGGCTAATGATTTCAAATTTTTGCCATAAGGGCAGCTTGTGGGGAACGGGATTAAGTCAATTATATCAATCCCAGTGCGTAACTGGTAATTATTTAATCAACCCTGAAAGGATAAAAGATTAAGACGGCCTCAGTGGGATTTGAACTCAGAACTTAGCGGCAGATGAAATACTTGCAAGCATTTCGTCCGGCATGCTAACGATTCTCCTAGCTCGACCCCTTATTCTGAAGATCAATAATATACTTTTCTACTCTAGGCACAAGGCCCAAAATTTTTGTGGGGAGGGGGCCAGTCGATTAGATCAACCCCAGTATGCAACTGACCCTGAAACGATGAAAGGCAAAGTCAACCTTTGCAGAATTTGAACTCAGAACAAAGACAAACAAAATAACGCTAAGTATTTCGCCTGGTGTGCAAACATTGCTACCAGCTTGCCGCCTTAAATATTCTTTTCTACTCTAGGCGTGAAATTTTTGTGGGGAGGGGGTCAGTGGATTAGATCAACCCCAGTATGGAACTGGTACTTAATTTATCAACCTCGAAAGGATGTAGGGCAAAGTCCGCCTTGGCGGAATTTGAACTCAGAATGTATTGGCAGACAAAATACTTGCAAGCATTTCGCCCAGCGTGCTAACGATTCTGCCAGATTGCCGCCTTAATTATTCTTTTCCACTCTAGGCACAAGGCCTGAAATTTTTGTTTTACTTTCTATTGGTCTTGAAGTGTATGTCACTAATTTGGTAATTGATAATGCTGTTGGTGGTGGTTGTGGTGGAGAGGTGCTGGTTTGGTTTTCTTACTGCATGTTTTTCATGAAGAATTTCATTGCTTTCTTTATAACAGTGCAGGAGTGGCTATGTGGTAAGTAGCTTGCTTCCCAACCATATGGTTCCAGGTTCAGTCCCACTGCGTGGCACTTTGGGCAAGTGTCTTCTTACACTATAGCCTCAGGCCAACCAAAGCCTTGTGAGTGGATTTGGTAGAGGGAAACTGAAAGAAGTCCATCATATCTATTTACGTGTGTGTCTGTCTTTGTCCCTCCAACATCGCTTGAGAACCAATGCTGGTAGGTTTATGTCCCATAACTTAGCGGTTTGGCAAAAGAGACTGATAGAATAAATACTAAGCTTATCATCATCGTTTAACATCTGCTTTCCATGCTGGCATGGGTTGGACGGTTTGACTGAGGGCTGGCTAGTGAGAAGGCTGCACCAGGCTCCAATCTGATCTGGCAAAGTTTCTGCAGCTGGATGCCTTTCTTAACGCCAACCACTCTGAGAATGTAGTGGGTGGTTTTTACCATGAGTGCCAGTCAGGTGGCACTGGCAACGATCATGCTTGAATGGTGCTTTTTACATGCCACCAGCTTACAAAGAATAAGTCCTGGGGTCGATTTGTTTGACTAAACACAATGCTCAAGCATGGCTGCATTCAAATGCCTGAAACAAGCAAATGAATAAAAAAACTTTAATGCAGCAACAGACGATAATGTAGCAGGATGTGAGCTGAAGTTGCTGTTATGGGGTTTCAATAGGAGGAAACTAAACTTATTTCATTTCCGTTGCCTTTTGAAACAAAGGAAGAGACGTTACATAGCATTCCAGATCTTTAACGTAAAGCCAGGAGTTTGATCAAATGAAATCAATATTTTCTACATTCATAATTGTTATTTAGTAAATTTTCTTCTTGCTAGTTTGGGAAATAAGGCTTCCAACGGTCTTCAGCAACACACTTTGCTGCCACCAGACCCCTTACCAGATTCATTGGTTTCAGGTCACCTTAATACTGTTGTACATAAAGTATTTATTTCTTTGCCATTCAAGTTTCTACTTGCCACGTGGTGGCCCTTAACCATCGAATCAATTGCAGCCAATTTTGTGCTTCAGCCCTTCATTTGATTTTTACTTGGATGTAATCTGCTGGAAATGGTAAACAACTCTTCCTTCAGTGGAATCCTAACAATCAAATTTAACCGATAGAATGTCATTTGAGCATGGTTGAGGCCTGTGCTGCCTGACAGGCACCTGTGCTGGTGGTATGTAAAATGCACTATTTGAGTGTAGTTGATGCCAATGTTACCTGACTGGCACCTATGCTGGTGGCACATAAAAAGCACCCACTGCACTCTGAGTGATTGGTGCTAGGAAGGGCATCCAGCTGTAGAAACCTTGCCAAATCAGGTCAGAGCCTGGTGCAGCCTCCTGGCTAGCCAATCCCCAGTCAAACTGTCAAACACTCCATTGTCAGTTTTGGCATGGGTTCTACAGCCGGATGCCATTCTTAACATGAACCACTTTACAGTGTACTGGATGCTTATCACATGGCACCAGCACCGAAAGGGGTCACCAAGTGTCTTGCAAGACAAAATCCCTGAAATGGGAGGTGGGGGCAGAGGTAGGTGTTTTGCTGTAGATGAGTGAGAGGTCTAAATATGGGGGAGGGAAAGAAAGAAATATATCAGATTTTCTTTGGGAAGATATCTACATTGAGTCAAAAGATCTGAAGACTAGACCTCCTCACTTTCTAGGGCACCAAGGTTCATGTGAAAGAGTATGTAGATTGTGTAGTAAAAACTACATTTTCATTTACAGAACTAATCTCAAAGAGTGGTCTAAACAGGACACAAAATACTTCAAGTTTATGCAAAAATAAATGACATACCACCTCGAATCCATGGTTAACAGAGACAGCATTTCACGATAATGACAAAAAAAAAAGTGTTACTCATTTTTGTTTTAATTACGCTGATGCAAAACATGTTTAATAAAAAATAAAAACACAAATTCAAATACTGGAAATGAATAATTATTTTTCTATTTTAGATGGATAAATTCATTTCTGGTTATGGCCTCAACTCTTTGTTGACAGCACCTGCTAAAAGCCCAACTGTTAGCCCTTGTCTAGAAAATCCGACAGAAAAATTAAACAGTGAGACAACTCCTAGAATCTTTAATCAGCCAACAAAGGTAGGTTTATTTTACTTGGCTTTAATTACATTGTCAAATATATAATTTGGTATTGTAGTCTAGTTATCTACTGAGATCAAGTAAAATTGTATTTCAATTTAAAACAAGTTAGATAAGAAAATTACTATTTGTAAATCTCACAATGAGAGATACTCAGCCACAGTACTTTGGAGTAAAGATTGTTTACCAACATAACAGGTTTTGAGCTGAGTGGGGGTGCTGGATTCCCTTGTTCAAAAATATAAGGACACAGATTGTGTTGTATAGCCAGCTGGAGACAAAGTCTCCTGGGGCTTAAATTACAGCAACATTCGTCCTAAACCAGGACTGCATGTTATGTTGGCAAACCATCTTTACTCCAGGTTAGATAAGGTTCTGCATATTTTGTAATAATGCCGCAGGAAATAAAGAAGCAAATTACAATATATTTCTTTATATTTAACAGGTGAGTCTAAGCATGGAAGAGAAACAGAGGTTGGCACGAGAGCAGGAACAACAAAGCATCTACAAGAAACAAAGTATGCTTGTCCCTAAAACAAACCCTGATCATGAAAAGAGTGCTAATTGTGGTAGTCAAAGCTCAAGTTACCATAAACCCAAAGACCTTACCTCAACACTACTCAACAACAACCTAAACCAACTCCAACATTCTGGTCCATTAAACAACTCCTGGAGCATGGCTCAGTCAAATATGGCTTGCTCATCCTTTGGTGCTTCTTCCTTGTCAGGTGGTGGTGGTGGAGGCATGCCTATGCAGAGAACTAACCCCATTGTACCCCTGAACCAGTCAAAGCCTGCTGCTAACAAATCTGTGGACCTTTCAGCTTTTGACAATCTTTTGTCACCATCTTCATCCCAAATGAAACCCTCGTTAAATCAGATGGCTCAGAAGACTTCAACCACAAGTGGCATGAAAGCTGGCACCATGGGCTTTATGCCGACTGGTTCCAGCACAGGCATTGCAATGAGGGGCAATGTTGGCACAATGCTAAACCAACCACCAGCCATGATGACACATCCACAGGTTATGATGAATCAAGGCATGAGAGTCAGTGCACCCATGGTGGCACCTGGCTTTCAAGGTATGGCACTCGGCAACACAAACATGACTGCTGTCAATCACAACCAGTTCACTAATGCCAATTCAGGACAGCAGCAGCTGCAAAATGGTTTCCCATCATCAAACTCTGCTGGAAATGAACTGGATGACCTTTTCGGCTGAGTATATATTAATATTTCCCAAGTGAGTTTTAGGGGACCAGATGTTCAGCCCAACTACTGATCTAAGGCACAAAGGCAGTTGCCCCCTGCTCCACTTCCCCTGGATGATTGCTAATTGTCAAGTGTATGACTTCTGGCTTTTAAGCAAAGGCTGTAAACTGGTTTTAAGTTGAGTGTGCATAGAAATTATCATTTCATAAGTAGCTCAATACCACACTGTCATACACTTCAATTTACAAAAATTGAAAAGAAAAGCAACTTAAACCTCTTTAGTGTTAAGTTATTAGTTTTCTCATTAAAGTACTTATGGCCCTTCCATGCAAACCCAAGTCACTCTTTAGCCAATTGTTTAATAATTAATATGATGGCTTTGTTACTGATCCACTGACTCGAAGCAAACTGGATCAGCTTTTAAACAGTTGCCAAGACAACAGCAAAACCTGCATTTGTTGAAGCTGTCTCCATTCTTAAAAGTTTAAATTTTTATTCAGTTCCCATTTACTGTTTGGGCTTCCACTGAACAGGTCTTTAATTGCCCACCTCAGGACTCCTATTTTAATATGCAGTTTATGGTTCAGTATATAATAGTATTCCTTGTCCCCCCAGTAGGATTCTTTGTTCAAACATTTCCTTTATGAACAATCAACTGTTCTTCCTTACATTCCATACTTTTTTTTGTTCAGTCTGAATCCATCATCTACACAAGTACCTTGTTTTGCTTTTGTACACACTGGAAGTTATAAATTTATCCCAAAAGGATTTGTAAATTTAGGCTTTCATTTGTAGCATTTGAAACATTGACCATTTTACAAAGTGAGAATTCTAAATATCTGAAAATCTTTAATGGTTTTTAATTTTTGGTTTAGACGTAGTTAAAAAGAAAAAAAATCTAAATGCTGGGAGGGAGGCAGAGTTGGAATGCTTTCAAGTTAGGCCTAAACAGATATAAAAGGACCGTCATCTAAAGGATTTCTGTCACTTTCTGTAAATGTCTATGAAAAGAAACATTCAAAATATTTTCAGATATTAGAAGGGTTTAATGTGGACTAAGTTTTACTAATGAAAATTAACTTGAGGGATTCTTAATATTTTAATGAAGCCAACTAAAACAGTCACTGTTAATCCTGAAAACATCAGATTTAATCACCCTGTCATTTAGCCCATATTTTCTCTCTAGGTTTCCACTCAGTTCCAATTTGTGATAAATATTTTCTCTTAAACAATCTGATATTTTTTCTATAAAGGATGCAATTGAGAAAATTTATAATTCGTTTCCAGTCCCTTGTGCAAATTGTCATTTTAAAGACACCATCTTATCACTACAAAATCTTCAGTCGAAATATTTTCATTGTACAGATTTACTCAGTTCAGCGTCCTTTCCTCTATAATGAATTTTCACTCTCGTGAACTGCAGCAGCCCCTACCAATAAGTTATTCCAAACTAATTTATTCCCTTTGTCAACTGGATAAAGAAGACTGCGTGCAAATAGATTGCTCAATAAAACTAACAAAAGTCTGACACAGGCAATACAATTATTAAAGTCAAACATCGATGCTTTTGAGGTACAAAGCAGCTACGACCTCAGAAGTTTCCTTTAAACCTCAATGTTTGAAGCCAGAGCAGAAGTTTGAAACTTTGGCGTACAATAAGAAGGCTACGATGAAATCATTGAAAGTTTATAAATTAATAAGGACAGCTTCAAAATAGCAGTCTTGGGTTATTCCAATAAACTAAATTATTTTCCACATTGTCGGCTGAGGTTTTATTTCAGACAAGTAATATAACCTTGAGACAAAAAGGACATCACAAAATTAGTATTTTGTGTAATGTTGGTTATATTTTAAATGTGAATTTATTAATATTTAGCTTGGAAACTGACAGGTGCAATTCCAGTAATGTGCAGTTTATAGAAATTACAAGAGCTCTGTTCTTGTTCCGTTAAAAATTTAATCGAAATTGTAAAACCAGTCTTTCAGTTATTGCAGTTGGGTGCCCTGAATGTTCCTTGCCTGTTTGTAAATATTAATTCTTTAACTTTAATGGCATCAATAAATATTTGTGCTGCAGAAATTTAGTTTGTGTTATTTTAAATTTGAATTTTTGAAAAATAATCACTTTTGGAGAGAAAAGACCAGAAAAAAAGTGGTTACAAAATGGCATAGCAGTTTACAATATGAAATATATATATATAAAAAAAAAACACTCACAAACCGATAGTGTAGTGTCTGCATATGAAGGATCTCGCAGTCAAAAACTGAAAAATGTCATGATTATGGAAAATTATTCTTAATGGTCTATTCACTACAAGTAGTATATATAAAAAAAAAACAAAACAAAACAAGAAATTAAAAGGAAACTTTATTAAATACTTTGAAACATGTATCGATTCAACTGCTTTTATAAATGTGGGCAATACTTGCCTTCAAAGCATTAAATATAAATCACATGCTCCCAAAATTAGTAACTGTTCAGATTATTATTATTGAACAGCTAAAGCTATCCTTCCCTGTAAATCTAGCTTCTTAACACTTTTGGAAAGCGACTAACAACACGGCTCATCAAATTTAATGAAAATGTAATCAGGTGTAAATAATCCGAGACGAGTACAGGATGTATATACCTTGGAGAGACTCCTCTAGCCAGATTTATTGACTAGTTCTAAAATCAGTTGTCTTAATTCAAATGAATTTTGAAAGACATTGAATTTTTATAACTTTTAGAGAAGTCGTGTAAAACTTCTCTGAAAACCAAACTGATAACCCCATACGTATTTTAATATCTAGTTGGTAGCTAACCAAAACTTTACGATAACTACATTCAGCCAACCTTTAGCTGAAAGCTTAACTATCATTGGAAAATGGCAATGATAAAGAGAAAACGTTTGAGAAATAACAAGTACAGGCAGTGGGGCTCTCGTCTTTCGGCTGAGAGAGAAAAAAAAGCCCAAAAAACAAAACGCTTAAATGGAATTATAAATCGAAAATTAAGACTACCAAGAATCAGTCTTATATTAAGTTGCTAATAATGCAACAGTTTCAGCTCGAGTAATAACTGTCGAAGATAGTGAAACAGGGATAGCAAAAGGGAGCAAGCGAGTTCTGGTGTTAAGATATCGTACTCAACAGGAGTAATACCGTTTTAAAGTAGGAACAAGATAAAGCGTCTAAATTAATGTGAAAGTAAAGTCTGCCCACAAGCAGAGAACAGCTTACAAAACAAACTCAAGAAAGTTTAGGAAATTCTTCAGGAAACAATACCAACTGTCCACAAGTTGGACAAGATCTTTCATGCCGATGCACCCAAGCCATGATACACTGGAAAGGAGAACAAAAAAATACAGCGCAAGAACATTCATGCAGTTGTGTGACTGGTTACACATGTACAGTTTTAATAGTATTATAGACAACCAGTTAATAAGCAAACATTATAAACAGTTCTATCTTCAGATATCAGCAAAAGAAAAAGCATCAAAGAGAGATTCTATTGGAATAACTTTCCAGAATGCATTCTGCAAGATGCGGTGCTTATGTATCTAGTAATGGAGATCAAAGAATATTACTGTTAGGGCGGCAAGCTGGCAGAAATGTTAGCACGCCAGGCGAAATGCTTAGCAGCATTTCATCTGCCGTTACGTTCTGAGTTCAAATTCCACCGAGGTCAACTTTGTCTTTCATCCTTTCAGGGTCAATAAATTAAGTACCTGTTACACACTGGAGTCGATATAGTTGACTTAATACATTTGTCCTTGTTTGTCCCCTCTATGTGTAGCCCCTTGTGGGCAGTAAAGAAATAAAAAATATTACTGTAACATTTTAATTAACTTGTAATGAAACAGTGATATTCTAATTCAAATACACGTAACAAGTGAAGATTTGCTATTTTATTTTCACAAGATACTTTTCATTTCCATGCATTTGTGAAATTTTTATTGAAAATCCAGTAAATGTGCACAACTATTTTTCTTCTTATACAATAACATGATTGATCAGACTATTGGATGTTGTTATGCCATTCCTCCCTGATCAGAAAGCTAGCCTGGTGGTGCAGGGTCACCCATTTACAGCCAAGTGAACACCGCAGCAACTTAAAGTATTTCACTCAAAAACGCAATTTGAAGCCAGTCTGGAAATTGAACCCATGATCTCAGCATTGTGAGTGCAACATGCCTAGCCACAAAGCCACACACCCTCACTATACAGTATAGTTACATTGAAATCTTATTCTAACCAAACCTCTCATTTTATAGCATTTAGTCATTTGTTTTAAATTTTCTACACATTACTGAATGAGTTTAGTAAATCAGCCACAACCTCCATTTATTGTTGCATTTGAAACAATACAGCAAGTTGGTAATTACGGTTGTTTTGAGATTCATTCTGTACATTTAAGAACCTTTTTGTAAATGTGTGGTAAAATGTAGAATTGTCTTTGTGGAATAAACCATAAGCCATTCATTTCTGATCACTTTTTCTATAGCCACTTGTTCATTAAAGGTCATTTGTCAAAATGGAATTGTTTAGCTACCATCTCTTCCAGATATTAACTGAAGCTTGGCACCAGTTAAAAACCAAGACGGAATTTTAAGAGGATTATTATGAATTTCCAGCTGTGTCTTAAGCACTTGAACACCTCAATTAAAATGCTATCCACAAAGTCCTAATTAAATGCAGCTTTGCATAGCATTAACATTTCTAATTCAGAAATGGCAGCAAGCATTGCCTTTTCTGTTTCACTGTCTTGAAACGTTGATTCTTTCTGCTCACTGAGACTGGTTAACATTTACAAAATTGCAACGTCTCTATGCCATTGAAATGACTGCTATTTTGAGCAAAGCCTGGCTTTAGAGAAAAAATTAAACCACTTGGACTCCAGTTTGGTTTTAGTTGAATCTGGCTTCAACTTAATAACCCTTTCTACTATGGTCACATGGCCTGAAATTTTGGGGGAAGGGGCAAGTCAATTACATCAACCCCAGTGCTCCCCGAAAGGATGAAAGGCAAAGTTGATCTTGGCAGAATTTGAACTCAGAACATAGTCCATAGCAATGGGTGAAATACCACTAAGCATTTCATCTAGTGTGCTAACAATTCAACCAGCTCACTGCTGCCTTAATAATAATGGTTTCAAATTTTACCACAAGGGTAGCCATTTTGGGGAGGGGATGAGTCAATTCCAGTGACCCCCAATGTTCAACTGGTACTTGCTTTATTGACCCTGAAAGGATGAAAGGCAAAGTTGACCTCAGTGGAATTTGAACTCAGAATGTAGTGATGGGTGAAATGCTAAGCATTTTGTCCAGCTTGCTAACGGTTCAGTCGGCTGGCCACCTTAATAATAATAAATTATTGTACAGTTCTCAGGTGAACTACAACTAATCAAGAAAAAAGAAAAAACTTGGCCAAAAGTGCATGTATATAAAATAATGCAGAGAAAATGCAAAAAGGTGTGTGTGGAATGAGTTGTATGGTTGATGAATTTTGAGAAGCATGGAAGATTTGAAAGCTGTAGTGTCCTGGCAGCTAATGATTGATGCTCATTTATTCTAGGCTTCAATTCTGAGCATGGAAACAGATTTCTTCTACTATAGGCAAAGGCTATAGTAGAAGACACTTGTCCAAGATGCTATGCAGTGGAACTGAACCTGGAACTATGTGGCTGGGAAGCAAACTTCCTAACCACACTGCCATGCCTGCACCTAAACAATTAAAAGAAGAATTATTCTAAAGAGTTGGAATAATGATCAAAGATAGCGAACCTGTGAGTATCACAAGGGCTAGAGATGAGAGTGATAAACTTTGTGTTGGTAGCCAGCTGGAAAAGAGGTTTTCCTGGGGCTTAACAGCAGTAACATTGTCCTGTGTAGGACTGCCACATTCTATTGGCAAATAAACTTTACCATTACTGTAAACTTCAACCTTAACATTTAAATCATTAAACTTGCAATTAATATAACATTCTTACCTCCTCATGGAAATTATGGCCACAGTCCAGCTGTTTCTGAGCTTTCAACTTCAAGTCTTCAACACATAAGGCACATTGGCTATCAGTGTTTACCACCTTTAAAATAGAAAGGATTTTTTCCATATCAGCTTATTGGGCAATAGACAGACTGGTTTGTGACAAAGGTTTCATTCAGACTTGAGAGAACATTTTCTGATGGAAAAACAAACCCCTTGTAGTTCAGGCTTCTGCTGCTGCTAGAAGTTACTTGATGGGACCCTTCAGCATCAGTCTGCTGACCTGCATCTACAGGTGGAGTTGTTATAGAAGTGAAATGGATGGAGAGAGAGGAAGGGTTCGAGTTTTAGTTTATTTGTACTTACATTATCCAGAGGAGGGAGAGAGTTGCCTAGCAACTGCTGTCAATATATGTGGGGTAGTTTTTACAACAAAGGAACTACTATAGGATCATTTGACTTGCAAGAAATGGCAGCAAAATTTCTCAAGATCCTACTATCTTAAATTAATAAAAGAATGTGATATCATACGAAGGGGGTACTGTAAACGTTTTCTTTGGGACAAACCCATTGAAGTTCAGGGTTCCACTGCTAGGAGCTACTTGATGCGATCCTCAGGCATCAGTCTACTGACCTCACTGCCACAGGTGGTGTGTCTTGATTTTTACTATGGCTGAAATGAAGGAACACTGTGCTTCCATGAAATTATTTTCTGCTGGGAAAAACAGCAGATGAAACAGTTGTCATGCTCAGGCCAGTGCCATAGCAAAACAAGTTTACGAGTGGTTTCCACACTTTAGGAATGATCATTTGGGGGACCAACCTTATTCAGGGTGATTGGTGACCTCTCAAACGAATGAAAGCATCAAGAAAATTTATGAAATTATCTTGGATCAAACTGGTTGATATGACTGGTATGTCCTGGAGCTCTTACCAATGAATTTTGAGCAAGGATTTGTGAATGAAAAGAGTTGCAGCAAAATTTGTGCCCATTTTTGCTCATGGAAGATCAAAAAGTCATGACTGAATGCATGTTGTGAACTGAAAGAACAGGAGTTGCTCTGGACCTTTTTTCGAAGGTCATCACTGGTGATGCAAAAAAAAAAAAAAAAAAAAAAAAAAAAACGACAGAGGTGTTAAAAGGCCTCGTTTCACAAGAATTCCAAGACTGCTTCCAACAATGGAAACCTCATCTGGAGTGATGCATTGCTTCAAATGGAGACTACTTTGAAGGCAATAAAAGTGTAAATATGTAAAAACTAAGTGCATCCAATAATATTGCAAAATTCTGGTTTCTTTTGGGTAGCCCCTATCTTGCACAGAACATTGACCCCCTGGAATCTGTCCAGAGACGTGCAACCAAACGCATACCCTCCATCAGACACCTACCATATTCTGAGCGCCTTGTTTCCCTGGGCATGGATTCACTGAAGCTCCGGCGTTTGGCGACGGACTTGGTAAACACCCACAAAGTTATCAACCACCTCACCAACAACAACACTGAACACCTTTTTGATCTCCATGTGTCTAACACACGTGGACATGCCTACAAAGTCAGAAAACAATACAGCTCCCATGACTTTCGGAAACATTTTTTCACGCTCAGAGTTGCTGAAGCATGGAATAAACTGCCTGCGTCAGTTGTTGACTGCCATGACACTGCATCTTTTAAGGCCCTCATGCTTTCCGAAATCCGCCGAAACTACACCTGATTATATATACACTTTAGATGAGTTGTAGTGCACCTGAGCACTGTACACAATTATTATTATTATTATTATTATAAAGAGAATGTAAGTTTCTAGTTGTCAATTTTCTGCCTAGGTTGCTAAGATTTTTCATAGGAGCACATCTTTTCAAGGTGAATCTCATAGGCTATGTTACTATTTCTGACTTAGAAAAACTAAACTTCTTGCTGAAAAATGAGTGGATAATGTCATAGAAGTAGTCAGTGTGCAATAGAGTGCTTAAGCTCAGGCTAGTCTTGCAGAATAGTATAGCGATAATTATTTCCGTCTTATGCCCCACAAACAGGCCTACCAAATGAACAGACGGACCACTTTTATGATATTCTTCTGCAGGAATCACTCTTGAGATGCATAAAATATCTGGCAGTATGGGTTATGGTCTAGTCACCTGTATTGTAAATCAGGTGGTTTACCAAGGAGTCATACCCAATGACTGGTATAGCAGCATAATAGTCAACTGCTACAAAGGTAAAGGTGATACTTTAGATAGAAATAATTACAGAGGTATCAAATTGTTGGATTAGGTGATGAAAGGTACGGAGAGAGTTGTAGCCCAACTAATTAGGGAGCTAGCCTAGATGAGATGCAGTTTGGTTTTATACCAGGAAGAAGCACCACTGATGTTATATTTCTGGTAAGGCAGCTGCAGGAGAAATACATAGCCAAAGACAAACCTCTGTACTTGGCCTTTGTTGATTTGGAGAAAGCTTTGACAGAGTCCATTCCCTGATCCCTTATCTGGTGGTCAATGCGGAAACCAGGGATAGATGAGAGGTTGGTGAGAGCTGCATAAGCCATGTACAGGGATGCTACCAGTTAGGTGAGGGTTGGCAATGAGCACAGCAAAGAATTCAGGGTACAGGTAGGGGTTCACAAAGGATCAGTGCTCAGCCCCTTGTTCATCAGAGTCCTTCAGACAATAGTGGAAGAATTCAAGACAGGCTGCCCCTGGGAGCTCCTTTATACTGATGGCCTTGATCTTATTGATGAATCACTACCAGAACTTGAGAAGTTTCAGGTATGGAAGCAAGGTCTAGAATTGAAGGGCCTTAGAGTTAACCTAGCAAAAACCAAAGTCTGAGTAAGTAGGAAGGCAGACAAATCATAAATCCCTTCTTGATCTGTAGAAACTCCCCAAGATACATGCTTTGGACACATGCAACAAAGGGCCTCTCTCAGAGTGAAAGGTAGATTGTATGATGTCTGTGTGCTAACAGCTATGCTACATGGTAGTGAAACATAGGCTGTGACAGCCGAGGATATGTGTAGGTTTCAAAGAAATGAAGCTTTGGTGTATGTGCAATGTCAGTGTGCATGTTCAACAGTAAGCATCTTGAGAGAAAAGTTATGCCTAAGAGGCATCAGATGTGGTAAGAGACGACTGCACTGGTATGGTCATGTAATGACAAGGACAGCTGTGTAAAGAAGTGCTGATCTCTGTGGAGGGAAGCTGTGGTAGAGGTAGACCCAGGAAGATGCGACAAAGCATGATCTTTGAACTTTAAGCCTCACGGAGGCAACGACTAGTGACCGAGACCTTTGGCGATATGCTGTGCTTGAGAAGACCCATCAAGTCAAGTGAAATCAGTCATGGCTGATGCTGGCGTCACGTAAGTGGCACCTATGCCAGTGGTATGTAAAGAGTACCTTTCAAGTGTTGGGTCTCAGGGAGGCAAAGCAGCTGAGTCCCTTTCGAGTGTTGGGCCTCAGGGAGGCAAAGCAGCTGAGTCCCTTTCGAGTGTTGGGCCTCACAGAGGCAATAACGAAGACCTTTGGCATTATGTCATGCTTGAGAAGAAGACTCATCAAGCTGAGAAAAATCAGTCGTGGTAGATACTGGTGTCACATAAATGGTACCCGTGCTGGTGGAATGTAAAAACACCCATTACACATTCTGAGTGGTTGGCATTAGGAAGGGCATCCAGCCATAGAAACCATGCTAAATCAGACTGGACTCTGGTGCAGCCTTCCAGCTCAACAGCCCTCATCAAATGCTAGCATGGACAATGGACGTTAATGATGATGTACAGCAACATTGAACAGAAAATGCCAAATTATTTCTTTTTTAGTAATTATGTAAATTACACCATTTTGAGAAAATTTTTTTTTTCAGAAAATACAAAATTTTAGGTTCCATACATTTTTCAGTTCTTTGGATTATCAGCCAAGCTCAAGTGAATATAGTAATCTACATGAATAGAAGCGAAATTTTGTCTGAATCTCAGTCTACATTTTCTCTACACAGACGCATTATACCTTTTTGGAATCAGGATAATCCTGGGAATGAAAATCTGTTCTTCATTTGGGTTGCTATTTCTAGCAAATAAAGCAACAGCCATCGTATTACTGAGAGGGTGAACAAGAGTTACCTCCCTTAGCTTAAAGTTTTAATAAGCAATTTAGGGGCTCATTTATCTTTTCAGTATCAAACTGTGGCCACACTGGAGCATTGCCTTGAAGAATTTTAATCGAACAAATCAACACCAGTTCTTTCTTTTATGCTTGCTACTTTCTGTATTGGTCTCTTTTACCAAAACAGCCAAGACATGTGAATGTAAACACACCAACACCAGATATCAGGCAGTGGTGGGACAAACACAGTTTAACTCTTTGGATCCTCCTGGACTGCCTTCTGACAAAGAAAGGGGTACCAATCATGCTTTTGAGAAATCTGGATCCTCCAAAGCTGTGTAAGGGAACAAGACTATCAAGCAAATGCATTCACTGGCCGATGCCAGTGCCACCTTGACTGGCTTCCGTGCCGGTGCCATGTAAAAAGCACCAACCAATCGTGGCCGCTGCCAGCCTTCCCTGGCACCTGTGCCGGTGGCACGTAAAAAGCACCCACTACACTCATGGAGTGGTTTGCGTTAGGAAGGGCATCCAGCTGTAGAAACACTGCCAAATCAGACTGGAGCCTGGTGCAGCCTCCAGGCTTCCCAGACCCCGGTCGAACCATCCAACCCATGCTATCATGGAAAACGAATGTTAAACGATGATGATCTTTTGGAAGCAACAATCCTCACTGGACAAAAAAAAAAAAAAATTAGAAAAGTGATAAAATGTGTTTATTCCAAAAAATTCCACTAATTCCAGCAGACATGTCCTTTGGATTCAAGAGACTTCCAGTTTTGCAATTAACAAGAGTCAAAGGACAATCACTGAAAATAGCAGCAATGCTTTTCCCCCATGGTCAGCTGGAAAAAATAGCAACAACCTCTTCATACTCCCACCAAATGGTAAAAATCAAGATGGTTGTTTATTCTGTTGCTTTACAGTGATACAATATCCTTTAGACACGGATACTCTCAGATGGCAGGATACCAATAAATGCTTTATTATTTTCCTCTTGAGCTACCCCCCAAACCAGCTTTTCTGTTACAAGACAGGCATACTTGACCTTCTCACAACATGGTCAGATGTAAGATGTAAGGACCGGTCTCCTCAGATAACGAGTTGTAATGTAAGCTATACGTAACATATCGTTTCTACATCTGCTTTCCCATGCTGGCATGGGTTGGACAGTTTTTTCTAAGGAAGTGTTTTACAATTGAATATCCTTCCTGTTGCTTCTTAGATTTATCATGTTTTTCTTTTTACTTGTTTCAGTCATTAGACTGTGGCCATGCTGAAATCAACCCCAGTAATTTGTTTTTAAAACCTGGTACTTATTCATCTTTTGGTGAACTGCTAAGTTAAGGGGACACTGGTTGTCCAAGTGGGAGAGAGCAAACACAGACACACAATGTGCATTTTTCAGTTTCTGTTTATCAAATCCACTCATAAGGCTTCGGCTAGCCTGAGATTGTAGAAGACACTTGCCCAAGGTGCCACACAGTGGGACTGAACATACCAGAGAGCCCTGTATGCAGGGACACATCTAACAAGATGCATTGTCTTTTGGTTGAACTGTCACATGAATACAGAACAGTTTAAGGGAGAAGAGGAAGAGAGATACAAGGTGATATGAAGGAGTTCCCAGATTAGTTCTGTAGCACACCAACAGTCGGCAGCACATGATTGTATGTGCAGTGAGAGCTAGTAGTGACCTTCAGGGGGCAATGTGCCGAGTGACATTGCTGTGTTTGCTTTACAAATTGGGAAATTTTCGTTTTTGCAATCACATGTATGCTATAGTGTGCAGTTTTGTTGTGGAGAGGAAGCTGGAACAAAGAGCCAACACGAAATTAAACTTGGGATGTTTGCTGCAGAGTCATTGAGCATGCTTGCAGCGAGAGGGAGTGGGTTGTATGCAATGTTTCAAGTGACATGGGTATTTCAAAAGTGGAAGACTGTCCCTGCAAGACCTGCCAGAAGCATCAAGCCCAAGAAATGGGGAGGAAAGTCACCAAACAAAGCACAACAGCCACAGCTTAATCAAGAACATGCTCATTGTTTTTGCTGACATTTGTGATATTGTGTATTGAGAATTTGTCCC
Organism: Octopus sinensis; assembly: GCF_006345805.1. Lineage (NCBI taxonomy): Eukaryota > Metazoa > Mollusca > Cephalopoda > Octopoda > Octopodidae > Octopus > Octopus sinensis. The sequence goes on along the minus strand of NC_043001.1, from coordinate 104,233,715 downwards.
CAAGGGGCAGACCATCAATCGAGTTTTGAAGCATTTGAGGGATGACATCTGGTGAAAGGGACCTGAGCTGTGGAGCATGAAGAACTGGATCCTTCACAATGACAATGTACCCTGTCACTGAGCTCTCCTCACTTGGGAGTTTCTCGTCAAAAATAAAATATCACTTCAACACCTGCCCTATTTGCCAGATTTAGCAACTGCAGGCTTCCATTTCTTCCTCAAGATGGAAACGCAGGTCAAAGGTTGCCATTCTAACACTGGTCATGATCCAGAGCAAATTGCAGAAGGTCCTTAATTTGCTTATGGAAAATAACTTCCAGGTCGGATTCCAAAAGTGGCAGAAATGCTGGGACTGGTATACTGCTGTGCAAGGGGACTATTTTGAAGATGATGTTGATACTTGGGTAACTAAGGTATTTTTTTTTTATTAAACATAATTAGTCTGGGAACTTTTTTAAATACCAACTGGTCATTAAAAAAGGCTGAAGGAGGAGGAAGAGTTATACACAATAAATGGCAAGTAAAATCAAAGTGATATTGGTGATGAGTGGATGGAAGTGGTAACAGTGGGAGAGAAGAGAGGAACAAGGAATCATTGTACAACTGTATAAGGACACACACACACAACTGTAATAGTTTCTTGTAATGTTCCCTCATTTCTCTTGTTTCAGCCAATGAACTGTGGCCATGCTGGAGCACAATCTTGAAAGGTTATAGTCAAACAAATTGATCTCAGTACTTTTGTTTTCAAAGTTTGGCACTTGTTACATCAGCCTCTTTTACTGAACCACTAAGTTATGGGGATGTAAACAAACACTGGTTAACAAGTAGTGGTTGGTGGGGGTAAACTTAAACATGCATATTTATATACAAGCTTCTTTCAGTTTCCTGTCAACCAAATCCTCACAAAGCTTTGATCAACTTGGTGAGTGGGTAGGGTCACAGAAGAAGACACCCGACACCAATGTACTGTGCAGTGAGACTGAAACCAGAACCACGTGGTTGGGCAGAAAACGCCTTACCACGCAACCAACTGATTTCAGTGATGGTAGTGGAGAGATTAATAGCAGGGGACACTGGAGAACAGTTTATCCACAGGACTCAAAAATTAGAAGACCAGCCAATTCCATGCAGCCATCTTAGTGCAAGTCATTATCATTTCTGTAGCCATCTAAATCTATAATGCTATAAACTATGGAATAAAACCAAAGAATCTTTACAGATACAATATATGTGTGTGTGTGTGTGTGTGTGTGTGTGTGTGTGTATATATATGTATATATATATATATATATATATATATATATATATATATATATATATATAATTGATTTAGATCAGTGGTTCCACGAGAAAAAGTGAGATAAGCCAAAGCTAATTTCACGATCATAATATTACTATACATGCACAACATTATTAGTTATTGTAATATAGGCATCATCCTGTCTAACCTATTATGTTATCAAATAACAAAAATAGCAGCAACCAAATATATATATATATATATATATATATATATATATAAAGGGAGAATTCACAAAAAGACAGACAGGTGGCGTAGACAACAAACAGATGTATTAATTTAATGCTCGGGAAGTGAGAAAGTCTTATGTTTCGAGCCTATGCTCTTGCACAGAAAGGAACAAGGAGAGAAAATAAAAAATGTGTAGTGGCTAGCAATCTATCATGGTGAATGCCGGACAGAGGGGTTACACAGTAGAGCTGGAAGAAGGGGAGATAATATAGTGGTGATCCCAAAATGAAGGTGCGCGCGTGTGTGTGTGCGTATAAGAGAGCATGTACACTTGCGTCGGAAATTAATTAGCACTTCTCAAATTTCTACATTGTCTTACATTTTCTTAATTTAATTAACTTATTATCAGAAATGAACTCGTTTTTAATCAAAAATTTATTGAAACATATCCCAGCACACCACATAATTGTTATTAATCGTGAAATTTAGTCAATATCTTGTTGCTCCTCCTTTGGCAGCAATGACAGCTGCTACGCAGGTCGGCATGCTGTCTATGAGTGCCTGCAGGTACTGTGCAGGGATGGCCCCTCATGCAGCAAGAAGTGCCCCAAACAGCTCGTGTCGGTTCCTGTATTGCTGCACATTCAAATACCTACCCAATTGACTCCAGAGGTTCTCAATAGGGTTCAGGTCAGGTGACTGGCCAGCACGTACTCCTCGCCACCAAAGAGGTATCCCGTACTATCTCAACATACTTTGCTGCGTTGATGTTGCCTTCGACGGCATAGAGCCGCCCAACACCACTGTAGCTGAACACCCCTCACACCATCAGACCACCCCCACCATGCTTCATGGTGAGCAAATCAAGGGTGCTAATTAATTTCTGACGGTAGTGTATGTGCATGTGGAAGAGGGCTGGTGACCTTGACGTGTGCATATGTGTAGGTGTGTGGATGTGGGGCTGGGAAGTGGTCAGTGCATGATGGTGTGATGTGATATGGTGTTGTGTGGTATGGTAGTGTATGGTGTGTGGTGGGTTAGGCTGAGGGTGGGGGTAGATGTGGGGTATGTGGGAGTGGGGTGGAATTGGATGGATAGGGAAGGTGGGGTTGGCTTGTCTAGGGATGGGGTTACGAGGGAGGAGTGACAAAGAGGGGAGTAGGTGGGTAGGTGTGAAGAGAAGTGGGTGGGAGGAAGTAGGTGTGAGAGAGGAAAGGGGAAGAGGTTAGATGAAGAGGTGAGGAGAGTTGGGCCCATGTGGCACAAAGGAGGGTAGAGAGATTAATCCCTGTTTATGGTGCAAACGGGAGTCCGGATGGCTCCTGTGCAAGAACAATCTGAACACAGACCAGTAGTACAGAAATGGCATGAGACCGGGGTGTCATTGCTGAGTTAGATGCACAGACGTTTCCACGAACTGGTCAGCCAAGCAGCGTCCCGTTTCCCTGATGTATAGAGAAGGGCAGAGAGAGCAGGAGATGCAGTAGATGACATTGGTAGAAGTGCAGGTGAAGGAGTCAGTGATTTGATAGGGTCGATGATGGGTGCCGGTGAGGAAGGTGGTGTTGGAGAGGTAAGGGCAAGTGCAGCAGCAGGGGAACGAGCTGGGTTGGGTTAGGGAAGAAGCTGTGGACCAAGAAGTCTCGTAGGTTGTGGGCTCGTTTGAAGGAGGGGGAGGGATCCGTTAAGGAAGATGTGTGAAGTGGAAGGGTCGGACTGGAGTTGTCAGAAGGATTGGAGAATGGTGCGTTGGAGAGGTAGGGTGGTAGGTGAAGGGATACGGGAGATGGCGGGGCGGGTGGAGAGAGCAGATGCAGGGTCCACAGAATGTGCTCTGGCAAGGGCGGTGTGGATAGTAGAGAGGGGATAACCATGTAGGATGATGTAGCAAGCCATGAGTTGAGACTGAGTTTCATAGTCATGGTTGTCACTACAGAGCCTGCGTAGATGGAGGAATTGGGAATAGGGGATGGAAAGCTTGGTGTGTTTAGGGTGGGAGGAGGAGGAGAAGTTGAGATATGAGTGAGTGTGTGTTTGTAGTGGATGGAGGTGGTAAGTGTGGAGTGATGAATGCTGACTGAAATGTCAAGAAAGGAGACAGGTGTTAGAGATAGTGCAGAAGTGGAGGGCAGGATGGAAAGGTTTGACAAAAGAGAGGAAGGAGTGTAGATGTTCGCGGGAGAGTGAGGTTGCACTGATACAGTTGTCAATATAATGGCCATGTAGTTCGAGAGTGGGACCAGTGAAACTTGAAATATATGTAGCCAATGAATAGGTTTGCATAGTTGGGGCCCATTTTCGTTCTCATAGCCATTCCCGAGACCTACCACATGAATTACAATGACAAAAATATGGTATATAACTTTTTTGGTGCAGAGATTCCTTGAGACATGTAATTTATTTTAAGGGTTACGCAAGGGTAAAAAGGTTGAGAAACACTGATTTAGACATTTAACAGGAAATTATTTAAAATTAAGAGATTTGTTTAATATATACACACATGCAGGCACAGAAGTGGCGGTGTGGTAAGAAGTTTGCTTCCCAACCACTTGGTTCCGAGTTCAGTTCTATTGCGTGGCACCTTGAGCAAGTGTCTTCTATAGCCTTGGGCCAACCAAAGCCAGTGAGTGGATTTGGTACATGGAAACTGAAAGAAGCCCAGTGTATGTATATATGTTTATATATATATATCTGTGTGTGTGTGTGTGTGTATTTGTCTCCCCCACCTGGTGTGTTTACATCTGTAACTTAGCAGTTTGGCAAAAGAGATCAATAGATTAAGTATTAGGCTTACAAAGTTCTGGGGGCGATTTGTTCAACTAAAGGCAGTGCTCCAGCATGTCCACAGTCAAATGACAAGCAAGGAAAGGTATATAATACATGTATACAGAGGACATGAAAAAACTGGAAAAAAAACCCCCTGATCATCCAATTCCTTCTCTCCTCCTCCACTGATGTTTCCCCTTCACAGTCCTTGTGCAGTCCTCCTGTCAAATTGTTCAACCCATGCCAGCATGGAAAATGGACATCAAATGATGAAGATTCTATCTCGCTGCTAGAATCCTAACTTCCCCAACATGTGCACCACTGACCATCTCTCACTTCTCCACCCACTCATCAACCCTCCCCAATCTTTAAAAATGTCGCCTGCCAGCCTTTTTTTTGTCTATCTTGCAACTCCCTCCTCCTAGCGTCTGTCCTCAATAGACACCTCACCACCACAGGTTCATTTTCACTCACTGTCCTAAATGTAAGTTGTCATGTACAACTCTACAAGAATCTGCTCCACCCCCAACCCTTTCTCTAATACCTTACCCCCCTCCCCCCAGTATAGAGATGCTCCCACCTTGGGTCTTGTAGGCTTGAATGCTGCACAATGGACCTCACTAGTACCAGTGGTGTGAAAAAGAAAAAGCATCCAATACACAATGTAAGATGGTTGGTGTTAGGAATGGTATCCAGCCATAGAAACCATGCCAGACACTGGCCTTAGGATCCTGTCAGACCCACGCCAACATGGAAAATGGACTTAAAATGAAGGGGAATGGGACCCTGATGACACCAGGGAAATAACTGTTTTATATGCAAGAGAGGAGCTGGTAGAAATCCCGTTAGGTGTGCCCAGTGTAAATAACAGATATACAGAGTAGTGGGGGATGTAAGCACTCAAGAAATGCATTATCTCAATTGGCTCTAGTTGACAGCATTTCTTATGCGAGAGGCTATAATTAACAGTGCTGCTTTGCACTAATACATGTTGATCAGCAGTATCAGTGTTCATCCACAGAGGCATGCAAAAATTGATAATCTTCTTTTCACAGTGCTACGCTGCCACTGCAACAAAGTACAGCAGTAGTGGTCTCCTACTCACCATACTGTGCATCCAAGTTTAATTAGATCTCACTGAATCTACCCAGCTCCATCCCACCCTTATTGCCTATCATAAAGCACATGTATCAGATCAGCATGTACCCACTTACACTACAATGCCTGAGTTACTGCTTCCTTCATAGGGTTTTGTCTTCACTTGTTAATTCATCTAATCAGTCACTAAGTGTTGGTACCACTATGTATACATCCACCCAACAATAACCCATACAAGTGCTCAAACTCTTTTGGACAGTCATTTGCGTTTCATCCACTTTCTTACAGATTTTCCAATGACCCTCCAATCTGATCAGGTTGTGTAACTGACCTATTAAGCACACACTTATAAAGTGGATGATGACATACACAAGTATATTTCAGAAGGAAACTACCCCAAGGGCACCGTTTCTCATTGTCCATTTCAATGGTATTTATACACCACCAGGGAGTGAAAAAGGCTATCAAGTATTTCATAATACAATGTAGGTCTAGGATTTATGCAACAGGATTTTGGGCATTAATTAGAATCTAAAGTTTAAAAACACAAAGCAGATAATCTTATGTAGTGACCAATAGATATTTTGATATACTGCATCCAGAGAGAGAGAGAAAGAGAGAGAGAGAGAGAGAGAGCAAAAGCTTAGCCTATTAAGTCATTTGAGAGAGAAATTTAAATATCAGTGGGATGATTGACAAAAATTATACTTCTCAGAGATATCCGAAGTACAGCAACATTATTTTGCTAACTGAGAAGCAGGAACAGTATTAGGATAACATTGATAATTCGGTGAGAATTAAATGTTTAGTATTGATATATTAAAGATAGAAATGAAATTAACCAGAATTGGCCAGTCCCCAGCCTGCTGTCAGAGGAGATCTATGATTAAGTATTCCAGCCATAACTATTTTTGTAATCATTTGCACAATCTAAACAACTTAAGGGAGATTTTACTACCATTCATAAGTTTTCTCACTGGTTCAACTAAAATAATAACAGTAAAGACGTTAAATTTAATATTGGGGGTTAAAATACATCACAAAAGAGTTCATTGCTTCATGGTTTCTACAGAAATAAAAGTCAGTGCAACGAATGTTTACATTGTGTAAACATAAGGCAGGAAGCTGGTAGAATCATGACCATGCTAGACAAAATGCTTAGTGGCATTTCATTCATCTTTATATTCTGGGTCAATGAAATAGATACCAGCCAAGCACTAGGGTCAATGTAATTAACTGGCTCTTTCTCTCTCAGGCTTACACGATTGTGTAAACATAACATTCAATGAAATTACATATGTGAAAATATAATTTTTTATCAAAAATTAAAGAACTTACAGATTTTAATATTTTTAAATTTGGTTTGATAAAGAGAAAATTACAAAGATTATGAAAATCAATAATCAATTCACTTAGACTATTCAGTGCCATACATTGTGCTGCTCTGAACTAGAAAGTTGCATACTATCTCTTCTAGGTCTTTCACTAAGCATTATATTTAATATTTACTTCTCAGAAACAGTGCACAATGGAATGACTTTCCTCAAGCTAAACAGGTTACCAATCTCAAAGGACCTGCTAAAGGTCATGGCCATTGCTGTCTTTAAAATTAAAAATATCTATTAATAAAATTTAATTTCAGGACTGTGTATTAGCTAAATAGATAGAATTTAAATTTCATTTGCTCTATAATTATCAAATAGCTTTCTGCATTTTGAATGTAGAGGAAGGTTTATGACTATCTTTCCTACGACAGACATACAATATAAATAGTGTAGCATTATAGTCTCACAGAAAAAATCCAAGGGAAAAAAAAAATAGAAAAAGCTTAATTGAATGAAAAAAAAGTATAGAGGATAATAGAACTGAAGCAAGGGATATGAGGAAAAAATGTAGAGATGTAATGCTTAAATATTGTTTATTGTTGGGAAAATTAACCATCATTAAAGAATTTTAAGGCTAGTAATAATAATCCTAGTCACCAATTTGAATCCTGTCCCAAACAATAAGAGCTGATCACCAGCTCCTCAAGTTACTAGCAGCCTATAGAATTATTATTCTAATAGCAAGTTTCAAACATTCAATAATTTCTAGTTTAGGAGCAAGGTTGCATTTTTGGGGAGGGATATAGTTGTTTACACCTGCCTTCGGAGGGTGAAAAGACAACCTGCAAGGGATTTAACGCTCAAATATAATACAATACTTAAACAACTAGGCTATAGCATGTTAAAATTTTATTTTGCCATGTTTGACTAGCCAAAATACAGGAAAATGAGAGGGAGTTATTCAGTAATTGATTTACATTCATACAGGAAACAAAAGGTCATTGAATCAAGACAAATTTGAATAGCCATTGACTATGTATGGAAAAAAAACTGAACAGTTGATATTAGCCATTTTGACACCAAAATGCACAAGATTACTACCAAATTCTACAATCATCATCATCATCGTTTAACGTCCGCTTTCCATGCTAGCATGGGTTGGACTGAGACATGCTAAAGTGATCTAAATGGAAGCATACTGAAATTCCAAACCCCTTAAAAGTACTTTAATATATTTTCAAAATTAGCTGAAATGAAGGCAATATACATCAAGGGTTAAGAGTAAAGCCATGGTTTTGATAATTGAAGTAACAATTGTCAATAATGAAAGAAAGTGGTTTTAATTTTGCTTCTAGTGTACAAAGCAATCAACCAGCAGCAGTTCAATAGATCTAATCAAATCAATTCACTGAAAGAAAGATTTTACTTCAAAGTTATTTTAAAAAATAAATCAAACAGGATTCCAACCAACTACACAGATCCAAATTATTGAAATTACATGGTCATAGAAGCCATTTTATTATTTACCCCAATTATCTGTAAGCAATTTGGGAGTCAAAGTCTTAATTCATAATTGAAGTATGATTACCTGCTCTTTATTTTTAATTTGATATAGAAATGATTAATATTGATATATTAAGAAAAAAAAACAAAAATGTACTTACATTTGCAAATATCTTATTTTTCTCTTGAAGTATTGACTTTGCTTCTAGAACTATTTCTCTCATAGTCAAACCACCAAGCCCATTTTTACGACGCCTTACTTCTCTAATGAGGTCATCTACTTTTGTTCTAGAAGGAAAAACATTTGTAATTATATCAACAATAGAATTAAAGCTAAAAAAAAAAAAATCAATTGCCATTGAAACATATGAAACAATGATCAGTCAGAATTAGTTTTACTTCTGATCCTTAAGACCATTTCCAGTGACAAATCAGATTCCTGTTTATTTTCAAACCCAAATTTGAGCATCTTTCAAATTTATGAACTGGAATTCAAATGAACTGAGACATGCACACTAGTTTCAAAAAGTTTCTTTAAATTACATTATTTTCCTCATCAAAATTGGAAATTTTCCTTTTTAAAAAGAATTCAGTCAATTTCATGAAATGCCCATTAAAGTTTAATTTTCATTTAAAAATCTCACACACACCAAACGCCACAAGACCTAGAAGAAAAACTACAGCTGGCCATAAAACATAGGATTGAAAATTGTTTGCATTTTATTTTAGAAAAACTCAAGTCAGAAACTCCTACCTATCGGTATTTGGCAGTCTTTCTTGCATGACTTGAACCAGCCTTTCATAATTTCCCTTTCTGATATTTGCATCAATTTTAGCATTCACATTTCGTTTGGTCTGTTCCATTGCAAACTGAAGTCTTTTTTTTCTTTTAAAAGCCTGAATGGGGGAAAAAAAAAGAAAGAAAAAGCAAAGTTCCCAATGGTAGTTTACTAAACCAATGTTAGTGTCTAAATCCAAAACAACATCTTCCTGATAAGTACCTGCTGGAAATTATTTCCATGAAATTCATTGGGGGTGACAGCAAGGCAGTCTTTGGAGTTTGGGCTTTGATACCTCAGGTTAGCTTTTGCTGAAAGTACAAAATTCCAATCTTTTAAAATAATTTATGAATCATGGATTAGTTTTTAAAAAATACCATAAATGAAATATTTTCAGTTAAATTAGTTATAATAACTAATGAGGTATAATAATCTTGGAAAAAATTCTATGCTCTAAAGATTAAAATGGCTTTGATAATACATTTAATAAATATTTTGATGACATTTTGACTAAAATTATCAATAATTAGAAATAGAGAATTATATATATATATATCAGTCTCACCTGTGGCACCTTGGGCAAGTGTACCTGTAACCCTATAACCTTGGGCCAACCAAAGCCTTGTGAGTGGATTTAGTAGATGGAAACTGAAAGAAGCCTGTCATATATATATATATATATATATATATATATATATATATATATATATATATATATATATGTCCCCCACCATCGCTTGACAACCAATGTTGGTGTGTTTACATCCTTGTAACTTAGCAGTTCGGCAAAAGAGACCGATAGAATAAGTACTGGGGTTGATTTGTTCGACTAAAGGCAGTGCTCCAGCATGGCCGCAGTCAAATGACAAAACAATATATATAATATATTGGAGAAATACCTACCAACTCTGAAGCCTAATATAGATGCTTAGCTCCAGCCTGGGCTGTGATCATGAAACCTAACGGATGACCAATTATAGCACTTAATCAGCATACCTATTCGCTTTGATCACTAGTGAACTAAACCCCTCAAATCCTTATAAATGAAATGATGTGATGGTGCAGGTGTGGCAAGAAGTTAGCTTCCCAACCACACTGTTTCAGGTTCTATCCCACTGCGGGCAAGTGTGTTACATGATATCTTTGAGCCCTTGTGAATGGATTTGGTAGACAAACTGAAAGCAATTCATCAGTTCGTGTCTGCCTCCCACCACTGCTTGAAAAGTGGCGTTGGTGTGTTTATGTCTGTAATTTAAGTGGTTCTGCAAGAGACACTGATAGAATAATTATCAGGCTTAAAAAAAAAATTAATTGCTAGGGTCAACTAGTTCAGCTTAAATACTTCAGGGTAGTGCCCCAGCATGGCCGGTGACAAACAAGTAAATGACAGTGCAAGGCTGTTGGAGAGGTAAGTTAAGGTAATTCAGAAAATTCTGGATATCAGTCAACTATGGCCAACCAGATCTCTATCATAACATTTTACAGTGATTGCTAAAAAAAAGGAGCTTTCTGCAATAGAAATTAGCAGAGAAAAAATAAAGGTACATCACTAGGTTTCAAATTTTGGCACAAGGCCAGCAATTTCAGGAAATGGGGTAAATTGATTACACTGACCCCCAGTATTCAAAGGCAAAGTTGACTTCAGTGGAATTTAAACTCATAAAGCTGGAAAAATGCCAAGCATTCTCCCTGGTGTGCCAATGGTTCGGCCAGCTTGTAAGTAAATAAACAAGAATTTCTGACCAAAGTATAATCATATTCATAAACTGTCCCCCAAAAATGAACTTACCGATAACTGAAGGGGACATTACAGGGCTATTCCAGGTACTTTTTTCCACTGCTTTTTTCATAATTGCATTTGAAGAATTCAGATTATCAAGGTCGTCGCATTTTTCAGAGTCTGTTACTTCATATTTTATGGGACTGAATCCAACAGAGCCCCAATCCATCTGAGAAATCTTAGAAGAAATTTCTGGCAAAACTGGTTTTGAATAATAATCCACTTTTGGAGAAAATGGCAGATTCTGAAACTTTCGATAAGGTGGGTTAAGCAAACACCTAAAGTCTGGAGTATCAGAATAGCGCCGTGTGGCTGAATTATTGGTTGTGGAGTCATCAGGTGAGACATAATCAAGGTCTCTTTCGGAGGAAACAGTAGTCGAAAGATTATGGAAAAATTTATTGGCTTCCATCTCCTTTGGAGCACCGACTGTTTTAGTGATTGCTCTGGGTTCATCAGGAAATGAGTAATGCATCTGAGATCTCTGAACCTGAAGAGCGAGAGTTTGAGTTTTAGCAAGAAGCTGTAATTCTTGGGGTGCTTTATTTAGAGCTGGATACTGTTGCTTTAACTTCTCCAAAACCAAACAGTAGAGATTAAAATCCAGTTTTACTTCATTCAAATTTTGCAGGTTTTGTTCCTGGAAGCAAGGAGATTCAGTAGGCCGGTTGTTGTTGTTGTTCCAGAAGGTGTTACGAGCATAGGAGACATCGCAATTAATATTTTCAGGTGACTGAGGTGGCGTATTGAAAATAGGAACATCTGCAAAGCTATTGTATTCTGGATAATTTGCAGCATCTCTGAACTGACTCTTTGGTGTCTGCTGAAGATTTGATTTTACACAAAATTGGTCACCATAACCATTAAATAAACCAGTGTTTGAGTTCTGATCAGCAATGAACGGCTTGTTTATGTCAATGTCTGCTGGAGGAATCTGAAATAGAATTCATTAATGGTCAGAAAATAAACAGAACCAAGGGATATTTTAACATTTTATGACCTCCCCACAACACCACAGTGGAATTTCAACATAGATATTAACATGCTCAACAATAAATTCAGTATTTTAATTTCAATAATTTAAAATTCCAACAATTTCTTCTCCACCATACCTGGCTCTTAAAATATTTACTTTCTACTTACCCACTGCTTTATAGATTTTTCTTGTCCACTGCTTATGAAGGGCAATTCAGTTTGTGTTGATATTTCTTTGGCACTGCTAGTCTTCCCTTTATCTGCACATCCACAGAGATTAACATTAACAGCAGCATCCATCATCAAAACACTTATTTGGTTTCCTTTGTTGGAAGTCACTGTTTGTCCTGAACTTTTGTACACCGGCTCCACAACTTCTGTCTGAGTAGACATACTGTTTATTTTCGAAGACAAAGAGTCTAGTTCCAATTGTTCGGATGTCACATCACTAGTTATTTCCACTGGTAGATTCGTAATTCTCCTGGGATAGTCTTTATTTCCAGGGAAGCAGATGTTCTGACCAACCAGATCAAACTGGCCAACAGTTATACAATCAGCATTTTCTGATTTTAAGGCATTAGCCTTCTCTATGCAAGTTTCAAAACCTATAGAATCTTGACATGCTGAGCTACATCCATTGATTTGTGAGTGGTGTGGCATTATGTTGTACTGGGTATCAGGACTTGGGTTTGCTTTATTGGACAGGCCACTGTTCATCCACTCAGGTTTCCAAGCATCCATCATGGAGTTTTTCGAAACAACTTCAATTGCAGAATATTCCAGCTTCATCGACTGCATCTCTGGTTCAATATCCAACAATTTATTCTCATAAGAATTCTTAGTTTTTTGAAGTGTCACTGTGGTAATTTTGTTAGGTAAAATTTCATTAGTCAATTCATTGTCTGGCTGCTGCATATCGAAACTATCAGAAAAAGATTTTGGGTCTTCAACATGTATACCACAAGAGGCAGCCATCTGTCGAAACATTGCACCAGAGAGATCATTCTTATTATCTCCTGCTGGTAATGTGTTTACAACTTTGGTATATTGTTTTACATTTTCTTTAAGAATTTGCCTAACATTATTCACATCAGTTGACTTCTTAAAACCTATAAAGAGAGAGAAAGTTTATATTACACACAGGTATTTAGAAGAAAGGTAGAAACAATTTATTTCTGAAAATAACTTACTCGAAACATTTTCTGTAGAATTTGCATTGGTATCAGAATCAGCCATGTAATTATGATAACGAGAATTTTCAAAACTTAATTCTTTAGTTCTTGAGAATTTGTAGTCAATGTTATGGATCAACTTCCTAAGTGGAAAAAAAAAAGAGCATTGATAATAAATGGAATGACAGTTCACAATGAGTTTTATCTAAATCTGATTATGTAACAATATGATACATGACAAAAACCATACCTGCCCATAACTAATTACAATGAAAATCCCATTTATAGTAGTAACAGAAATTTCTTACCTGTTGGTTAAAGAACTATGCTGGAGATTGCTAACTGCTGCATCAGTTTGACCAAGCCATTGACTGGCAATATAGTACGTCTCATCACCTTGTTGATAACCCATTAGGGGCTTTAGGCATACATTAGAAGTAGGAGGGGACACAGTTTCTGCAGCACTTTCGTTAGGTGACAGTGAAAACCTAGGATGGAAACTAGAATCCGCTCCATTATTCCGGTTGGATGGCAGCAAGGCGTCACGCAGTGGAGATGCATACATTCTTATCTTAAAGAAAACCAAAGTGTTTAAAAAAACAAAACCGAAACAAGTCACTTTCATAGGAAAAAGAGGTTCAAAGAAAACTTTGGGGTTCAGTTCAGATCAGAATTGAAAGGATGAGTCACTAGGAATGACGAGTACAAGTCTGGAAGTAGCCGCTATCCATAAAACAGAGGTGGTAAATTAAGTTAATGGAAACTAATCACAAATACAGAACAATGATAAACCAGACATTGATGGCAGGCTTAAGGTACCTCTTTAGAAATTTCCTTTTCAAAGATTTACAGGAAAAAAATTTCTATTTAAAGCCTCAAAATCTAAAATATTCTTGGTGAAAAAAAAAAGTCATTTAAATCAAGGGTTTTCAACCGTGGTCCCTACGACCATTCTTCAGGGTCCACATAAGATTGTTTCAGTTTATGGACAATAAATTGGTTATACTTCAACATTACACAAAATTAAAATTTTTTATACGATACTTAATTCTAAAAATAGGGTTCCTTTTCAAACACTGAATGGCTATAAGGGTCCAGTAGAGTATGAATCAAAGAATAGGTGAAGAAAAGAAAAAAAAAAAGGCTGAGAACTACTGATTAAAGCGAAAGACTTTCAATAGTTTATAACTTTTTGAGTCTTGGATTCCACCAGGTCTAGGAACTTGGCCTTTTTCTTCTATTCAGTGTAGTCTTTTATTGAAAATGGGGCATATTGAGGAAGATTTGGCTACTATCCCCGGCAGATTGACTCCTGCCGCTAACACAGTTATGGTTTGTAAATGGAAGATTTGGAGTTCAGTCAATAAACCAGAATATTTGCACAAGCATTTTCTTTGAAGTCAGTTGTGTAGGCCTAATTTAAACTGTTTTAAGAAGTTAATATTTTTTTTTCCTCTCACAGACCACGAAAATAGAATTTACATTTTTCCTTTTCAACAATTATTAGCTTTGCAATGATGAAGTCCCGGGTTCGATTCCACCACCACCACGACGTTTTGGGCAAGTGTCTCCTAAGGTAACCTTAGAGGCCATATTTGTCACATTGTGAGGATTAAACAATTGCCTACAAGATAATCCGCTTACATTAATTTCAATGAATAAACTTCCGTTGTTATTTCAGTTGCTGGAACACCTGTTTGTAACTAGCAGTCGTGTGTTCTTGTAACGAAAGACCGCCTAATTAATTACACAAGCTAATTAAATTATCAAGAAAAAAGCTTTGTCAAAATTTAAACAGAGACAGCTCCTGGTTCTATCATTTAGAATTGGTAATCTTTAATTATTATTTCCAAGTCTCAGAACAATGACCCCTCGACTTTCTCATGGCAAACTAGATTTATTCCACTCAAAACAACTTGGATTTGCTGCTAGTTACCAAAACACAAGGACAACCGCTGGTTTCTTGGGATTCTAATGCTTATTCCCTTATCTGAAATATCTGCTTTTTATCCTAGGCCAATTTCCATTTAGTAAACGGCGAAGTTTATGGTCAAAAACACCCAGGAACAAATACAAAAATTAAGCAATGTCACTTGTCAAAGACATTTTCTAAAATCTAAAAAGGATTCCACTACGGTTCGATAAAATAACTGCCAAGTGTTGGGGTTGGACTAAATCTTCTTCACTGATATTTCAAGTCGATAAACTATTTTATGACAGGTAAACCTCAAAGAGAATCGACTGCTTCTCACCTTTAATTCTAAAAGATCAAAGAAAGAGCTGAGATATGGTGGCCGGGATCAAACCTCCCTTAAGTCACATATCTTAAAAAGAAAAAAAAGGGGTCCTAAATATACAAAAAGATGGGTGACGCTCAATTGGCGCTACCATGGAGCTAAACAAAAATAACCGAGACTAAAACAGGTTTTCCATTTTCGAAGTGAAACACTTGATAGAAAAATGGACATTTTTAAGAAATGGCGTTTGTTGTTTATCCCCAGGTCGACCCACCAAAAGACGTTCCAGTCGTGACCATAGTCTTTTTATTCAAACTATTTTCACATATATATCCAATGTCCTTCATTACCAACGGTAGGATAGGATTCAAGAGAGATCTGAACAGCTATTTCTAGCGTATTGAACGATTGGCTCCTCTTGGTCGTCTCAAGGGAAGACATTTGCGGTGTGAATTCCAAAAGTATTCGGTAACAATCTTGTTATTTCATCGTCTCCCCCAAACCCACCACTAAAATGAAACATGGAAAAGTTTACCTTGGCGGGATTCGAACTGACAAATGCGCCATACTAATACGAACCATTTGGCTCAAATGGTAATTACACAAAGTTGAGAGTTTCACCAACATTTTATCCCAATTTGAAAGGTAAATATATTTTTATTGGTAGCAAAGATGGAAAGGAAATTTATATAAAGCAAAAATAATAATAATAAAGCTGTTCAGTGAAAAACAAAAAAAGGGGGGGATATCGGGGGGCATTTAAAAATAATTCCATACAAAATATTTCAATAGAAGTGATAGAAATGTGGCAGAAACGAATTGAGATGTATAAAGTATGAAATGGCGTGAAAAGTGAACGATAGCCATTTGTGAGAAATAAAAGGTAAAAGCGACGACGACGACATACGACGTCTGTCTGGAACAGACATTATATACATAATATATAAATATATGTATATATATTATATATATATCTATCCATTATTGAGCGAGGCAGACGATGTCTCAATGCCTTTTGTATGTTGTGGCCATTATTGAAGGAGGCAGACGATGTCAATGGCTGCAAGACGCAGAGCACTTTGGAGGATTATACAATAAAAACACTGACAACTGTTGTGGTTGGCAGGAAAGAGGAATTCAATAAAAAACGAAGTTTCTGGAAAATTATTCAAAGAAAAATTAGTGTGTATGTGGGAGAGAAAATGAAAGAATGACAAAGCTGTAAAATGGTTTGAAAAATTACAATGTCATACAAACCGTTTGGAAAGAATATTGATTTTGATTGTTTGTTGAAGAGTTTATGGGAAATATATGGAAAAAATATTCTCATCTACTTTTAGTGTAACATTTAAATAAATAAAACAATAGGTTGTCTAAATAGAATTTACTTAAAAGTTGGTTTAAGAAGAGCAAGTGAAATGGCTCAAATGGAAGTCAAGTAAAACAGAGAATATTTCACTGAAAATAATGTTTTTTTTTTCTAAGATATTTTTGAATGAAAGAACAAAGATTTAGATAAAAAAAAGTTTGAAAAATATAGAATAATATAATGAAAAACTTACCAGATAAAAGGAAAAAATATTAGCGAGGAGTTTTGGCCAAAACAGTTTATGTCGGGTTTCTTTTAAAGTTGAGGAGACAAGAAAAAATATTCAATATTTTTTTGGGTTTTCGTCTTTGAATTATAAATATAAATTATATTTTTGTTCTTTAAAAATAACAAGCCATTTAATATGACAAAAAAAAAAAATAAGTGTTAGAGAGCAAGGTGTAAGAATAAAATGAATGTTTCCCGAGTGTCGGTCAACGAGGAAGACGACATGGAACAGGTTTTGGGTTTGAATGGATTAATTATTATTAAAATTATTTAAACAAAAAGTCGCAAGGTTTCTTTCAAGAATAATTTAGAGTGAAAAAGGAGCGGCGAGAAATCTGAGGCAACAAAGTGGAGTTAAATGTAAAAAATTAAAGGTGTCTGGCAACAACAACAACAATAATGAGGATAAATAATAATGACGATAATAACGATTATCAATATTGATATTAATAATAATAATATGGAAAGCCATACGCACAAGAAGGAGGCAATTCTTTAACCTGCGTTCGAAAACGAAGCAGACAGGGGGAGGGAGGCGGGGGGAAGGAGGAGGAGGAGGATGAAATATAGCGTCGCGGCGGTAGCAGCAGCAGCAGCGGCGGCTTCGGCTTCGGCTTCTTTCCTCCCCCTCTCCCCCTCGTCACGGGCGTTCCTATGTGTGAATAGATGTATAAAAGCCTGGTGTATATGTGTGTATAGGTATGCAGGCATCTACGTATGTGTATGCATGCATAAACACACACACACACACACACACACACACACACATATATATATACATACAGACATGGACATTACACATATATATATATATATATATATATATATATATATATAATATATATATATATATATCTTGTCCATTGAACGTTGATCAATGCCTTATTTTACTGAAGTCTCATTTCTCGTTCACAAGACAATCTATCATATATATATATATAGACACACACACACACATATATATATATATATTTAGCTGAAGCAGCAGAGTGACTCAATGCTATATGTATATATATATATGTAGGTATGTTGGTGCAAACAGCCAAAGTAGAACTCAAAACATGAGTATAGGTATATTTTTATAAATATTTAGCGGAACTAATAGAGCGACACAAGGGCCGAGAGTTTCTTGCGTTGGCACTTACTCATGTTTTGAGCTCAATATTTCCTGTTAGCATCAGCACTTTTATATCATTATATGTAATCAACATAACTGCATATGGATGCATATGTCGACATAGAGATAAACACCTCCCTTTCTCTCTCTCTCTCTCTCTCTCTCTCTCTCTTTCGCTTTCACTCTCCATAAGTTTCTGACTTTTAACCCCACCTCATTGTAAACCTGTTTCATTTTATTTTGCCGACTTTTATCATTCATTTACCCCAGTTCACTTTCAAAATCAAATCATCACTTACCATTAACATACGACTTTTGTTTAGTTTGGATTTTAATGGATTAGTATACATCAATACACACACACAGACGTGTATGTATATATATATATATATATATATATTATATATATATATATATATATATTCTTGTCCATTGAACGTTGATCAATGCCTTATTTTACTGAAGTCTCATTTCTCGTTCACAAGACAATCTATCATATATATATATATAGACACACACACACATATATATATATATTAGCTGAAGCAGCAGAGTGACTCAATGCTATATGTATATATATATATGTAGGTATGTTGGTGCAAACAGCCAAAGTAGAACTCAAAACATGAGTATAGGTATATTTTTATAAATATTTAGCGGAACTAATAGAGCGACACAAGGGCCGAGAGTTTCTTGCGTTGGCACTTACTCATGTTTTGAGCTCAATATTTCCTGTTAGCATCAGCACTTTTATATCATTATATGTAATCAACATAACTGCATATGGATGCATATGTCGACATAGAGATAAACACCTCCCTTTCTCTCTCTCTCTCTCTCTCTCTCTCTCTTTCGCTTTCACTCTCCATAAGTTTCTGACTTTTAACCCCACCTCATTGTAAACCTGTTTCATTTTATTTTGCCGACTTTTATCATTCATTTACCCCAGTTCACTTTCAAAATCAAATCATCACTTACCATTAACATACGACTTTTGTTTAGTTTGGATTTTAATGGATTAGTATACATCAATACACACACACAGACGTGTATGTATATATATATATATATATATATATATATATATATATATATTTCTTTATTGCCCACAGGGGGCTAAACACAGAGGGGACAAACACGGACAAAGGGATTAAGTCGTTTACATCGACCCCAGTGCGTAACCGGTACTTATTTAATCGACCCCGAAAGGATGAAAGGCAAAGTCGACCTCGGCGAAATTTGAACTCAGAACGTAGCGGCAGACGGAATACCGCTAAGCATTTCGCCCGGCGCGCTAACGTTTCTGCCAGCTCGCCGCCTTATAAATACCTATTTCTTTACTACCCACAAGGGGCTAAACACAGAGAGGACAAACAAGGGCAGACAAATGGATTAAGTCGATTATATCGACTCCAGTGCGTAACTGGTACTTATTTAATCGACCCCAAAAGGATGAAAGGCAAAGTCGACCTCGGCGGAATTTGAACTCAGAACGTAATGGCAGACGAAATACCTTGTTCTTTACTACCCGCAAGGGGCTAAACACAGAGAGGAGAAAAAAGGACAGACATAGTTATTAAGTCGATTATATTGACCCCAGTGCGTAACTGGTACTTATTTAATCGACCCCGAAAGGATGAAAGGCAAAGTCGACCTCGGCGGAATTTGAACACAGAACGTAACGGCAGACGAAATACGACTAAGCATTTCGCCCAACGTGCTAACGATTCTGCCAGCTCGCCGCCCTTCTTGTATATGTGTGTGTGTATGTGTATATATATGTATATAACTTTATTTCTTTCAGTCATTTGACTACGGCCATGCTGGAGCACCACCTTCAGTCGAACAAATCGACCTCAGGAATTATTCTTTGTAAGCCTAGTCCTTATTCTATCTGTCTCTTTTTCCGAATAGCTAAGTTACAGGGACGTAAACACACCAACATCGGTGTCAAGTGATGGTGGGGGACAAACACGGACACAAATATATATATAAATAAATACGATGGGCATAACTTTGTTAAGCTACATACAAATAAACACTTGGAGATGAAAATTTGTTAATGAAATATCTATTCCTTTAAGTACATCGGGGCGACAGTCACCAGTTGCTTCTGGTTCTCCAAAACCGGCTCTACCGGAAGTCTTCTTCGCTGCTGATCAACTCCCTAGCTAGCCCGCAGCGAAGTTCCTGTCTACAGTTCGTCTGTCATAAATCCTGCCCTACATAGCTCCTCACCCGCATTATAAATGACTGTTATTGGAAACGGGAAGGCCTTTTAATTGTCCTGCTCGTGCGTGTGGTTACTCGGTTCTTTGGTGAGTGTTCTTTGCTAAGGGTTGGTGTGATCTGCCTGGGGCGGACCCTGTTTGGTGGTTGGGCTACCTGAATGCGACTGTCAATATCGAGATGGGCCGGTTTCAACCAATCGATGGAAACTGTGTCCTGTCATCCGCCAATTAGGAGTTGAAATGATTTGTCTCTTGGACGTATGACTTCATACGGACCATCGTAGGGTGACTGGACGAGTTTTCTTCGAGTGTCACGTCGAACCAGCTAAAAGTTCGCCGCCCGGAGTTCGTTCGGTGCGGATGAACTGGGTGTACTGTGTGTTGACATCGGAATATAGAGCACAACTGGCCCACGCTGTCTCTCATTTGAGGTACCTTTCAACATCCGGGTTTGATGTCGTATTCAAAAGGAACTCTCCTGGCACTGTAAGAGAGGCACCATACACAATTTCCGCGGAGGAAGTGTTGAAATTTTCTTTTGGGGCGGTGCGGATTTCCAGTATCATCCACGGCTTGTGGATTGTAGGCTGTTGTGCGGTTCATTATGATTCCAAAAAGGTCGCACATGTCATTCTACAGATTTGAGGTGAATAGTGGGCCCCGATCGGATGAGATGCTGTTTGGGACACCTTGGTTTGTTGACAGGGGATGCAGGTCCTGGCCCACTCTCCAATTTGCTTGGGCATACCGTACCAGATAAATTTGCTTGACAGCAGGCACCGTATAGCTTTAGTATCTGGGTAGGACAGCCCGTGAATACCGTCGAAAACTATCCTGCGCCAGGGTAATGGGACGATTGGTCATGGCTTTCCAGTGGATACATCACACAGTGGGGTTGTGCCGTTAGAGCCAAAATACACATCCTGCAATGAAAGTGACGTGATGGCAGTGTGGTAGGCCCTGATCTTGTCATATGTCTATTGGGCTGCAGCCATAGCCTGGTAATCCAGGCCTTCCGTTATTAGGGCTTGGTAAAGGCGTCGGAAACTGGATTGCCCTTGCCGGCTTTGTGTTGGATGTCCGTGGTGTACTCAGAAATGGCCGATAGCTGTCGTTGCTGGCGTGCAGACAAAGGCTCCGAGAGCTTGCTCATAGCAAAGGTGAGTGGTTTGTGGTATGTGAAGACTGTAAACGTGCGGCCTTCAAGGAAATAGCAAATGTGACGGACACCTAGATGGACAGCCAGTAGTTCCTTGTCAAAAGCACTGAATTTCTGTTCAGGGGATCGTAGTTGTCGGCTGAAGAAGGCGAGTGGTCGCCACTGACTGTTGATGTGTTGTTCCAACCCCCACTCCAATGGCTCTATCAGAGGCATCAACTGTGAGTGCAGTCCAAGTTGACATATAAGGCTAGTTGCTTTAGCCAGGGCTTGTTTTGTGAATTCGAAGGCTGTAGTCATTATTCTATCCCACACCACCTATCTTATTGAACCCTCTTTTGACAGTGCCTTGTATAGGGGTCTCATCACTCTTGCCGCAGAAGGGATGAAGCGATGGTAAAAGTTTACCATGCCCACAAATTGGTGTAGAACCTTGCTTTGGTGGGGCACGAAAATGATAGGATAGCTTTCACTTTTTCTGGCAGGAGTGTAACGCCGGCACCTGTGATTCGATGTCCAAAGAAGTCGATTTCTGTAATACCCAAAACATACTTGGCAGGGTTGAGTACTAGACCATACTGTTCCAGTCTATCAAAAAGTGTCACTGGGTGCTTCTTGTGTAGCTCCGCATTTTGGCTTGCAATAAGGATATTATCTAAGTATATGCAAAGAAGAACTCAAGACTCGTGCACACGGTGTCCATCAAGCGTTTGAAGGATTGTGCTGCCAAAGGGTGTACGTTGGAATTCTTACAAACCTAAAGGAGTGATTACAGCGGCTTTCGGTACATCGCCATCTTGTACTTGTATTTAGTGGTAATCTCGGATGAGGTCGACCTTCGAGAAAACCGAGCATCCGGCTAGCTGGGCTGAGAGATCCTGTATGTGCAAAATGGGGGTAGCGATCAGGTGTCGTGTCTGCGTTGAGACGGCGGTAATTTCCGCAGGGCCGATAACCTCCGTTGGGTTTCGGTGTTACATGCAGAGGTGACGACCAAGGACTGCTTGATCGGCGAACTATGCTCAACACCTCCATATTGTCAAACTCAGCTATTGCAATAGCAAATTTATCTGGTGATAGATGACGTGTGCGGCTATGCACTGGGGGAGGGGGTGGCCATGGTGGGGTTGCGGTATGTTTCCCCGTAGTGGGCTGTAGGTTTGAAAAATGTCGGGGTAGTGAGATTGGGGCATCTCACAAGGAGATTCGGGAATTCGTTCTCGGTCTGAGAGACGGTTGCTATGCGGGGGTGGCGGTATGTGGAGATATTGTCAGAAATACGGATGCGTATGTGTTACTGTTGATGAATCGTCTGCCCTGCAAATCAACCAGTAGCAAGTGTGCTCGAATAACGTCTGCCCCGGTAATGGGCTGGTGGACATCGGCGATGGTGAATGCCCATGTGTATTTTTGTAAATTGATGCTGAGAGAAAGGAGGCAGCGACCGTATACCTCGATTGTGGACCCGATGGCGGCTGTTAAAGGTTGACTCCGCTTTCCGTAACGGAAGTCCTTTACCGATGCTGGGATAACGCTGATTTCTGCTCCTGTGTCGATTAGGAGCCTACGCCCGGAGCTCCGATTGCAGACACAGAGGAGCAGTTGATCGTGTCTGCCGGCCACCAGGGCATTCAATGGCGGTCAGCCCTGGAATTTCCCTGGGCCAATGGTGAAGAAGTCCCGAAGCTACATGGTTGTTTGCACTTTCTAGCCATTTTCCTGAACTTTGTGTAGTAGAAGCACAGGTCGTCTTGTTTAATTCTACCATGTCTCGGAGCCGACCCTATGGTGTTGACCATAACACCATTGGATAAAAAAATGCTTGTCAGCTGCTTTCGCTAATTGCAGTATGTCCTTGATCTGGGTCTGAGTTATGAGGGCCTGGACCTAGGATGGTAACTTGCGGAGGAATATTCCCCTAAAAAAGGGAAGGTGACTCACCGTGGGGAGCTAATGCCAACATCTTGTCCATCAACTCCGAAGACTTAGAATCGCCTAATTCCTCCTCCAGTATCTTGGCAGCCGCTTCTCTTTCGCTGCGCTGGATTGTACTCACCAGTCTGTATTTCAATGTGGTGTATTTGTACGTTGCTGGGGGTTGGGTTAAAATGTCCAGCATCTTTGTTGCCGTATCTTCATCCACTGCCGCTATAACATACGGATATTTAATTAGGTCTGCAGTTATTTTGCTTATGTTAAATTGAACTTCCGCCTACATGAATCATAGTTCAGCCCTCTTAGACTAGAATCGTAGCTTCAGTGTTGTTTTGTGATCGCTTGCCATGTCTATTTCGATAGCGAGAACTGTTGCTCTATAATCGGGCTCACCAGTTATTGCTAGAAATAGCAGTCAAAACAGCTCATAGCCCACCCCTACACAAATAAATAAAAAACGAAACAAGCACGTAACGGACAACAATGAAAACATACAAGGACGGACAGGAAAACCAGGACGGAACATTCGTGGCTTTCTATTCATCAGTCAAGTTTTCCAATTATCACTACAGTTTCGGCCTGTTACACTTGAGACTTGTATAGAGAGTACATGACCCTGGTAGCCAGACCACATCTGCAGTTGGTGACTGTGGAGTCAAGGTAGATGAAGGGGCTGACGAACTTCATAACATCGGGACCAATATGGAGAGGGGAAAGGTCTGGCCCATCTCTGACATGCATCAGCTTAGTCTTCACCCAACTCATCTGAAAGTCAAGCTTTGCTGTTTCTTCTCTCTGTATGGTCAATTTGTCCATGAGCATGTTAATCAAGTTGCTGAAATGATTGGTGTTGTACACATACTCCAGGTCAGTAAGGCGGTAGTTCCCAAAGGTAACACCAGAGACTTACTCACAGACCTTGGTCATCAGATAATCGATGACACAGTTGAAGAGGTCGTGGATGGTCACACAACTCTGTCTGAACCTGTTGTTGATGGGGAACTAGTCAGAGTCCTTTCTGTCTATGCATACACAGCTCTCAGCACTGCAACAGAGCCATTGGAATAGGAGTGGTGGGGTGACCTTGGGAGGTGCGCTGATGAATTTGAAAATTTTCTAGAGGGATGCATGGTTGACCATGTCAAAAGCTGCCATGAGATCAACGAAGGTGATGTAGAGGCGGTGATCTTTGCAGAAATCCTGAGATCTTCCAAGGATGAGGTGAAGGACAAAAATATGGATGGTGGTAGATAGATTGAGCATGGATCTGACTTGTTGTGGGTGGCATGGCTGGTGAGGTGGGGTGGGGTCCTGGTGAAGAGCTTGCCCAGAATGGAGAGGAGAAAAAACATGATCCAGTAGCTCCTGTGTCATCAGAGTGACCCCTAAATTACTGGACTCATCATCTACCCCTCTCTAAGAATGGAAAGGAAACACACTCATCTGCAGCAACCATAGGGTTGCCCTCACATCTACACTTCCTTCTTCAAACAAAACAGATTCCTGACTATAACAGAAAGAAAAAGCAGGCCACAAAAATTGTTGCCTGTTTTTGAATGAGAACTGTTTACTGCTCCTGGGCTATAGATCGACCAGAGCAATAGTCATAGAATTTAACTTTTACAACATAAATTCACTCACATTTCCATATTGTCATCTTACCAAGATACATAAGTTTGCCTTTCTCTCCTGACACACAACCTTAATATAATGAATGTGAATATAATCATTCTAGCTTTGCTTGGCAGCAGCTGTTATCATTATTGATGATGATGATGATGATGATGGAAAATGATGATAAACATGTAAGGTAAAACAGAAATACAAAAGCATACAAATTTATCTGGATAATATAAAAGTTAAGAAGAAAATATTAACACCAAAAGCTTTCCATAAGAAACCCAATGTTGGGCTCCTTTTTTCGCTGCACTGTCACTATACTTGCTTCACCCTTTTTATTTCCTGACAGAATTCTGTACAATTATCCATGTGAAAATGGATCAACTGGGAAGAATGAAGCGAATTTGCTCCATGACTAGCACCGAGTTTTATTGAACTGGAAACTGCAAACACATAAGGGTGGGGAATGGCTGAGTGGTGAGAGAAGATTCCAGTTTAATTCTTGGTACAATGACTTGTTTTCCAGAATGTTCCCCTTTAGTTACAATATCGTTTTCACTCATGCATTCATAGAAATTGGTGATTGAAATTTTTCTTCCATTGCAAAGTCCATTAACCTTATTAAAATTTCGTAACAGCATTACAGCATATCCTTTTCCAAATTGCTTTTCTTCACATTGGGATTCCAGAGTTGCCACATCTAATTTTCCATTTTTATTTTCTTCTCTCAGTCTCTACTTTTTATTTTTTTTCTTTACTGCTAGCATCTCTGTCCTTCTTTTCCAGTTTCTTTTTCTGGTTCCGGTGCTCCTTATTTACATGTAATGAACACGGATAGGAAAGCAGAAATTCCTTGTATAGACACTACACATTATGACAGTGGTTAACTCTCACAGTTTACAGTGTATTTCTGCTTAAAATTTAAAGTGGTATGGCTCCAACCACATAGTTCCAGGTTCAATACTGCTCCAAGACAGCTTAGGCAAATGTCTTCTACTATAGCTCTGGAATGACCAAATCTTGTGAGTGGATTTGGTAGATGTAAGTTGAAAGAAGCACATCGTACACATATGTATGTGTGTATGTATGTATGCACGTATCTATGTATATACATTTATATACATATATATACATATACATGCATATACATACACACACACACACATATGTATTATAGGCTCAGGCATGGCTGTGTGGTAAGAATCTTGCTTTCTAACCACATGGTTCCAGGTTCAGATCCACTGTATGGCACCTTGGGAAAGTGTCTTCTACTATAGCTTTGGGGTGACCAAAGCCTTGTGAATGGATTTGGCAGACAGAAACTGAAAAAACCCTGATGTATATATATATATATATATATATATATATATATATATATATATGTATATATATATATATTATATATATATATATATATATATATATATATATATATATATATATATATAATATATATATATATATATATATATATATATTATATATTAGGTTCGTGCATAATTATTGTGGCATTTTTTCAATAAATTTTATTCAACAAAAACAATAACAACATGTAGCAAAAACATCTTTAAATGGTTATTCTGGAGCATATTCACCATCTACTTCAATTTCTGCTTGGCGTTTTGTTTAAATTTTATGTTGAATAAAATTTATTGAAAAAAAAGCCATAATAATTATGTACCAACCTAATATATATATATATATACACATACATACAGACATACATACATATATATATATATATATATATATATATATATATATATATATATATATATATATATATATATATATATGTGTGTGTGTGTGTGTGTGTATATATATATTTGTATGTCTGTGTTTGTCTCTCCACCATCACTTGATAACTGATGTTGGTGTGTTCAAGTCACTGTAGCTTAGTGGTTCAGCAAAAAAGACTGATGGAATGATTTGTTTGACTAAAGGCAGTGTTCCAGCATGGTGACAGTCAAATGCCTGAAACAAGCAAAAGAATAAAAGACGTTCTATTGCAAAACAGCTGTAATCTTATGGAAGTCCCATGGTTAAACATATATTCACCTCTCATACCACCTGACTTGATGGTTTTATATATATGTGTGTGTGTGTGTGTGTTTGTGTGTTTGTGTATCCCCACCACCTGCTTCACAACTGGTGTTGGTTTATTTATGTCCACATAACTTAGCAGTTTGGCAGAAAGAGGCTGCTAGAATATGTACTGGGCTTAACAGTAAGAGCAAGGGGCAATTTGTTCTTCTAAATTTTTCGAGGTGGTGCCCCAGCATGACCACAGTCCAACAACTGACAGAAGTAAAAGTTAAACAATAAAAACAGTCTTCTTGAATGAGAAACGGTCATTCAGCGAAAAGAAATTGTCTTCAGAGAGAAGAAAAGCAATGGGTGTGAAAGATCAATAATTTTCAGGGCTGGCAGAATATTTTATTTTGTATGTAAATTGGTCATATAATTTTTATATGTGGTAAGAAGCTTGCCTCCCAACCACGTGGATCTGGGTTCAGTTCTATTGTGTGGTGCTTTGGGCAAGTGTCTTTTACTATATCATTGGGTCAGTCAAAGCCTTATGAATGAATTTGGTTGATTGAAACAGAAAGAAGGATGTTGTATGTGTGTGTGAGTGTGTGTGTGTGTGTGTGTGTGTGTGTGTGTGTATGTGTGACTTTGTGTCTGGGTTTGGACCTCATGGAGGTAAAATGGCTGTGTTCCTTTTGAGCATTGGGCTTCATGGATGCAAAGTGGCTGAGCTCCTTTTGAGTGTTGGGCCTCACAGAAGCAATGACCAAGACCTTTGGCATTATGTTGTGCTTGAGAAGAAGACTCATCAAGCTGAGCAAAATTGCAGTCATGACAGATACTGGCGTCACACAAATGGAACTCATGCCAGTGGCACACAAAAGCAACCATCACACTCTCAGAGTGGTTGGCGTCAGGAAGAGCATCCAGCCATAGAAAACCATGCCAAGTCAGACTGGATGCTGGTGTAGCCTTCCAGCTTGACAGCCCTGGTCAAACCGTCCAACCCATGCCAGCATGGACAACAAACATTAAATGATGATGATGATGATGATGTTTGTCCACCCCTTATCACCACTTGACAAACGGTGTTGGTGTGTTTACATCCTCACAACCTAGCAGTTTGTTAAAAAGGAGAGACAGAATGAATACCGGGATTAAAAAAAAAAAAAGAATAAGTACTGGGGTCGATTCATTCAGCTAAAAACTGAAGGTGTTGCCCCAGCATAGCCACAGTTAATTGACTGAAACAAATAAAAGTTAAAAGATAAATAACTATGAAATATCTATGACAGGTTGTTTAAAAAGTCTCTCTGCAGTAAGTATTTAATGGTCTTCGTGTGATTCTTGTACACTGATCCTTTACTTGCTCCCCTGACAAAAAAGTCTGGTGATGTTAAACCAAGTAATCTTGATGGCCAAAGTCCCTTCGAGATAATCCGTTCACCAAGAAACGTTTTAAGTAGTGCAATGGCGATGGGCAAGATGAAAAAAAAACACTGAGGAGAGACATTTTGAACACCCTGTATAACATTCTTAGAAAAGACAACCTCCTGTCTGCTGAGATTTTGGTAAATATCAAATGAAAGTGTTATCAGTGGTTCCCAAACTTTTTCAGGCTGCCACTCACTTGGTTCCAAGGCCACATTTCTAGTGGCTACTCCCACTCACCATCACAGACAGAGACCATTTTCTGCAGCAAATTCAAAACAACATATGCCTACAGGCATATGGTGTAGTGGTTAAGAGCGCAGAGCTACTAACCCCAACATTTCGAGTTTGATTCCAGGCAGTGACCTGAATAATAATAATAATATAATAATAATAATAATAATAATAATAATAATAATAATAATAATAAAAAAATAATCATCATCATCATCATCATCATAAATAATAATGATAACATCGATAAATACCTTAGGAATGAGAACCCAATTTCGAAATTTCCCAAAGACACTATAAAACCAAATTGAAGGTTAAATAATCAGCATATTTGCTTTTTGGCTAAATGACCCTCCCCAAATATAACAATACCATATAAAACTTTTTATCTATTTAAAAATCTCAATTTGGTTTGGTGGGATGATTCATGTTGGTGTGTATATAATAAATCTGATTTGTCCAAACAATCTTATTTGTGAGAAAAATGATTACCAAATTCAATTATTGAAGACAAGTTTATGTGGCGAAACAGAGAAATAAAATGGTAATTCCATTAATCAGCATCTGATAAATATTGAGACTGTCCATTTTAAAGATGAAATTTTAATTTAATAAATATAGGGGCAGGTGTGAGTGTGTGGGGAGAAATTTGCTTCCCAACCACATGGTTCTGGGTTCAGTCTCATTGTGTGGAACCTTGGGCAAGTGTCCTGTACTATAGCCTTGGGCTAATCAAAGCCTTGTGAATGGATTTGGTAGACAGAAACTGACAGAAGCTTGTCATGTATATATACAAGGGGAAGTAAAAAAATTATCCGCACTTTTGCCATAGCTTATCTTTATTATTGTCACACTGCCTTCTGTGCATGCATGTTTATAGTTGGTACTATTGTGGTCACATGATCGAAGTCTGAGCCTGATCATGCCATTTTTCTTTCTGGCTTTACAGTGTAAGCATGGCTGCTCCACTCGCAATGTGCACCAAAGGAAAACAAAGAGCAATGATCCAAGAAATGGTAATGATGCACCGGTTCACCATTACCATCTCTCGGGGTTGCTGAACCTGGAACCGTATGGTTACAAAGTGAAAATTTTGTGCCTAACTCAGATATTACCATAATTGGCATTTGTTGTGATGAGAGTAGAGTTTTAAGAGATTTCAGATAGATTTTTCATATTTGTACCAACATTTTTTGTCATACAGTTTTGGAACATTAATAAATTCAAATAAAATTCAATTTAAGTGTACAAATAAAGCCAACATTTTATTTAAGATGGTAATAAATGAAAACAAAGAGTGTTTAATAAAATATTTAAAGTGGAACTGTTGAAAAACATTAGTTATTGTATATTTTCAAGTCCTTGAAGAATATTTTGCTAATTCAATTAAATATGAATTTAATAATAATTTTGCAGTTATATTTTCTCATTTATTAGGCTGCTTCACCAACCATTATGCTACAATTCTCTGCTAATGATATGAGCTAACAAGGGTATCTCCATGCAGTCATACACCCTGCCAGAAATAGCAACCAATTTCCTCTAAATCATACCCTCTATCTTAAAACAGAAATGATACTTCAATGATGAAGTTGCAGATATTGTGTTGACTGAAAAGTTTTGCAGTATTTTGGTAACATAGTTTCTTTATTTGTCAAGTAATAACAAAAGCAGTCTAACATCCAAAGTAGAGGCCATCATGTGGCACCGCCTGAAGACATTTTTCTGTCAGTTCTTTGATACTTGTTCCAAATCATGTCTCACTTCAGGAGTTGGAAGCTTCAGTGAAGGAGTTCTTTGACCCAAACAGCAAGAACTGGTATCAGCATGGAATCAAAGAACTGGCAGAAAAGTGGCTTCAGATGATGCGACACGATGGCCTCTACTTTGAATGCTAGGCTGCTTTTGTTGTGACTTGATGGAAAAAAGCAAATAAATTACTAAAATGTGGCAAAACTTTTGACTTAACACAATATATAAAAGGATGAGACGGCCATGGATCATCGGCTTCTTCAATCAATAACTTAATGGCAATAATGACTTCCATAATGGAATCAAGGAAAGTTGGTGATTAAACAAAAACCAATTCGCATTTAATTTTATGAACCTCATGCTAAACTGAGTCTGTGATTTGGTTTCCTTTCCCGTTTGAAGCCATTTCATTTCTGTTGGGTTGAGGTGGGTTGGAAGTATAGGGGGCAGTGATATCACATAAATGGCTGAGGGCCTTGCTGGGAAGGGAGGAGTGACAGAGGAGGTCATGTGAGCAGAAGGATGACTAGTGTGGGCCTCTTTTGCTTTGAGGCTGTTTCTCAGGATGGCCTTGGTGACTGCATGAGTTGAAGGAATTTGTTGTTAGGTTCTGACCAGAGGTTTAAGGGGGTTGGCTTCTTACAGGTATGTCCTGGCTGGAAAGGATTGATGTTATGAGAGGACCTGCAAGGGAGGTGAATCACACCTTTTTTCCCCATTTTCCCCTATTTTAGTCATTTGTGTGATGTCGCTGACCTCATACTTCTGGTCCACCTCAGCCCCACAATTTCTCTGAAGTTGTTACTCTTTGAAGCTTTGATTATAAGCATCATATGACAGAGAACATGCAATCTTGGTAGATAGTAATTATTGTTGTTCTGAGTTCAAATTCTGCTGAGGTTGACTTTGCCATACATCTTTGTGGGGTTGATGAAATAAGTTCCATTTGAGCTCTAGGGTTGATGTATCCAGCTAGCCCCCTCCCCTTAAAATTTCAGGCTTTTTACTTGGAATAGAAAGGATTATTGTT
Source organism: Octopus sinensis (assembly GCF_006345805.1). NCBI lineage: Eukaryota > Metazoa > Mollusca > Cephalopoda > Octopoda > Octopodidae > Octopus > Octopus sinensis. The sequence goes on along the minus strand of NC_043001.1, from coordinate 104,202,472 downwards.
GTTTAATCCTTCAGCATTCAGATTATTCTGTCAAATGCAATACTTATTTATTCACATTTGTCATCATCATCATCATCATCATCATCATTTAAAGACTGCTTTCCATGCTGGCATGAGTTGGATGGTTTGACCGAAAACCTGTAAGCCGGAGCAGCTGCACCAGGTTCGAATCTGATTTGGTGAGGATTCTACAGCTGGATGCCCTTCCTAATGCCAACCACTCTTAGATTGTAGCAGGTGCTCTTTATGTGCCACTGGCATGGGTGCCATTGATATGACCCAAGCATTAGCCACAACTTGGCTTGACAGGTCAGCACATACACAGTATATCGTCAAGGGTCTTGGTCACCTGTCACTGCCTCCATAAGGTCCACAGAACCTAACAGCAAATTCCCTCAACTCATGCAGTCACCAAGGCCATCCCGAGCAACAACCTCAAAGCAAAAGAGGCAACTTCCAGCCTACCTCAACCCCACAGAAATGAAATGGCTTCAAATGGGAAAGGAAACCATTGTTTTCAGTTAATCACGTACCGTGGAATGGGGTTACCATGAATAAAATATAATATTTTGTTTCCTCTTATTGCTTGTTACTAAAATTTCTTACAGAATTGTCTAAATGAGTTGTTAAACTTTAGAATTATATTTCTATGATAATATAATTTCAATACATAAAGTAAAATTTGTAAATATAACTTTGATTATCCACTCAAAGAAAGAATTTGTCAACTTCTTCAAATTCCAGTAAAACAAACATTTTTGCCAGATATATGAATATTTTTGTCAGTAGCTAAAGCATAAAAGATACAAGCTTTTGTTAAAATGTGATGTTAATATAACTACTCTTTTACTCTTTTACTTGTTTCAGTCATTTGACTGTGGCCATGCTGGAGCACCGCCTTTAATCAAGCAACTCGACCCCAGGGCTTATTCTTTTGTAAGCCCAGTACTTATTCTATTGGTTTCTTTTGCCGAACCGCTAAGTAACGGGGACATAAACACACCAGCATCGGTTGTCAAGCAATGCGAGGGGACAAACACAGACACACAAACACACACATGCATATATATATATATACATATATACGACGGGCTTCTTTCAGTTTCCGTCTACCAAATCCACTCACAAGGCTTTGGTCGGCCCAAGGCTATAGTAGAAGACACTTGCCCAAGGTGCCATGCAGTGGGACTGAACCCGGAACTATGTGGTTGGTAAACAAGCTACTTACCACACAGCCACTCCTGCCCCTATCTAACTAGTTAATAATTTTCTATAGAAGTGTTTTTATAACGTTGGTACTTTTGTAAAAACTTGTATAACATGACATGCCCCCACCCCAACTTTGATTATTATCCAGCGGGGTCACTTTTAACACCATTCAAAGTAACCCAGATCATTGTTTCCAGCAATAAGCAAGCTGCTACTACATTTCAAATTAATTGTGCCCAAAACAAGTTTGGTATTTAAGATTTTTAAATGTTATTTTCTATTTATGGACAATATTCCACCCTTAGAATTAATGAGGTGAAACCCCAAATTTATCATTTTTTAAATTATGGTTTGATAACCAGAATCACTTTTTCTTTCTGTTGCAAAGTCGAATTCTTTAAACCATATTCTGCCCTTTTTTTAGGATCAACTTGTAGTTTGGATCAAGTAATAAGAATAATTTTGAACATAAGTAAAAATTTCCTTGATACATAATGTGTCTAGGTTTACATTATTGAATTTTAGCAGAATGACTGCTTTTTGGATGGTTTTCTGTTAGTCAAGGCAATGCTCAGTAATTTCTTAAGGAAAACCATATAACTTATGATGCAGCATAAGTTTACTGTTTGTCTATGGAATTCCCTCAGCAGGCGTACAATCTAGCAAAGCATTTCCCTGTGTAGTTATGTATGGATTTCAGATTTATGACTCAAAATAGGTGCAAGCATGGCTGTGTGATAAGAAGCTTGATTCCCTACCACATGGTCCTGGGTTCAGTCCCACTGCATGGCACCTTGGGCAAGTGTCTTCTACTATATCTTCGAGCCAACAAAAACCTTGCAAGTGGATTTGGTAGATGGAAACTGAAAGAAGCCCATCATATATATATATATATATATATATATAGCGAGAATTCACACAAAAAACAAAAGACAAAGACAGGTGTATAAACAACAAACAGATGTATTAGCTTAATGCTTGGGAAGTGAGAAAGTCTTTTACGTTTCAAGCCTATGCTCTTCGAAAGAAAGGAACGCAGAAATAAACAGGCAGAGAAAATAGAAAGAGGTTTAGTGGCTAGCGACAAATCATGGCTAGCAATCTATCATAGTGATCTATACGATTGATCTGCTAAATCCACAAGATTTTTTTTATTCTCTCACTGATTATTTCTTTGTGTTCCTATTTGCTGAAGAGTGTTGGCTCGAAACGTAAAAGACCTTCGCACCTTCCTGAGTGTCAAACTAATACCTGCTTGTTGTTCATACACCTGACTTAGTACCGATAGAATAAGTACTAAGCTTACAACAACTAAGTCCTGGGATCGATTTATTCGACTAACACCCTTTAAGACGGTGATCCAGCATGGCCGCAGTCAAATGACTGAAACAAGTAAAAGAATAACTCATTCAATGGTGGTGCCCCAGCATGGCCGCAGCTTTCGGACAGAAACATTTTTAAGGACTTAAGGATATATATAATATATATATATATATATATATATATGCATGTATGTATGTATGCATGCATGTATGTATGTATGTATGTATGTATGTATGTATGTATGTATGTATGTATGTATGTATGTATGTATGTATGTATGTATGTATGTGTGTGTGTGTATATATATATATGTGTACATACAGACATGTATGTATTGATGGATAGATGGAGGTTAACTGATGCTATCTTCCATAACCAATCAAACTTATGTAAACGTCCCCTCATACGTCTGTTGCTATGGAGAACTTTCAAACAGACGTTCATTTTATGACAACCCACTATGTCAAATGCAGGTTTCTACTGATAACTAAGATACATCATAACTTATTTAATTTAATATGACAGTCATCTTAACATCCAGTAAATATCATTGACATACTTCCGGTCATGGAGTTACCTACTAAGATCTTGATAACAGGACAGTGTTGCCAATTTGGAAAACTCTTTATCTAGATCTAGATTATTCTGATAATGTCTGGATCTTTGAAATTGCTATCTAAATAATGCATACTTATCTATATATGATTAATTTGAATTTATGCATTCATTATGCAAAAGTGAGGTATTATATATCTAGAGGCCTACAATAACATATTATAAAATATCCACATTTTAAAAAGAATTGAAGAAATATTTATAAACACAGCCCACAAACTCTACATCCATTAAACACAAGAGTTAAAATCTCTATATATTAATCAAATTGCTTATAGAACAATTAACACATATAGAAAAATATATAGAATGACAAACTTCACCTCTACCCATATCCTCTTGTGAACATCAAAGCACAACAGAAAGAAGTTTCCATACAAACAACACCGTGACATGCCAAACTAATGACCTACACCATTTTATTCCTTTGGAATAATACCAATGATATTTTCGAAACATGTGTCGGAAGTTAAAGAATTTGAACAACACCTGCGTTTAACTCCATTGATATATATATATAACGGGAAGCTTTATGAAAATAAACAAAAGACGAAGGCAGGTGGAAAACAAACGAACAATTGTATTAGTATGGCGCTCAGGAAATATAAATAAAACAAGTCTTTAACGTTTCGAGCCTACGCTCTTCAACAGAAAGATACACAGAGAGAGAAAAACACAGAAAGAGAGAAAAAAAATGCGTGCAGTAGCTAACGAATCAACATGGCGATCTGATTTCGGCCAGAGGTCAAAGATCAGACATGAGACGCGAGAGCGAAATAAGGGGAGATAATAGGGTTGATAAACGGGTTGAGGGACCAGCTAATAGTGCGTAGGAGGGGTCTGGATGTGTGTATGTATAGGGTTGGTGTATGTATTAGTATGTATAAGGGTGTGTGTGTGTGTGTGTGTATGAGAGAGTATTAGTGCGTAGGATTGGTCTGGACGTGCGTATGTATGGGGTTGGTGTATGTATTAGTATGTATTAGTATGTATTAGTACGTATTGGTATGTATAAGTGTGTGTGTGTGTGTATGAGAGAGTATAAGTGCGTATGCGGGGTCTGGACGTGTGTATGTATAGGGTTGGTGTATGTATTAGTATTACTAGTATGTATTAGTACGTATTAGTATGTATTAGTTGGTGTGTGGTATTAGTATGGCACATCATATGTGATGTGATGTGTAAAGTCATGTGGTGTAGTGAGGAGAAGAGGGGGAGGGGAGAAGAGGGGGAGAGAAGGGAGGAGAAGAAGAGGGGGGAGGGGAGGGGGGAAGAGGAGAGGATGGGGAGGAGGAGGGGGATGAAGGAGGAAAGAGGGAGAGGGGGAGAGAGAAGGGGAGAGAGAGGGAGTGAGGGAAGGGGAAGAGGGAGAGAGAAAGAGGGAAAGAAGGGAAGGGGAGTAGGGTGAAAGATGAAGGACTGAAGAAGTAGGGTTTCGGGGGGGGAAAGGATAGGAAGGTGAGGAGGGGGGAGAGGGGGGTTATATGAGGAGGGGGGAGAGGGGGGTTAGATGAGGAGGGGGGAGAGTTGAGACCAAATGGCGTATAAGAGCGAAGAGAGAAGATTAATTCCTGTTCACGGCGCAAACGGGAATCCGGATGGCCTCTGTGTAAGGACAAACCGAACACAGATAGGTGTTGCAAGGAGTGACCGGTGGAGCGGAAATGGCGTGAGACCGGTGTGTCGTTCGCAAGGTGGATGTCACGAAGGTGTTCCGCGAACAGGTCAGCCAAGCGGCGTCCCGTTTGTCCAATGTACAAGGAATTGCAGAGAGAGCAAGTGATGCAATAGATAATATTGCTGGAGGTGCAGGTGAAGGAGTGGATGATGGGATAGGGTCGATGGTGGGTGCTAGTGAGGCGGGTGTGGGGTTGGAGAGGTAAGGGCAAGTGCGGCAGTGCAAGTGCGGCAACGTGGGCGGGAGCAGGGAAAGAGCCGGGTTGGGAGGTAGGGTCAGGGAAGGAGCTATGGACCAAAAGGTCTCGAAGTTGTTGTGGGCTCGTTTGAAAGAGGGGAGGGGTCGGTTAGGGAAGGGTGTGAAGTGGACGGGTCGGACTGGAGATGACGGAAAGCTCGAGAATGGTGCGTTGGAGACGTAGGGTCGTGTGGGGTGGTAAGTGAGGGGAAAAGGGAGGGAGGGCGGGAGACTACAGGGCGGGTTCGGGGAGAGAGAGCAGATACACGGTTCACGGACCGTGCTCTGGCAGCGGTGTGGATAGTGGTGAGGGGGTATCCACGTAGGGTGAAGTGGTGAGCCATACGTTGAGACTGAGTCTCAAAGTCATGGTCGTCACTACAGAGCCTACGTAGACGGAGGAATTTGGAATAGGGGATGGAAAGCTTGGTGTGTTCGGGTGGGAGGAGAGAAGTTGAGGTATGAGTGTGAGTCTGTGTGTTTGTAGTGAATGGAGGTGGTAAGAGTGGAGTGAAGAATGCTAACCGAAATGTCGAGGAAGGAGACAGAGGTGTTGGAGATAGTGGAAGTGAAGTGGAGGGCTGGATGGAAAGATTGGACGAAAGAGAGGAAGGAATCTAGATGTTCGCGGGAGAGTGAGGTGGCACCGATAATGTCGTCAATGTAACGACCATATAGTTCAGGAGTGGGACCAGTGAAATTAGAGAATATTTTGGCCTCAACATAGCCAACGAACAGGTTCGCATAGTTGGGGCCCATTCGCGTTCCCAAGTGTGTGTGTGTGTGTATGAGAGAGTATAAGTGCGTATGCGGATATATATATATATATATATATATATATATAATAATTAATAAGGGTGAGAGAATTAGATACTATATCTATTCAACACCAAGTGGCCCAGTGCTTCGAGAAACCTGGATTATTATAATATTTTATTATATATTATAATATTTTAACAAAAATAAATATAAGAGAATGGTCTATGTGGCTCATTCTAGCACTAGAAAATCCAAAAGGTTTCAACCACAAAAATACATGTTTCCCGTGAAAGTCAGTACGATTGTTAGCTCACACGAACAGGGCAAATAAAAAATAACAAAAATACAGATTATTTTGGGACAATTGTTTCGCTATTAATGAATTAAATGTAATTTTACTTACAAAAACCCGTTTTGGCCGAGGAGCTACAAGTGGGTTTTTTGTAAGTAAAATTACATTTAATTCATTAATAGCGAAACAATTGTCCCAAAATAATCTGTATTTTTGTTATTTTTTATTTGCCCTGTTCGTGTGAGCTAACAATCGTACTGACTTTCACGGGAAACATGTATTTTTGTGGTTGAAACCTTTTGGATTTTCTAGTGCTAGAATGAGCCACATAGTGACCATTCTCTTATATTTATTTATATATATATATATATATATATATTACAGTTACAGCCATAAGATAAGGGTTAGTAAGAACAAGTGTTTTGAAATATTTATTATAGAAGGATACCAAAATTTAAATATATCTAATATCTATCTTTCGTGAAAATTTCATGTGAATAGAATAAATATTTCGTAAATATTTATGAGGAAAGAAACAAATAATCTTCCGAACTACAACGACCAAGAGTTCACTTACAAAAGCAGTGAAAAATGGAAAAACAACAAAAAAGAAACCCTTACTATTAATATATTTTGTGGAATCCTTTTACTATCAATGACTTCCTGACATCTGTTATCACAGGGCTGAATTGATTTCTTGCAAAATGGTGGAGTAATATTGTTCCATTCGTTTTCGATAATTCTAAGAGTTCATATTGGCTCTTTGGATTTCTCCTTCGCACCCCATCTCCAATAATCTTCCAAACGTTTTCTATAGGGTTGAGTTTGAGGTGGCCAGTCCACGAGATCAACCCCTTCATCACTCAAAAAATCTTTGACTATCTTCGCAGTGTGACAGGGAGAGTTGTCCTGCACGAAGATAAGGGGTGGAACTGATCGGAGATGTGGAAGGACATGCTGTCTAAGAATTTGCTTGTAGATTTCAGCGTTGACAGTCCCTTGTAGGCGAATAAGTGGACCAGGGCCAGCAGCAGAGATCATTCCCATACCATTACACTGCCTCCTCCATATTTCACTGTTTTCTTCACGCATGTACGAGATAACCTTTCGCCACTTCCTCGTCGGACGTACATCCTGACATCGGAACCAATCACATTAAGCTTCGATTCACTGTTCTTCGATTCACATGTTAGTGAGGGAAACGAAAATGAGCTCTTTAATTCTTCTTGGAGATCAGAGGTTTCTTTGCCGGTGCCAGAACAAGCAACCCAGAACCTCGTAACCTCCGAGAAACTGTTTTGCGCGATACGTTGACATCGGAAGCGGAGCTGAACTCGCGGAATATCTCAGTAGCACCCTTAAACATATCGTGCAGTAACATTCTAACCATAATACGATCCTGCCTTGGTGAAGTTTTACGAGGTCCACCGGTTTGAGATTTAGCATCTGTTGATCCCGGTGATTTAAAACGAGCTATAATTCGTTGCACAACACTTCTAGATCTTCAACAGTAGTTGTTGCTATCACAGAATTTGACTTGCCCTCGTGGTGAAGCCACACAATCTTTCATTACAAGACACCGGTCGTCTCTCACAAGCCACCATGTTGACAGTTGAACGTTCCAACAATGTAAGATCATAGGAAATAATTGTGAGCCCATTAACAGTCTTCTAAACAACAAATACTTCGGTTAGTGGTTCATTTTCTCTAAGTGACCTATAACTTTTGGCCGCTGCAATTTGGAAGACTTTGTTTATTTCCTCATAACTACCTAAATATTTATTCCATTCACTTGAAATTTCCACGAAAGATAGATATTAAATATATCTGGATATGTGTAAAAATATCTCGTCTCAACGTGTTGTTAATCTTCTATAATAACCATTTCAATACACTTGTTCTTACTGACCCTTATATTATGGCCGCTACTGTATATATGCATACTTATGTGTGTATTTATATATACACATTGACATACATACATACATACATACATACATCATACATACATACATACATACGTAGATACATACATACATACATATATGTGTGTGTGTATATATATATATACACACACGCACGCCCATATACATATATATGTATTTATATATATATATGTATGTATATGTATTTATGTATGTCTGTCTGTATGTATGGTATACATGCAAATGTGAAATATATGCCTCAAACTGTTTTTTTTATTCAATTAAAGACTCAATAACATCAAGCAACATGACACTCAGCCATGTTTGTCTCTTGCTTCAGTGGACTTTTTTCGCTCGAGGATGCATTCCTGATACATTTGGTGAAATAATTACATTGCTATAATGATCTAGGTAAGGCTAACATATATATATATATGTATGCATGTTTATGTATATGTATATGTATTTATGTTTATATATATATAGATATGTGTGGATATATATGTATATAAATATATGTGAATATAATACATTCATACATATGTATATACATATATATATATGGATATAATATATATATATACTACATTAATATATATATATATGCATATATATGTATGTATATATGCATATATGTATCCATATATATACCTGTATATATATATTGTATATGTGTATATATATATATATATATATATATATATATTTACGCACACACATATCTATCTATCTATCTATCTATCTATCTATCTATCTATATCTATCTATCTATCTATCTATCTATCTATCTTTCTCTCTGTCTTTCTATCTATTTCTTTGACTGTCTACTTCTATTTGTGTGTGTGTGTGTGTGTGTGTGTGTAATATATCAACAGCAAATTCTCCATCTTCCAACGCTGGAGGCTCATCATCATCAGAAAACCAGATTACATCGATGTTTCGATAATCTAATACTCTTCATCTCCGTCTGGCTGGTCGGTACAACGTTGGGATAGCCAACCCAGTACTTCTTGCTGTATTGTTCGTCAAATTCTGGTCTATTCAACATAAACCAACTTTTGTTGTTCCCCAAACTCTTCTCACTTCATCCTAAGTCCAACTCATTTTTTAAAGGTAAACCCTGCAAACCTCCTGCACAGAACCGCCATTATTCACAGCCCAGTCTCCGCCATCAATTCCTTTAATTCTTCCCGTATCCTTTCTTCCCTTCCTCCCTCTTTCTCCATCCTTGTCTCGAACGACACATTCAACTTCATGATGACTACACAATGTAATGCCTTTGAGATAATAACCGTATCACGTCAGAAAGTTGTATCCATAATTTCTAATGGTAACTTCTGCCTCTCATCCTCATCTCTCTCTCTCTTTGCACTCCGTCGGTTACGACGATGAGGGTTCCGGTTGATCCGAATCAACGGAACAGCCTGCTCGTGAAATTAACGTGTAAGTGACTGAGCACTCCACAGACACGTGCACCCTTAACGTAGTTCTCGAGGATATTCAGCGTGACACAGAGAGTGACAAGGCCGGCCCCTTGAAATACAGGTACAACAGAAACAGGAAGTAAGAGTGAGAGAAAGTTGTGGTGAAAGAGTACAGCAGGGATCACCACCATCCCCTGCCGGAGCCTCGTGGAGCTTTTAGGTGTTTTCGCTCAATAAACACTCACAACGCCCGGTCTGGGAATCAAACCGCGATCCTATGACCGCGAGTCCGCTGCCCTAACCACTGGGCCATTGTGCCTCCACGCCTCATCTCATAACACTCTTATTTGCCATTGCTAACAACCCAAACCTCCAAGGGACACAACACATCTCCCATCGCTTTTCTTTTGCCTTTCCTTCTCAAGTTTCATATTTTTTTTATCTGCTCTAGTCCTTTTCAGTTTCTGTTCCACAAACCTTTGGAATGTTTTTACAGTTTGCTTCGGATCCCTTGCGTGACACCTTACCTTTCTCAAGGGACACGATCCAGCTGTCCTTTGCTTTGTTTCTTTGCACTACCTTGCGTGTAACCTCGACGAGCTACTGGAGCACTTGAGCGTGACCCCATGTTTAAGCTATATATATGAATACTGCTGCCCAGCTAAACAACACCTGTTTCAGCAACCTATTTGACTTCCTACGGAACTTACTCATTTCACCTTTGTCAGTTCTTCATCACTTAAGATATCCTGGAGCTGGCAACACCTCAAATGTGGAAGCACTTACAAACCGGATGGACCCTGCCGACGAAATGCACTTCTGATCCATTTCGCCTCTCTACCCATGCTCACTGAACTTCTGAATATGGTCAAACCCTTCTTTTTTTCACAACTTCCACCATTAAGTCTCTCATACCCTTTCGACTCAACACACTGAGCCACTGTTTCGTAGACAAAAGAATCTCGCTCCTTTAGTTAGTTTGTATCCGAGCTCAACCCTTGTGACTGCAACCTTGTATAGAAAGAGTTGTCATACAATGTTTGACTGTAACTCTAAATTGTCACCACCACAGCTGTGCCATTTCAGGAATCGATGTTACATCATTTTTCGTAGGAGACACTCTCTCATTTGATCTTGAATCTTTACACCACAATGTTTAACATTTAGACTGACCACGAACAAACGTTTGACCTTTTCAGTTTCTGTTCCAGAACCATTGGGATGTTTTTTAAAGTTTGCTTCGGATCCATTTCGTGACACCTTACCTTTCTCAAGGGACACGATCCAGCTGTTCTTTGTATTGAACTTCATTGACATCCGTAGTATCAGCTCCTCAAGATTTCTGAAGCATCCTTCAATTGCACTTTTTGGTTTGACACAACGCCAAACTATCCATGAAAATCCTCTCTGAAGGCGACGTAAACTTCTCCAGAAGTTCTGCAATCCTTCGGTATACTCAGCCACTCAACGTATTAAAACGTTCACCCCCCATCACACAGAGGAGTGGTAAAAGCATTACAGCCTGTAGGAATCCAAATCTCCAGAGATTTCCATTCCATGGCGTGATAGTATATCGTGACTTGTTCTGAACTAACAGATATTCCGGAGCAAACCTCTGACCACCTTCGGAACACACACATATAAATATAAACTTACACACACACACACACACACACACACACACACACACACACACACACACACACACACACACACACACACACACACACACACGCACACACACACACACACGATGGTAGTCTCTCGTAGTCCGAGAAAGGCGGTTCTGCACTTTTTTGTTGATCAACCCGCACAAATGTTTCGTTTATAGTGATCAAATGTATGCGCTATACATTACCCCACTCTCTCCATCAAATAGGCATCATCTGAACAGTTGCACGTTGTACCACGTGTCACGTGTCCAAGTGATCGCAGAGCAACGTGAGATGAAGTGTTTTGCTCAAGAACACAATGCATCACCCAGTCCATGAGTTGAAACCCCGATCTCGCAATCGTGTGTGAAACATCCTATCCATCATATGTCTTCATATATACAGAATGACCACAAATTATAAAAGCACATAAACAGAATTACAAGAAAAAGCAAAATCATAAAAAAATTAACCCTCGTCTGCTATGTCGTTATGAACTCTGGCAGTTTCAACGTCTAGAGAAAGGACTGCTAACTTACTGGCATCAACAATTATTGTATTTGTTAGACAACTGGAACAGTGCAGACAAGACATAAAGGACGAAAAACATAGAATAGAATCATAGAGAATGGGAGAGAAAATGTAAGAAGAGGGAAAGGAAGTGTGACTTAGATTAGGAACTACGATAGGAAAAAGAAAACTGTAAGTTGACTTTTGGTGAAATTAAATAAAACAAATATTGTCCGATACAAATAAAGCATTAGTTAGTTGGAGATATTTTCTTCAAGAAAATATCAAAATAGAAGGGTACGCTGTGCTCGTTTGTTGAGATGATATGTGAATGAAAGATCTGTGGCCAGTGAGGAAGCAGGAAGTACAAAGCTAGGAAGAGTAGATAGGCAGAAACTACAGAGTAGAGAGAGAGAGAGAGAGAGAGAGAGAGAAAAAGAGAGAAGGAGAGAGAAAGAGAGAGAGAGAATGATAAGAAAGGGGAGACACGCGATCACGTGATCACACATATATACGAATCTTTCATCTTTTATTGCTTCAGTCCTTAGACAGCGGCCATACTGAGGCACTGCCTTGAAGAATTTTTTAGTTGAATGAATCGACCCCATTACTTATTTTATTAAAGCCTGGTACTTATTCTATCCGTCTATTTTGCCAAACCGCTAAGTTACAGGAACGTAAACACACCAACATCTGTTGTCGAGCGGTGGTGGGAGACAAACACACACACACGACGAATTCATTTCAGTTTCCGTCTACCAAATCCACTCACAAGGCTTTGGTTAGTCATAGGCTATAGAATAAGACACTTGCCCAAGGTGCCACGCAGTGGGATCGAACCCGGAAACATGTGTTTGGCAAGCAAACCTTTTACCACACAGCCACGCTTGCCCCTGTCTTTCTGCTATATCGTAAACAATAGCGCCTCTCGATTTGCTGTTCCAAAATGTTTCAGATATATGATACCAATTTTAATTTAATTTTAAATGCAAATTTTTTAACGCAGTTTTACAGTAAACTCATTGAATTATTCTTCATTCATATCCTATCTGATTAAGAATCGCTGGTGTAAAATATCAAATAAAATAGAGCAACTACAGGAAACACAAATGCTTATGTGAACCGTGTGATGTAATTGCACGGACTATCAAGATCCTACACGAAGAATTAAAGCAATGTAGTTATTTTTAGAAAATTGGATGGCGCAGCGAGTATGAAAAAAATGTTCAGCCTATGACAGATCATAATTGGCTCAATAAAGCAAAAAGAAAAACGAAAACGAGCAGTTTTCGTTATTCCATATTTATGAAATATCTTCTGAAGATTCTTAGAATACCAATCAATTTTTGATCTACTTTAGCTTTCAAAATAGTTCATTTTCTTTTTTTTTTTCCCTCATTCTTTATTCTTCCTCGTGTCTCATCTTAAAATCGTTGATTCAGAATTAGAACCCCCCTCCCCACCACCACAAAAACACACACAAAAAACAAAACTAAAAACCCAACAACAACGAAGCAAAAGCAAAACAAAAACAACCAATGACTATAAAAAACCCCAACTATTCCTTTTTTTTTTTGATAAGTTAATTATAAATAGTTGGAACTCATTCTTTTTTTCAACATTTCATTCTCTTTTTTCAAGCATTTCAACAATATATTTCAAAAAGTGAGAAAACCATGAAGCGATTAAGTCAAAGTCGAATAAAACTGGGAAAGATTTGACATTCGGCTGAATAAAAACCTAAAACAAGGGTTTTAAAGGATGTATTGGTTGTCATTTTATTGCAGCTAAGAACTATGTCAACGTCAAAATAAGGCGCGTGCGTGTGTTTATGTGTGTGTGTGTGTGTGTGTGTGTGCGCACGCGCGCGCGTGCGTGCATGCGTGCGTGCGTGCATGCGTGCGTGCGTGCGCCCGTTATATGTTAGCATCATTAAAGGCGGCGAGCTGGCAGAAACGTTAACACCCCGGGCGAAATATTTAGCAGTATTTCGTCTGCTGCTACGTTCTGAGTTCAAATTCCGCCGTGGTCGACTTTGCCTTTCATCCTTTCGGGGTCGATAAATTAAGTAGTAGTTACGCAGTGGGGTCGATATAATCGACTTAATCCGTTTGTCTGTCCTTGTTTGTCCTCTCTGTGTTTAGCCCCTTGTGGGTAGTAAAGAGATAGGTATGTTAACATCATTGTGTAGAATACTCTTGCTAGGAATATGCTTTCTGTTGAAATCGAGACTCAGCATTTATCGCCACTTAATCGTGGATGTTCTGTTAGAACAAACTACACTGCGGTAGATACCACGAGAGAAACTGTCATGTAGATTTTGTTTTTTAATACAGAATGCACTCTTGGTTATATGGCTTGCGATATAAACAAGCGTGCATTTTGAAATAAATCCAGCTACATCCCCCGCTAGCCATATAAACAAGCGTGCATTTTGAAATAAATCCGGCCACCTCCCCCGCTAGCCATATAAACAAGCGTGCATTTTGAGATAAATCCAGCTACCTCCCCCGCTAGCCATATAAACAAGCGTGCATTTTGAGATAAATCCAGCTACATCCCCCGCTAGCCATATAAACAAGCGTGCATTTTGAAATAAATCCAGCTACATCCCCCGCTAGCCATATAAACAAGCGTGCATTTTGAAATAAATCCAGCTACCTCCCCCGCTAGCCATATAAACAAGCGTGCATTTTGAGATAAATCCAGCTACATCCCCCGCTAGCCATATAAACAAGTGTGCATTTTGAAATAAATCCAGCTACATCCCCCGCTAGCCATATAAACAAGCGTGCATTTTGAGATAAATCCAGCTACATCCCCCGCTAGCCATATAAACAAGCGTGCATTTTGAAATAAATCCAGCTACCTCCCCCGCTAGCCATATAAACAAGCGTGCATTTTGAGATAAATCCAGCTACCAGAAATACGCCGCACGTTCTCATCTAAAGGCATTTGTCTTTATGCATGCTTTAAATCTAACATGGAGGAAACTTTTGCATTTGTCATATCGCAGAAGATTGTGTCAGTTGATGGCTTGGGAAAAGAATATTTGTCAATACATGAATTTAAATGTACCTAGTAATTAAAGTACATTCAGAGAGACCAATGTCTTTTTATTTATTAGTCCATAGGCAAGGCTTTACATCTGACGAGGTAATAATATCAATAATTTCTAATCTTCACAACTCGTTTTTAAATTCATCTCGTAAATGAAGGCTGATCACATTACAACTTGTATGAAAACAGTTTGTATGAGCTACAAAACTTTTATTGTATATAAGGCGCAGGAGTGGCTGTGTGGTAAGTAGCTTGCTTACCAACCACATGGTTCCGGGTTCAGTCCCACTGCGTGGCACCTTGGGCAAGTGTTTTCTACTATAGCCTCGGGCCAACCAAAGCCTTGTGAGTGGATTTGGTAGATGGAAACTGAAAGAAGCCCGTCGTATATATGTATATATATATATATATATATATATATACACATATATATATGTATGTTTGTATGTCTTTGTACACCCCAACATCGCTTGACAACCGATGTTGCTGTGTTTACGTCTCGAAAAATACCTTAGGAATGAGAACCCAGGTTCGAAATTTCCCCAAGATACCTGATGAAGGCTGGAAGGTATATCAGCCGAAACGTTGTGTTAACAACAAACAAGATGAGGACAAATATCCGTCAAATATAAATAATGTAAATAATGTAAATCTTCACTTCTAACGATGATCGGATGATCGTTAGCTTTAAGCCCACAGCCACCAAATTTCTGTCAACATTCGAATGAGTCACCATAAGCAAACTAAAATCTAACAGAGACCATGCTGAGGCGAGGCAAACCTCATCCATATCTGAGAGAGGCCACACCGAGCCTACAAAGCTCAAAATACATCGTATTTTACTTCGGAATTGGCGCAGGCGTGGCTGTGTGGTAAAAGGTTTTATTTCCAGCCCCATGGTTCCGGGTTCAGTACCACTGCGTGACATCTAGGTACCTTGGGCAAGTATCTTCTACTATAGACTCCGGTCGACCAGACACTTGTGGATGCATTTATTAGACGGAAACTGTAAGAAGCCCATCGTATATGTATGTATGTATGTATGTATGTATGTATGTATATATGTATGTGTGTAATTATATATGTATGTGCGGGTGTGTATGTGCGTGTGCGTGTGTGTGTGTGTGCACCCGTGTGTTTGTCTCTGCTGCTATCCATCGCGTGAACACCGGTGTTGGTGTGTTTACGTTCCCGTAACATAGCGGTTAGAATAAGTACCAGGCTTAAAAGCAGATGAGTAATGGGGTCGATTCTTTCAACTAGAATTCTTCAAAGCGTTGCTCCAGCATGACCGCAGTCTAATAACTGAAACAAATAAAAGATAATGATTAAAGACTAAAGACACCCTTTAAATTTGCCGAGGAATTTGCTCCTGTCGCCATTTGCAAAAGCTTCTAAAACTTTTTCAATCAAATCTGCTTCTGGTGGGCCAGTATCTAGCGAACCCAGTCTAAATGTCCTCGGAATTTAAAACAAGATCGATTTCTCTTCTACTTGTATCTATCAATCATAACAACAACCACGATATGTAATCTGACCTATAGTAGCTTCTTCAGTACTAGCTAAGATGGGTCATGCACCCAAAAAACTAATGTTTTTTTTCCTAGACTATTTATTTAAAATAACTGTGTAGGTATTGATCTTGTGATCATCACAGAAATAATCTAGAAATTGTGGTTATCCTGTTTCATTCTTATCTGATTCTATATCTGCTTGAATGCAATCTAACCAATTCGACTGAAGCAAATGGACCATCACTCTTCTATGGAAGGATAAAACTCGCACAACCAGCTATTGGAAACTGTCCTGGATGCGATTTACATTTAATATTAATCTGTTTTTCTGATCCAAGATAATCGCGATTCTCAAGCTAAGCAAAAACTTGTATTCATCCAATTGGAAAGTGAATGTTCTTTGAATGAGAAACACTTTGTTTCGAAAATAGCTTTCACGATCATATGAAGCGGCTTGATAGTGTTCGATAGATGTCACTGTTCTTCCTTGAAATCAGGCGATGCACAAAAGACTTCATTGAATGTCCCCTTATTAGGAAAAAGAAGAACAAAAATAACAAGAGCGAATGAGTACTTCCCAGATCTAGGGATCTTGAAACCAGGCATATATAGATCTCATCTCTGTTTGGTTAACTTTCTTACGAAGGATTTCCCTAGTCTTCAGTGTACAAACGTTGGCCTCTGGAGTCTATTATCTGAACATTATTGCATTTTGTTTTACATTTGATGCATTTTCACCGGCCAAATGGAAATAGAAACTCCCCGTTCCGTTGTTTAGGTTATTGTTTTTGCATTCGTGAATCGTGAATATTATTTACTTGTTTCTAATCTTGAAATATTCTTACCTCTGTTAAACACCTACCTAAAAAAGCCCTGATGGTTGGATGATAAAACTTGTCTTAAAGCATATAAACAAGAAAGCATCATACTCAGTAACAAAACAAGCAAAGGAATATCTAAGTGAATTCCAAATACAAAAATCCCAGAACTAGACGTACTGGAAACAAGCAAAGAAAAAGCCAAGCGTATGAAAATCCGTGCTAAAACTCCTGCTTAATATATTCTTATTGATAAATGGCAAGAAAAACCTCTGAATGGCAAATACCCAAAGAGAGCTAATAATAAAGCCCTTACTCATCAATGGTTAGTGTCTTCTGGCTTAAAACAGAGACAGATGGGTTTATCAAAGCAGCCTAAGATCAATGTCTACTTTGAAGGAGCTAACAGTCCAACATATTATAGAACGGCAGTAGCCCAACATGTCGTGTATGTCAACAACAAAATGAAAAATTGATCATGCTGACTCCATGCGCAGTCTTCTTGCGCCTACAGAGTATCTCAAGAGGCAAAATAGAGCAGCTCAGTATATTCGCTGGGTAATTTGTAAAGACTTGAACCTGCCCCATGATAAAGACTGGTAGGAATACAAACCTCCCCCAGTGCTTGAAAATGATCACATCTCACTCCTTTGGAACTTCATTGTTCAAATTGACAGAAATATAGATGCGAATAGGCCAGACATTATATTGAAAGATTTCAGGCAAAAATCATACCTCCTTATCGGTATGACTGTCCCAATCGACATAAATGTATCCGTCAAGACCTACCAAAAGCTGAGCAAATATAAAGATCTTGAGATAGAAATTGGAAAAATGTGGAAGCTCAAGACTAAAATAATACCTGTTGTCATAGATGCCTCAGGAACGATAGCAAAAGGGGCTGATTGCTACCTAGCTCAGATACCAGGAAATCCAAAACTGGCAGAAATTCGAAAGATAGCGCTCATGGGAACTGCCCATATCCTACGTAAAATACTGTCTATGTAATTTTAAAATTTAAAACAAACTCATAATTTTCTTTTTTCTAAAGCATTCTCTTGAATAATACATGTGCAAGACCAAATATATGACAGCCTAGGCATAACACCAACATGAACTTCTAACTTGTCTCTTGAGGTCTCTGGGCGAGACTTGGAGCCAACTTGTACAAATACAAAGGAAAACTCAAACATATAAAAACAACAACAACAACAATATATGTAACTCCTACTGAATGTGTTGCGTGCCTCTTTCTTTTGTATAGTTACTTGTATAAGTATGTATGTATGTATGTATGTATCTATCTAGCTAGCTATCTATCTATGCCTCTCTCTATATATACACACACACATGTATGTATACACACACACACACACACACACACACACATATGATGAAGGTGCATGACTCAGTGATTAGAGCGTCGAGTTTACGATCGTGAGGTTGTGAGTTCGATTCCCGGACCGGGATGCGTGTTGTGCTCTTGAGCAAGACACTTTATTTCACGTTGCTCCAGTTCGCTCAACTGTAGAAATGAGTTGTGATGCCACTGGTGCCAAGTTGCATCGGCCCCTTTGCCTCCCCCCTTGAATAACATCGGTGGCGTGGAGAGGGGAGGCTGGTATGCATGGGCGACTGCTGGCCTTCCATAAACAATCTTGCCTGGACTTGTGCCTCAAAGGGTAACTTTTTAGGTGCAATTCTATGGTCATTCATATATATCAGTAATGTTCAAAACGAAAATCCGGACTTTTGTAGACAAGTGTAACATAAATTATACGTGGGATTATTAAGATTAATTTAAACTGAATTGATTACCGTTTTACACTATATTTTTCAAACAATAACACACCTTTAGAATATTCTTGAGACATTGTGGGATCCCGGAGTGTTTCTATATGATCCCTAAATAAAAATCGATGGCAGAAGGCGTGGGAATGTCACATGATTTAAGAGCAGATGGCATATTGTTATGGCACACACAGTTTTTCAATTGTCGAATACTTAAGAAGACAAGTGGCAAAGCATAAACAACCCTAATACATGTTTTATCCTTTTTCTTCAAAATTTGTTTTTCCTTTTCATTTAAAAGGAATTATTGTTTCGTTAACAATTAAAGCATTTAATCAGCTTAAATATTCTATCTAAATAAGGACATATTTACAATGCTTGGACCATATTATCGTGTAAAACGAACGTCACTCAAATTATGTTTATGCCTAAAATGTTTTTGCTATTAATTGCTTCATGAACCTAAAATGGAAGAAAGTAACGAAGAAAAACAACAGAGATTAATATGGGAAAGAAATAAACAAAGAAACAAAGAAAGAAGGAAAAGAGAACGACAAACTTCGTAAACGTTGAGTTATAATTACTTGATGTACGCCATATTTTCTGACATGTTTAGTGACAAAAGTATTCTTCCAAACATACATGCATACGTACATACATACATACATACATACATACATACATACATACATACATACACACACACACATACATATACATACATACATACATACATGCATGCATGCATGCATACATACATACATACATACATACATGCATGCATGCATGCATGCATACATACATACATACATACATACATACATACATACATACATACATACATACATACATACATACATACATACATACATACATACATACATTCATACATGCATACGTACTTACATAAAACGTAAACAAGGCGGCAGACTCTTAACATCGATACAAAATGAATTTGAATGTCGTATCATATCCCTTCGGCAACATCTTTTAACCACCAAGTGTCGAAGTGCATCCCTTGACCGAGTTGGCATACATGAGGCTGATAACATCATAAGACTTGGAAGGCAGCTCCTTGAGCAACACTCTTTGTCTGATAACCTAGAATACATGCCCAAACAAGTCGCACGACTCTACTGCAACGTATCATCAGAGGAAAGGATGAACCTATATGAGCAGAAGATTATGCATGGTAATGTTACTAGAAATCTCCGTGGTGATAGTAAGATCGATCATCAAAGCAGTTTATCATGGACAAATAGCCGGATTACTACCTCCCACTTTGAATGGCATGCGTTTGCAATCCATGAGCAGGAAATATCAAGCAAGAACCTGATGCAGAAAAGGGATAGAGATGCGGGAAAAGCCGTAAAATGTGACAACCGATGCAGACTTTGTGGAGTTCACACAGAAGATATCACCCGCATCATAAGTAGTTGTCCGAAAATGTCATCACGGTACTATCTACCGATGAGACATGATGCTGTAGTTAGGACACTCTATAATGAAATCCCTCAGAAGGATAATCCCGAGTACAAAGAAATAAGAACCTACAACATGGTAGAAGCCATAGCCAGTCATAATAAAAAGGAATACTGGTGGACTGTACCAGTGAAAACCTTAATAAAATGTAAGCACAACAGAGTTGATACAATTTGGGACTGAGAAGAGAAACTGTGCACAGTTGTGCAAATAGTTATCAAAACTGGAGCATAGATACGATCTATGCATAGGTCAGACAGGCATTGACATTGCCCTTAGGGTTGGTGCCATGCCTCATCAGACCTCTCTCTATACACAAAATTAGTATGACATAAGAAGAATTCTGGGCGAGATGACAAGTACCAGCAAACACATCTGTATAGTTCTGAGACGTTTGTCAGTCTTTACAGAATTTGAGTAACGCTTTCAAAATGCGTTTCCTTATTTCTTTTAAGACTACATCACAGGATAAAAGTCATACAAGCGATACAAAATTGTCTGTCTATAGGAAGAATACAGCTAGAGAGTGTTCAGAAGATATTGAAATGTTTTAATTTTAAACCAAATTTATTCCAAGATTTTAGTTAAAGAAATGGTAAATAGTATGGTTGTATTTTTAGAACGTTCTACTGAAAGAAATATTTGAGAGCGAAATATTTTTAGACGCATGTTTACAATGAACTATCTAAAATCACAATGTTAAGCGACAATGTTTGCTGTGCGCACATCTAAAAAGACGAAAGCTTTTTAACCACATCTTTATATATAAAAGAGAGGTTGTGTCTGTCTCCTACGATTTAGATTCCTAACTACTCCCACATTTTGCGGTGCAGTTTAACCAAAACCGGGTATCTTATAGTCGTGATTCATATCGAGCCCTTCTGGGTATTAGCGCGCGTCTACGATGAGTCTACGATTTAAAAAAAATTACCATCATTTTTTTCCATTTTAATGCATTTTTTCGCTATTATATAAGGAAAGTAACTCTCTAAAAATGTCTACGATGAGTCAACGATTAAAAAAAAAATACCATCATTTTTTTTCCATTTTTAATGCATTTTTTTGCTATTTTTTGGCTATAACTCTCTAAAAATGCTTATATAGTTATTTCCCTTACAAACCCGAGCAACCCCGGGCGATACTGCTAGTTTTATATACAAGAGAAGAGATATATGCTAATAATCATATCAAGCGCAGAGTCAAATGTGTCATATAAATATAGAGACACGTATCAAACTTACGCTTGTCAAGATTTATGTATTCGACGCAAAGAAAACTCTGGTATCAAATATAATCTATACGAGAGTATCCGAGCCGTCAATAATGACGGAATTGTTGTTAAAAAAAGTTACCGACGAAAGTTGATAATTAGATGATGAGGAAACATAGAAATGTCAAAAGACAAGGAAATAAGAGACTTATATCTATCACTCCCAAAATAATAAACAGACATGATTCAGTTCTGTATTTAAGAGATGAGGAATTATGTACATTATTTACATTATTTACATTTGACGGGTATTTGTTCTCATCCTGTTTCTTGTTAACACGACGTTTCGGCTGATAATAACCGCCAGCCTTCATCAGGTGACTTGGGGAAATTTCGAACCTGGCTTCTCATTCCTAAGGTATTTTTCGATGTTGTTGTTGTTGTTGTTGTTGTTATTATCATTATTATTATTATTATCATTATTATTATTATTATTATTATTCAGGTCACTGCTTGGAATCGAGCTCGGAAAACTGGGGTTAGTAGCCCGCGCTCTTAACCACTACGCCATATACCCGTGAGCGTAGTGGTTATAGCGCGGGCTACTAACCCCAAGATTCCGAGTTCGATTCCAAGCAGTGACCTGAATAATAATAATAATAATAATAATAAATAATAATAATAATAATAATAATAATAATAATATAATAATAATAATAATAATAATAATAATAATAGTAAATAATAATATAATAATAATAATAATAATAATAATAATAATAATAATAATAATAATAATAATAAATGCCCTGATGCAGTACCAGACAGTGGCTCCCATGGCTTCTGATCTTAACTGATTGTAAGTGTTATATTGTACATTGTTTTGTCATAGTATAAAACATAGGCTACAACAAATATTCTGCTCAATACCACAGATTTGCTTGTCACTTGTTTGACCTTAACCAGTTGACCATGTCCCTTAGTGGCTGACGACGTGTGCATCTCTGATCATGAGCAGAAGTAGTGGGGGAGCATCATAGCCATGTGTTGAGAGGAATTCTTTGAGGTTTGGATAATTCCTCTTTGGAAACATAGGTGGTTCGTTCAACATCCTTAAACAATCCATATTCAGGGATCTTTTGAGAGGGATGGGTTATTCGACCAGAAGAAAATTCTAACTGGGCCCCACCTGCAAGGTCATGTGCTGTTTATCTTGATATGAGATCACCATGTCGCGCACACGTATGACTGTGATGCTTGTACCTAGTCTACCCTTATCAGACGGGTAGTCATGATGGGTATACTGGGCTTCGTATATTTTACCCCAGTGTCACTTTGATGGCATGCACTGCTCTCTCACTCAATAATAATGTCTGAAAGAAATTTGGTTTGGCACGAACTGGATTTGGACAAACGCTTTTATCTCTGGTGAATTTCTCATCAACTTCTTCAAGTATCACTTGAAGAGGAAATTGAGAGTAGAGAGGCAAGTTTTGTCTAGTGAATGTTTCAAAAGATGGATGAATGTAGCAAGGATAGCACATGTGAATGACGAAGCCACCTTGAGCATAATCCTATGAACCAAAAAAAAGGTAAAAAGAGAGTCACTGTAATGTGTTTTTTTGCATGACATTATTGCCCGAGGCTACCGTGGTCTTTTCCGTAGGCTTTTCTTTCCACGGATAAACCTAGTCTGTTTCCCTTTTTTACATTATGGCATTTCTGTGATACACGATCCTTATTGATCGGCCTTTTTTTTTAACGATCCCTTTTGATCGAAATTCTACCCCTTTTTTTTCCTTCTTTTCCCATAAAGAAAAGCTCTACTTTGCATTTTGTCCCCTCTGTGTTCAGCCCTGTGTGGCCAATAAAGAAACATATCTTCTTATCTTTTACTTGTTGCAGTCATTAGACTGCGGCCAAGCTGGAGTACTGGCTTGAAGGGTTTAAGTCGAACAAATCGACCTCAGGATACATATATTTTAAAACCTGATACTTATTCTATCGTTCAATTTTGTCGAACCGCTAAGTTACGTGGACGTAAGGAAACCAAATCTATGGTCAAACGGTAGTTGGACAAACACACCTACAAAGGCACACACAGATAGATATAAGCATACATACACATATACATTCATGCATAGACACACACACATGCGCACGCACACATTTTTCTTTTAGGCGCAGGCGTGGCTGACTGGTGAGACGCTTGCTTCCCAACCACATGGTTCTGGGTTCAGTTCTGCATGGCACTTTGGGCAAGTATCTTCTACTATAGCCTCGAGTCAACCAAAGCCTTGCGAGCGGATTTTGTAGGCGGAAACTGAAAGAAGCTCGTCGTATCTCTATCTCTCTATGTATATATATTTATGTGCGGGTTTCTTTTTTTCTGTGCTTGTCCCCCCCCCACTATGACTTGAAATCGATGTTGATGTGTTTATGTCACCGTACCTGAGCGGTTCGCAAAAAAACCCCGATAGAATAACTACTAAGCTTACAAAGAATAAGTCCTGGGGTTGATTTCTTCGACTAAAACCCTTGAAGGCGGTGGTCTAATATGGCCGCAGTCAAATGACTGAAACATGTAAAAGAGTAAAAGAATAAAAAAATATACGACGGGCTTCTCTCAGTTTCCGTCAACCAAATCCACTCGCAACGCTTTGGTTGGTCCGTAGCTATAGTAGAAGACAGTTTCCCAAGGTGCCACTCAGTAGGACTGAACCCCAAACCATGTGATTGGGAAGCAAACTTCTTACCATACCTGTGCCTATAACGAAGAAAAGCAAAAATCCAAACATAGAAAACCAAAAGGCAAAACTAAAAATCTGCAAATGGATGTACGGATATCATATGCTATGAAGATTGTGGTTTCATTGTGTTATGAGGATAATAGTAATGATTGGTACACCCCTGAAATGTAATGAGTGATATGTGCTAGTCGTTATAAATATGGTGACGTCGATCAGTATATAGAGAGAGTACGAAGTAGGCGCTCTTAGATAGTCGTATCTTACTGGTCTAACAACTATACTGCTATATCGGAGTGGGCGTTATAACAACCCGACATGAAGGATTACAACACATTGACAGGAAGAAAATTATCTTCTAGACTAATGGCCATTACACTACGTCTCGTTTCAGCAGATATTTCTTGCCACTCCAAAAGGCAAAGATTAGTGAGTAAATAATTAATGAAGTACTGATGTATAAAAGCCTCTAATCTCACAAAGTTTCGCTTATGTCCCAATTAAATGCAGGAAAAGATAATACCGAAAACATCATTCTATGTCAGGAAAATCAAGTATGTATGTATGTATGTATATCTACACACATAGACACATCCGTCCGTCTATCCATCAACCTGTCCGTCCGTCTGCCTGTTCACATGCGCGCGTGCACACACACACACACACACACACACACATCGTGGATAGTATGCAAGTAAGATTACACATAGCCTTTTAAAGAAAACATCGGACGGACTTTGAGAAGTCCAGCCTCTTCTGCTCTGTTGATATTAGGATGTAGGAAATAATGGAAAATTAGAATATGGTCTCAACAACAAAACAAAACAATAAAAATATTAAAACACTTAAAATTTCCTGTTTGATTTCTTCACTTTATTTCCTTTGTGTTACTCAGGATATCTCACAGAGAGAGAGAGAGAGAGAGAGAGAGAGAGAGAGAGAGAGAGAGAGAGAGAGAGAGAGAGAGAGAGAGAGAGAGAAAAACACATGCAAAATGACTCGAACAGAAATATTTTATAAATAATAACCTAAAACTAAAATTTGTTTATTCAGAATACTATCTATGCTTTCTACAATAAGCATACACTATATTCGAAGGCTCTGACGAGGCTACAAGACGACACACCAGCATTCAGCGCTGAGTGCTATGCGTCTGATAGCAGAAACGGCTGTAAGCTAATGAAAACGTTTACCTATTGCTGTTTCTCATTCGTTAATTGACATACATACATACTTACATACACACACAGACACACCCACATATATACATAATACATACATACATACATACATACATATACATACATTTAAAAAAGACAAAGAATGACATCACTGGTAGTTCTAATCAGTTTAATTTATTATTTTTTAATTTTTTAATAATATAAATCTTGCACTTTAGTTCATAGATCTAGTAAGTTCTTTGTTAAGTTGGGTGGAGAGATTAAAAAAAATTCCTTGTTAACTTTTATTGGAGAACTTTATCGCATTCGTTGTCAAACAGATCTGAAGTTTGGGGCTTTGTGATTCTATATATGCGATTTGGGCGTGTTTGTCTTCCTTGTCAGTACATAGAATATGTGCTTTGTTTGTGGCTAACGAACCTTTGGCTTTTATTTCTAGCGATGCTGGTAATCCAGGCAGCCTAAGCCACTTTTAGTGACGGTGAATTGCTTCCTTTTTGGTTTTAAATCTAGCCACTTTAACTATCTTTTATATAACAACAACAACAACAACAACATATATATACATACACACAGACACAGAAACACACACACACATATAAATTAACAGAATGAGATAAAAAATCGAAGGCTGTGAATAGTTTTCAGAACATATATAAAGAGGTCTTACAGCTGTTTCCGGGATATTTTATATATCCCTTCATCAGAGACGGTACGAGAAAATGTTAAGTAATAATCATTGTAGAGAAGATATTAGATACAGAGGGAAGTGGAGAAATGAAAGCAGACGTGAGATACGTAAGGATATTGTATTTGCAGTTCCATTATTTAAGCAGAATGGTGTATATATAAGTTTCCTGTGCCTTATCTTCTCTATAACTATTACTTAAATAATTTCTTGCACCGTCTCTGATGAAGGGATATATAAAATATCCCGGAAACAGCTGTAAGAACTCTTTATAAATGTTCTGAAACTATTCACAGCCTTGGATTTTTTTTTATCTCATTCTGTTAATTTTTTATATATATATGCATTTCCAATGATAATCTTCATCAAATACAATGGTAACATACACAGGCGCATGCGTGGCTTTCCCAACCACATGGTTCTTAAAGCCACTGCAACCACCAGGAGCTCCTCCTCATTGCTTTCTCAACCAAAGCTGTGCAATGGCACAAGACTTGTCAAGAAATTAATGAGAAATGTCACACATACCCCAATAATTTCTAGCTGTGAAAGAGGTGAAGAATATTTTATTCCTCGCTTACCTTTATTACCTTCCAATATGCACTTCAGGTTCAAATGACTTCAATTTCCAATACG
>NC_043001.1:104163221-104170721 GCF_006345805.1 Octopus sinensis | reverse complement strand
TGATTTAAAATTAGGGTTTTATTTATTTTCCAAAGAGACTAATCTTATCTCATCGTATTAAATTGGCAATTTAGCTTATGTTTACATTTAATTTTTCGTTCATCCTGGACGTTAATCAATTTTCTTTTAGCTTTTAATATTTCCATAAATTCATGTGTACATAGAAGACAGAATTTATTACCTATACTATATGATTTAGTTTCACACACTATCTCCCAATTTAATTTGTACTTAATTAAGTAATCCGAATATAGAAGCTGGAGGTATCGAAGTAGTTGTCCATAGTTATGTTCTTTCTCTCTGATTTTCAAAGAGATATTCTCATCAACAGGACATCTGACCTCTATGACGTTCCATACTTTGCTTGCCTCTTCCATCTAATGATATCCGACCTGTTATGCTTATTCATGAAATATGTTTTGATGGGAATATTCCACCAGTATTCCTTGCGCTGGTATTTGTTTACGTAGTCAATAACAAGGGGATTCTCTATATTTGTTCCAGGATAGTCTTTTCCGAATGGTATTGTATGTATGTATGTTGTATGTATGTATGTATGTATGTATGTATGTATGAATGAATGTATGTATTAAATATTTTTAAACGTTTCAGCTGCAAAGCTGCGGTCATGCTGGAGCACCACCATTGACTGAGCTACACCATTATTTGGAACCTCCTCTAATATGTGGCATTTGGTCAATGAGGAAGTTTGATGCTGCTGCCTTCATCTGTGTTTCCTGCCTTGAGGTAGGCTCGTCTGGAACCCGTAACAGGAAGAGATCCAGTTTTGTTTTAAAGACACTTACATCGACGCCATGCAGGTCTCTCAGGCATTTTAGAGGGTATTAAAGAGCTGTGGGACCTTGAAGCCCAAGCTGTTGCAGAATCTGGTCCTGTATTTTGATGTAGTGGCGCCCCGTTCTGCAGTTTGAATGTATGTATGTATGTATGTATGTATGCCATTATCCAGTTTATTTCATGATTTCTTGCCAATAGAGAAAGAACCGGTTTCTAACCTAGATCCATGGTTCCTTCATTGGAATTTCAACATCAACAGCAGGGTATGCATGTATGTATGTATGTATGTATGTATGTATGTAAAACTACCGCTTTTCATTTTCTTCATTAAAATACTTTCCCGATATCTCTAACGAGAGGAATAAAAGATTGAAATGCAGAAACAATTTCAAAATATTGTGTTACATTGCACGAAGGAATAACGACCGAGAATGAGTGATGGTATCTTTTGAGGGTTATGTCATCCCAATTCAAACCAATTTTCATAACTCACCTGCTGCACACAGTTATGTTTCTTTACCAATCTTTCAAAGACTTTCGAAGAACGTAAGAAAAGTGTTAATGAAAATTCTTCTCATGAATATTTATTAACATACACACACACACACACGCATATTGGACAAATATATGCATGTATGCATATACACACAAATACTCTTACACATTCGTGCACACACACATGCACACGCATCAATACCTACACACACACACACACACACACACACACACACACACACACACACACAAAGAGAACTTTCTAAAGGCCCAATATTTCATAGAAGACGTGTTTCTGTCTTTAAGCGACATGATTTCATTGTTGGTCTATTTGCTCGAAATAGAATGAAGTCGCCTACAGACCAGTTTTCTTCATTTAATAAAATCTATTGAATTAAAGTATAGGCCATCTAAACACACACACACACACAACACACACACACACACACACACACAAGAGAACTTTCTAAAGGCCCAATATTTCATAGAAGACGTGTTTCTGTCTTTAAGCGACATGATTTCATTGTTGGTCTATTTGCTCGAAATAGAATGAAGTCGCCAACAGACCAGTTTTCTTCATTTAATAAAATCTATTGAATTAAAGTATAGGCCATCTAAACACACACACACACACACACACACACACACACACACACACACACACACACACACAGACAGACACACACACACACACAGACACACACACACAGAGCAAAACTAACCATAGGCAATTGTCTCCCGTATCTTCACTCGCCTCTTATTTGCAATAAGTGAGGCAATAGTGATGCTACAGGTAAGGTATTGTCTGGAATAATATTTGTGTCAAATTTAGGCACTCGACCAGCAATTATAATTTGAGTGTCGATTCCATTGACTGTAGTATGTATCGGGTACTTATTTTCTATCGACCCCGGAGGAATGAAAAGCAAAATTGGCCTTGGCGGGTATTGAAATAAATAAATAAATAAATGAATGTATTCTTCAAAAACGTAAATGAAAAGTAAATCTCTTTAAGTCTGGAAATATAAAATATCAAAAAAGTCAAAAATACTGTAGGTCTATAAAATAAATTTATAAATGAGTTTGGTTCAGCAGAAGGTGGGTTTTAAATGATTTTTAGAAATTTGACAGCGGAAAATTTTTTAGCTTTCGTGGTAAAATATTATTCCATGTGTTAATACAGATATAAATAAAGCTTTTTTGACAAAAGGGCGTTTGAAAATTCAAGTCAGCGATACCTCTTGTTTGGTAGTTATGAGGGAGAGAATAGCGATGGATAATTTCATAGAAATATGTATGACGGTGATGAAATATTTTGTGGAGCTTAATGGCAGAGTTGTGTGTATATATATATATATATATATATATATATATATATATATATATATATATATATATATATATACAGTTGAATTTACAAAAGACAAAAGACGAAGACTGGTGTATAAACAATAAAAAGGTGTATTAGTTTAACGCTTGGGAAGGTGGGGAAGTCTTTTACGTTTCGAGTCTTCGCTCTTCAACAGGAAGGAACACCGAGAAGAGAAAACAGAGTTAGAAAAAACAACAATAGAAAAAACCAGAAAGTTCAAAAACGTTCAAACGTTGTGAAATGAAAGTAATTTCGATTGAGGATTGTTTATTTTGAGAGTTTTCCATGTTTTATGGTTGAGTAAATGGAATTTGCAATTTCCCCTGTCAGAAACACAGTAAGAGAATTTTGAGTATATTAAAGAATGATAAAGAGTGATTCTAACATTTTTAGGAAGAAGGTAATAAATTCTATTTAACATACAAAAAGTACGGAAATTTTGTTTTAATAAATTAAACTGAGGGACCATGAATATGAATGCCGAGAAAGTTTGTTGATGTGAAATTGTTTTATCTGCAATGAGGACATTAGGAAGAAGCTGTTTGGGCTTTGTGGAGAAAATCATGTATCAGGTCATTTTTTTAAATATTAAGGGTAAGCTGATTAGCGATAAGCCATTGATAAATCTTGTTCTGCTCTGAATTGAATCGGGAGGGAAGGTCCTGGTGACTAATAAAAATAGTAGAGTCATCAGCGAAATATAGAAAATTTAATAAATTAGTAGGATTAGCACATATCATTTATATAGATAGAGAACAGTAATGGGCCCAGTAAGGTCCCCTGGGGGACTCAGAACGCAAAGAGCTGAAAGACATAGAACAAAGCATTTTCGCGATGTTCTAGCGATTCTGACAGTCCGTCCTTGTATATAATAATGATAGGAAGCTTTACAAGGATGAACTAAAACTTGTTCAGATAGATACCTTAACAATAACTGCATCGTCTTGAATCGCAAAAGGGGAGAAAAGGGAGAGAAGTAAGACAAAACCTTGAAGAAGCTCAGCCTTACCCCAATTTTACCATGATGCGAAAACTACTTATAGTGTTGCTACGGAGGTCAACTTTTTTCTATTCATCTCAGTGATAATATTCTGATGAATTGTCTTAATACTCTCTCACACAATTGTTGTGTTCATATTTCGTGCCATGCAAGTCTCTTTGCAAAACTCCAAAGGAATAAATCGATGTTCCATTGTACCTCGGAATCTCTGTCGTCTGCTTCGCAATTGGACGCATTTTTTCAAAAAGTGGCTTGATATGTCTTATAAAGGTAGTTACGATCTTTATCTTTTTATCTTTTAGTTATTTCAATCATTGGACTGTGGCCATGCTGGGGCACCCCGCCTTGAAGGGTTTAGTCGAATAGATCGATCTCAATATTTAAGTTTTAAAATCTGATTCTTTTTCTATTCGTCTCTTTCTGCCGAACCGCTACGTTAAGAGGACCCCCCCCAGCACACACGTTGTAAGGGCTTTTCTGCAATTCAGTCAAAATTTTCATTCCCAGAATGACCAGAGTGATAAACTCTGAGTGCACCATAAGTGAGCCTCTACATCATTACTTAAGCTACTAGAAATAGCGCCCAAATACTCATCAAATCTTACTCATGTCCTAAAGAAAGGGAAGGACACTTTAGATAATGCAGTCCTAGAAACAACCTAGTATATATGAAAAATTAGTTGTACGTTGTTGACAATTTTAACAAAAGGTCTGCTGGACCTTGGCTGATCACAGCAACATCGACATCTGACTCACGCTCCTCACCTGATGGCCCTTTATTTTGTATGTCATGGCTACTCCCAGACTATTGTTAACCATGTCCAACCCCATGCACCTAATGTTGATCGCATCACCGTCCTCAAACAAGGCACAATTCATCCTTAACCATTTTCCCTTCTCTCTCATCTTTCACTAAAATCTTTATCACTCCATGTTTTCTCTTAGACCGTATCACTTCTCCCATATTCTACAAAGATCCCCAACCATCTTTCCTTCAAACTGGCCCCTAATTTCAGTGACTTTTATTATGTAACTCTTCAACAGCATACAACTCTTTGTCAGCCATTCCTGCTTCTTGACCACAACTGGTCTTTTAGGCAAGAACGAGCATTTTTATGCTGGACACTCGGCTCAGACAAGCAAAATAAACGAATAAATAAAAAGAAAAAAAACAACAACCACAAAAAGCCCTTAGCATCGTGACTACTTTAAGCTGACCTCATAATAAAACCTTGTGCCTTCCGGTACGTTCGCATAGGAAGAAATATAAGATGGAGTTAGTCAGGTCATGTGACAAAAACATCGTCTGCCTACACTAAAATGTATTGAACGATATTTCAAGGAAAACAAACATTAAACATATCTTTCTATATCGATGTTCATCTTTATCTGCGCATAAATATATCTATGTATATCTATCTATATATCTATACACACACACACACACAAACACACACACACACCACACACACACACACACACACACACACATACACATACACACACACACACACATCTTGTAAATTCGTGGACAGTATGCAAGTAAGATTACACATAGCACTCTAAAGAAAAATATCGGACGGACTTTGAGAAGTCCAGCCTCTTCCGTTCTGTCGATATTAGGATGTAGGAAATAATGGAAAATTAGAATATGGTCTCAACAACAAAACAAAACAATAAAAATATTAAAACACTTAAAATTTCCTGTTTGTTTTCTTCACTTTATTTCCTTTATTTTACTCAAGATCTCTCTCTCTCTCTCTCTCTCTCTCTCTCTCTCTCTCACACACAAATAAAAAAAATATGCAAAATGCCTCGAATAGAAGCATTTTATAAATAATAGCCTAAAACTAAAATTTATTTATTAGAAATACTATTTTTATTAGAAATATTTTAAAATTTATCACGTGCACAAGAAATGACATATAACAACGAAAGCGACACAAATAGAATATGTCTTCTTAAACGATAAATCAAAACGAAAATTTATATATTTACAAAACTTCGTTCATCTTAAACGAACACGGCAAAAGACAAAAAAAAAAAAGACAAACAAAAATAATGAGATATTAGAATTTTTGATTATGAACAACGGGTTGAAAGAATATTTTTTAATGAAATTCGTAAGCGAGTATCACGTTTTTAAGACGTGTGTTGATAGCGTTATATTTCTTCTTATGGTTGATGTCTTAAATCTGAATAAAGATTTTGCTGTTTGGCTGTGATAAACACATTCTACGTAACAGAAATATTAGGTCGTCAAGTATGGAATTTGTACAAAAGAAAAAAAAATAGTTTGCTAATGTTTTATAAATACAAAGAATAGTTTTATTCCTCAAAGTATGCACCTATATTGTCAATACACTTTTGCCATTTCAGCGGTAGCTTGTCCAGCCTGGAACTGTAAAAGCCTGGCAATCTAGAGTCAATAAAATCTTGGAAGACCTGTTTTACAGCATCGTCGGAATTAAATATTTTTCCTATCAAAAAGTTATCCAAATTCTGGAAGAAGTGGTAGTCAGGTGAGTGTGGTGGATGATGGAGAACTTCCAACTCCAATTCCTGTAGTTTCGCCAATGTCATTTTTTGCGATGTATGGTTTGACAACTGGTATTGGTGTATTTGCGTCCTCATGACTTAGAGGATCGGTAAAAAGGACCGATAGAATAAGTACCAGGCTTAAAAAAAGTATTGGAATCGATTCATTTGACTACAAAATTCCTGAAGGCGTTGCTCCAGTATGGCCTCAGTCTAATAACTGTAACAAGTAAACGATAAAAGATTACTATATTAGTAAAGCGTAAAACTGTGCGACTGAATGAAGCAGATATTGATAAAATAGACAGGTTTCGGCCAGAGTTGGCTGTGGGCCATGTGAAACTTAATAGCGAGACTCTGCGAAAACATTTTATGACGTCTTGTGCTGCAGTCGTATTCTGGGTACCGTAATCCATTCAAGTAAAGCGTTATTGTCTGCAGATATATATCCGAGTGAAGGTGGTTGACCTAGAATTTGTTGAAAGAATTTATCCGGGAAAGATCTGAATGTAATGAGATATTTTCCTTTCCTTATTCGTCTAGGTTGTGATCTCAAAGAGGGCAGGGCTAGTTGAGGTGAAATATTTCTGTGTTAGTATTGTGATGTGACGCAGGAACGATTTTTGCTGAGGACATATGGCAGACGACCAAGCCCTGGGTGAATTTTAGAGCTGATGCCAACATTACTTGGGCAATGTCGATGAAATATTTTCCACATCATACGAATGATGGTAATTATTTCGCGAAGTCAGAAGCATATAATGCTAAAGTTGAAATCAATATCAACCATGAACTAATAAAGGTGTCTGAATTGCAACAAATTATTTCGGGTTTTATAAGATATCTCTTCATGACGCTATAAAGAATACTGAGATAAGCGATTGTCAATAGCTTTCATATATCTTAAAATATATTCAAACATTCGATGATTTAAGAGACAAACAGGGTCCGGTTGTCAGCTGGAAAAACGACGACACGGAAGTCGGTGTTGTGGCTTTTTCAGCCGATCAGTTCTTTTATCTTTTACTTGGTTCAGACATTAAACTGCGGCCATACTGGTGTACCGGCCTGAAGAATCTTTTAGTCTGGTGAATCGATTCAAATACTTATTTTTCTAAAGCCTTTTACTTATTCAGTCTGTCTCTTCTGCCGATACTCAAAGCACAGGGACGTAAACACACCGACACCGGTGTATCAAGTGGTCGTGAGATACACACACACGCACACACACACACACACGCACACACACACACACACACACGCGCGCGCGTGCGCAACAAGCTTCTTTCAGTTTCCA
>NC_043001.1:104155721-104158221 GCF_006345805.1 Octopus sinensis | reverse complement strand
ACCAACAAAGATGTACAAGTGTCAATTCTTATATGTATATGAATGCATATATGTATGCATGTGTGTGTATACAAATAGATATCTGCATATACATATCTATGCAAATGTGCGTACATTGTTATACAGCTACAAATGAAGAAGCCCGAATGAAGTCACTCAACACCGCAGAAGCAGCTGAAAAATTCTCCGTCAGAACACAAAACGACGCTTCGCAAATTGAAGGCCAGAAAGAAAAAGATCTGCTGTCACTTTGACGCGGCCCCGGCAGGGGATGGTGGCCAACCCTGCTGTACTCTTTCACTACAATTTTCTCTCACTCTTTCTTCCTGCTTCTGTTGTACCTGTATTTCAAAGGGCCAGCCTTGTCACACTGTGTCACGCTGAATCTCCCCGACAAATCCGTTAAGGATACACGTGTCCGTGGAATGCTCAGCCACTTGTACGTTAGTTTCACGAGCAGGATGTTCCATTGATCGGATCAACTGGAACCCTCGTCGTCGCAACCGACGGAGTGCCAACAATATACGAAGAGGATGCGACACGCTTCCCAATTACGAGTGTAAAATATAATGAGATGATATAAGAAGATGAAGTGTCACAGAATTATATTTCAGGGAAGACAAACATTCTGTGGTGTCGTCTTTAGTTTTGTAGCAGGAAATGTCATATTTCTCGATTTGTGAAATTCCTGGGATTGAACTGGAATCCTTAATTCGATATCAGCAGCGTCAATAAATACAACACATTGTTATGGTTACAAAATAGATATACAAATAAATAAAATAACCGGAACGATGTTTCCAATGGAAACCGAATCTTCAGCGCTATTACACCTCACACTTGACATCATGCTTTCCGTTGCCACCAGAGACAACAATGTCAACAGAGCAAAAACTGTGAGTTGTTATAAATAAAAGAGTTGAAAAGTTTACAAACGAGAGTTGGAACAAGAGAGCAGCAGAGGTCAGATTGAGTTGAACAAGAGACCGACATTATCACTGTCGCCATTCCTCAGCCCATTTTTTATGCCAGCTTTGCAAACTGAAGACGAACAGTCGCAGAAATCTTCATGGCATTTCGCTACAATTCCACTCACCACTGGTCAGATGCTTCACTATCTAAACGCTGAAATTTCCTTAATAGGATATTTTTTGACTGTTTTCATGGCGAACTTTTCTCTGTGAACAGCACGAAGTTTTGTCAGTGAACAGGTCACGGTCTCAAAGCGACGAAAATATTTTGACAAATTAAATTTAAATGTTGAAGTGAATCTAACGGCTTTTGTGTGTTTCTTAAATGGCTTATAAACACCTTCCACGCTGCAAATGTTTTACCGTTAATCTTTTAATCGTTTCACTCATTAAACTGTGGCCATACTGGGGCATCGCCTTAAAGAATTTTTAGTCGAATGAATCGACCTTAAAGCTTGGTACTTAATTTATCGATATATTTTGCTGAACTGCTGTTACAGGGACATAAACACACCAACAACAGTTGTCAAGTAGTGGTGGAGAACAAACACAAACACAAACACACGCTGGTTTCTTCCATTTTCCGTCTATCAAATCCACTCACAAGGCCTGAGGCTATATAAGAAGACACTTGCCCCAAGGTGTTACGCAGTGGGACTGAACCCGGAACCATGTGGTCGGAAAGTTTCTTAATATGAATTCTTTCTTTCAGTCTTGATAATGAACCTTTCTCTGTGAGCAATGTTCATATAGTTCCTCTCCTGAACGCATCTCTATTCTCTCTTGAACTGTGTTAATCTCCATTTTCTTTTAGATTAAACTGAATAATGACAAGGGGTTCCCAACCTGTAGTCCGCGGACCCCCCGTGTTCTGCAAAGGTAGTATTGGGGATTGTGACAGGCCTTTCAATATCCTGGGGTCCATGGGAAAACTCATTTCAATAAAAGGGGTCCTTCATAGTGAAAAGGTTGGGAGCCACTGGTCTAGAATCAGGTTATCAGTTCAAATATACTTGGAATGTATTCGAACTCGTATGAAAGCTATTCACTGTGTTATGTTCTGGAGAAAATTTCACGCTGTAGACAAATAGGTGTAAATACACCGAGTCAGCAGTTCACAGCATTCCCTAACCACATTGCATTTCGGAGTGGCAATCTCCTCTCCCGTTTGCAACAGAGGCCGGGAAGTTAGATGCTGCGAACTGACTGACACGAGAGATAGGTCGCTCTTGTGATGTCCCTGTCATCGTTCAATGGCAGATTACGCCAATCAGCGGCACGCAGTGAATAAAATACGGAGTGACAGCGCTAAACAGTGATGTATATAAATACAAACTGGTTACCAGTTCTAATACATTTGAGGCAGATTCGAACCCAGAAGAATGACATTCACTGTACGTTTTCAAGGAGAAAATTTCTCGCTGGAAACAACGAGAAATTTCTAGAATCTCTTCTACATAAGGTTGTAGTCAGCCACTCCTTCTTGAATCTTCAGAATTACATTCCTAACGTTGACAAATTTACGAATT
>NC_043001.1:104118221-104153221 GCF_006345805.1 Octopus sinensis | reverse complement strand
TGACAGCGTGTGAATATTAGGTTTAAGAAAAGAACTTTTGGGTCAAGAAAGTCGAAGGTTGTTGGTGAGACAGGCTTCCACTTTTGCTATCCAAAGGGTTTTTAAGCTCAATATTTGCGAGCTTAATGTGCTTCGGATTTCAATATTCCAAATATAAAAGAAAAACTTTTGTGCTGGTGTCACATAAACAGCACCCAGTTGGCGTTATATTCCATCACTAATATCGAAGCGGCGAGCTGGCAGAAGCGTTAGCACGCCGGGCGAAATGCTTAGCGGTATTCCACCCGTCTTTACGTTCTGAGTTCAAATTCCGCCGAGGTCGACTTTGCCTTTCACCCTTTCGGTGTCGATAAATTAAGTACCACTTGCGTACTGGGGTCGATCTCATCGACTGGCTCCACTTCCTCCAAAATTTCGGGCCTTGTGCCTAAAGTAGAAAAGTTTCTCTCACTAATATGTCAATACGACATATGTTAACAGCATTTTCTTCTTACAATTCTTGTAGCATTATTCTTCTCTACTCTAGGCACAAGGCCAGAAATATTTTGTGGGGGAGGTCAGTCGATTAGATCGACCCCAGTACGCAACTTGTACTTAATTTATCGACCCCGAAAGGTTGAAAGGCAAAATCGACCGCGTTTTAGTAGCATTATTGTCGTAATCTCTCGTTATACCACTGGCAACCTTATAAGGAAAAGCACAATCTACTACTGCAACTGTTACTACTACTACTACTACTACTACTACTACTACTACTACTACTACTACCACCATCAACATAAATACAGTAGGATTGCTACGAGCCAATAAGGCAGTGAGCTGGAGAATCGATGGCAAGCCGGACAAAATGCTTAGCGGCATTTCGTCCGTCATACCTTCAGAGTTCAAGTTCGGCCGAGGTCGACTTTGCCTTTCACTCTTTAGGGATCGATAAAATAAGCACCACTCGAGCACTGGGATCGATTTAATCAACTTAGCCTCTCCCTCGAAATTGCTGGCCTTGTGCCAAAAATCGAAACCAATATTATAAGGGGCCAATGATGGGACGTGAGTGAGGTCAGTGGCCCTACTCGATGTAGTGAGCAAATTCCTTTCAAAGGAAACTCTCCCGTTATAACAAGGAAGGATACATTGGACAATCTGCTCATGGATGCATCGGAAAAGGACTGGTTATGGCCGGAATGTCTTTGACTGTGGAATCTTCCCGATTAACGTTGACCTGCTTTGAAACGACAACACCACCACTACCAATCACATCAACAATTTCTTTATTACATCCACCATTAATGTTATCCCCGCCCACAGTGTCAACAACGTTTTCCAATATTTCTTTAACTGTTTTAAAATGAAAATTGCATTCCAACTTTTGTCATGACTGCTGTTACGATTACCAGGAAGTCTATCCTCGCGACCTACCGATAACAGTTAGAATATTGACTTCCGGAGAAGCAATATCGTGAATACCCGCAGCAGAGACAATATGTTTGAATTAGATTTTGTAAAGTTTCTCCTAAATTCACATGCAATGAAAGATACCGCAACTGACCGGTATAAAGTAAAAACTAAGCCACAAAAACTAAAAACTAAAACATAACTTAGCCCAGAACCAAAGTGATAAATAACCACAGCCATACCTAAAGAACACCATAAAAGTCTTGGTTAGAAAGGAAAAGACAGAAATCAAAATGGCGGAAACGTATTTGTCTTCATTTTTCTTTCCATACATTTCATTTGATTGCTGTTGGATGTCACTTTTTTATTATTTTATTGCTATTTTCTTGTTATAAGTGTCTGTGACGTGAAAGTATTTCTTTCTGTGGATTAGGATGATAGAATTTTCTTTTTGTGAAAATAAAACAAAGCCAGATTGTAATCGTTTTCGACAATTTTCTTTTACAAATATATTTTTTTCTACAGTTCGCTTTTAGAACCGTTCATAAATAATTTCTTTTCCTTTTGCTCAAGACACTGGACTGAAGTAAAGAGACAAATCAACCATTTCCAATAAGTTACTGGTACTTATTTAGTTGATTCTAGAAAATTTACCGGGATTTAAAATCAATATAAGATTTTAATCAATGTTGAAACAAGCGTTATTAAATTCGTTCCGCTGTAATCAAGTTAATATTCACTTCATTATAATTAGTATCGTTAGCTGTAATTTTTATGCCAGTACAAGGGGACCGAAAAGTAAAGTCACTTTCCGTTTTAGATTTGATCAATCGAAATCTCTTCCTTTCGAATCGTCTGATTCAATGTGTTTACAGGTACAAGAAAGAGTTATGGATATTCCTGTCTTGTTTCAAAGCAAACCGAACTGAAGCTAAAGGATTTTGATAAAGTAAAACACTTGCTGGAGACGCCATTACCAAATGGCAAATGGGGAGGAACAACGAATGGAACACTTTACATCTTCGCTTGACGATCTGTTAGAAATAGTAGCAAATCTCAGTGAAATCGTCCCTTACTTTATTCAAGAAAGCAAGGACAGTCTTCGCTATCCTCCAAAAGTTGGATGAACTCAACAGAAATACTCAAGTTATGAATCCTCTTGGTCAGAAGCGGCCAAGGGTTAAACAACAATAATTTGCATGTAGAAACAGAGTCGACAGATTACGTGTCCGAACATCGTCCCTAGATAAATCTCCATTAAAACCCTCAGCTAAGAAGAGCTGCATTAGATTCGAAACACTAGAGATGAGAATCGCTACTCGTTGTACGATTAAGCAAATGTCTGTTGCGATACTTGAAGCTACAATTTATACACTTCGCCATTTGTCGCCTTTTTTCACATATTTCATCCTCCATTTTTGATGGATTATTTACATATTTGACTCGTGTCGCTGGAATCACTTCCTGTACAATCCTGAATAAAAAAGAACGTCATTCGTAGGTTTGAGGATGTTCTTTTATTCTTTTGTTTCTTTCAGTCATTTGACTGCGGCCATGCTGGAGCACTGTCTTTAGTCGAGCAATTCGATCCCAGGACTTATTCTTTGTAAGCCTAATACTTTTTCTATCGGGTTCTTTTGCAGAATCGCTAAGTAACGGGGACGTAAACACACAAGCATCGGTTGTCAAGTGATGTTGGTGACGACAAATACAGACACACAAACATATACATACATACATACATACATACATACATGTATACATATATATATATATATATATATATATATATATATATATATATATATACGCATACATATATACATATATACACATATATATATATACATATATACATATATATATATACATATATACATATATATACATACATAAATATATATATATATATATATATATATATATATATATATATATAATATATATATATATATATATATATATATATATACGATGGGCTTTCAGTTTCCGTCTACCAAATTCACTCACAAGGCTTTGGTCGGCCCGAGGGTACACTGGAAGACACTTGCTCAAGGTGCCACGCAGTGGGACTGAACCCGGAACCATGTGGTTAGGAAGCTAGCTACTTACCACACAGCCACCCCTGCGCTTATAATGCTCACAGATATCGAACAAACGTTATTTGAAAAATATGGCGAAAGCAAATCCCTAAAACAGAATCTTCGGTAATGCAGAGGTGCTGATAGGAAAATCTGACTGAACAATGCCGCCACCGCCGCCGCCACCACCACCAACACCACCACCAACACCACCACCACCATTTCGAAATCTCGTCGCTACCCTCATCATCTTCATCTTAATTCTGTTTCCTCTCCTCAGCTTTCCTCCCCGTTTTCCTATTGTTTCCTTCCGTTTTATTTTCCACGAAAGGGTTACTCTTTCTCTGAAACTTTTTCAATTTACTTTTTACTTCCTCCACACTTATCCGCCGCTCCCTTCTCCCTTCTACATCCCTTACTCCCTTGCTCCTGATTATCTCCCGTTTTTATTTTTATTTTCTTCTTCTAAAATGTCTCTTCCCTTTATCTCTTCGTATTTCCCCCTTTCTTCCTCCTTTTTCACCCAATCGTTTAGTTTTCTGCCATTATCCTCCAGAACCGCCATTACAATTCCCTGTCGCCTTCATCAGGGATAGCAGCTACACTGTCACCAATACTATCATAGCCATCAACCACATACTACCACCTAAACATTATCACCACTGTTACCACTACCGATGGTATTACGACCACATTAACCTTTCACTTTATAAATCCTTCCCTCACCACCACCACCGCAGCCACCACCACCATACCGCCACCACCCTACTGCTACCACTCTTCCCCGACCACCGCTATTACTACTACTACGCCATCTCTACCACTTTCGGCATTATCGATTTAATCCTCAGCCTCATCATCAGTATTATCCCACCACAACACAACTACCACCCCTGTTATCATTACCCCTCAACCCCTTTTCTTCTGCCTCCTCCTTTTCATCATCATCATCATCATCATCATCATCATTTTCATCATCATCTCTACCAACATTATAGACATCTGAAGATTCACTGCTATCCGTATGACCTTCCTCACCACACCAATACCACGACGACGACGACGACGACGACGACGACCACCACCACCACCACCACCACCACAACACCACCACCACCATTTCGAAATCTCGTCGCTACCCTCATCATCTTCATCTTAATTCTGTTTCCTCTCCTCAGCTTTCCTCCCCGTTTTCCTATTGTTTCCTTCCGTTTTATTTTCCACGAAAGGGTTACTCTTTCTCTGAAACTTTTTCAATTTACTTTTTACTTCCTCCACACTTATCCGCCGCTCCCTTCTCCCTTCTACATCCCTTACTCCCTTGCTCCTGATTATCTCCCGTTTTTATTTTTATTTTCTTCTTCTAAAATGTCTCTTCCCTTTATCTCTTCGTATTTCCCCCTTTCTTCCTCCTTTTTCACCCAATCGTTTAGTTTTCTGCCAATTATCCTCCAGAACCGCCATTACAATTCCCTGTCGCCTTCATCAGGGATAGCAGCTACACTGTCACCAATACTATCATAGCCATCAACCACATACTACCACCTAAACATTATCACCACTGTTACCACTACCGATGGTATTACGACCACATTAACCTTTCACTTTATAAATCCTTCCCTCACCACCACCGCAGCCACCACCACCATACCGCCACCACCCTACTGCTACCACTCTTCCCCGACCACCGCTATTACTACTACGCCATCTCTACCACTTTCGGCATTATCGATTTAATCCTCAGCCTCATCATCAGTATTATCCCACCACAACACAACTACCACCCCTGTTATCATTACCCCTCAACCCCTTTTCTTCTGCCTCCTCCTTTTCATCATCATCATCATCATCATCATCATTTTCATCATCATCTCTACCAACATTATAGACATCTGAAGATTCACTGCTATCCGTATGACCTTCCTCACCACACCAATACCACGACGACGACGACGACGACGACGACGACCACCACCACCACCACCACCACAACCACCACCACCACCACCACCACCAAATATCTGCATCTAATCATCGACTATTAAACCACCTTTCTTATTGTCATTACAATAGTCATTGATGATGATGATGATGATAATTAAGATTGTAATCATAAACATGGTGACACCTCCACCACCACCACCACCACCACCACCACCGCCACCACCACCACCACCGCCACCACCACCACCTCCACCACCACCACCACCACTACCACCACCACCACCACCACCACCAACAACAACAACAACAACAACAAGCACCACTACCACCACAACCACCACCTCCACCGCTGCCATCATTATCTTCGTTCATACTCCTCTTTCTCCTCCTCGTCGTCTTCCTCCCCAACTACCACCACCACCACCACCACCACCACCACCGTCGCCTCCTCCTGCTCCTCCTCCTCCTCCTTCTGTGGCTGTTAAAATCGTTACATCGCAGCAGCATCGCAATTGTTATTGTGAATATAAAGCGATAAAAGAAAAAAAAAACACCCACCTAAAAGTCTAAGACAATATTAACGGCAACGGTACAAATATATAAATAAATAATATTTACACGAATGAATAAATAAATAATGGAAACATTAGGCACGAATGTTATTAGCAACGACTGCGACCAGAACAAAAGCCATTAGAGTGCAAGCTCACCAGATGTCCCCAATCTTTTAACTCTGCAGTAAATTGGACGGCGCGAAGTGAATGCTATGTTATATGTTCAATGGAAGGTTGTGAAGAAGTAAGATTTGTGCCAGTATGGAAATGATATTTAAAAGGTTTCAAACAGAAAGCAATAAAAGCAAACAGGACTAAAAAGTAGTTAGTTTTATACAGTAAAGAAATAAATAGAAGGTATGTCGACGTTTCGGACAGTGGGCCTTTTTTTGCCAAGAATAAAATTTAAGGTGGAAATGGAGAAAAAAAAAAGCAGGCGAAATTTCTGAGATTTTGCTTTCGTGGACATCGCTTGTTGAAGATTAACTTTTGGAAATATTTTATACGGAATGTAGTTTTTCTGCACCAGAAGGATTTTGTTATGGGAGACATTGGACGAAAACACTGATGTGTGTGTGTGTGTGTGTGTGAGTGTTTAAGTAAATGTATATAAGTGCGTGTATATAAATGTTGAGTGTGTAAGGTTAGTCATACGGGCACTTTTGTGTGGTGGTTGGGAATGAGTGCGTATTTGGCATGTGTGGATAGAAGAAAATATGGGTTGTACGTATGAGTTATAACAGAATGGGGTTTTCCAGTGGGAAGACAATTTTTCGGTGAGGGGAGATAAAAGGCTTGTGTCTATAGATGTGCTCGTGTGTGTGTGTGTATTCATGTGAAGGTGTGAGTGTGCTGTTGTGTATTTGCATATGCACTACAATGTCAGGTGTGCATGTGTATGTGTGTGTGTGCATGTACGTGAATATACGCTCACGCATTTATCGAGTGAGAGGGAAATAAAAAGCGAGGATATTTTTCAATCTAAGT
The DNA here is from genome assembly GCF_006345805.1 of Octopus sinensis. NCBI lineage: Eukaryota > Metazoa > Mollusca > Cephalopoda > Octopoda > Octopodidae > Octopus > Octopus sinensis. The sequence continues at coordinate 104,146,263 of NC_043001.1, read as the reverse complement.
CTATTGTGTGTGTGTGTGCATGTGAAGGTGTGTGTGTGTGTGTGCGCGCTGTTGTGTATTTGTGTATGGAGTACAATGTTAGGTGTGCGTGTATATGTATGTGTGTGTGCATGCCACAGATATATATATATATATATAGATAAATAGATAGATAAATAAACAAACAGATAGATAGATAGATAAATAGATAGATAGATAGATAAGTAGATAGATAGATAGATAGATAGTTAGATAGATAGATAGATCGATAAATAGATAGAAAGAAAATGGTAGGTCGTGTGATGTAAAAGAAACAGTGTTTCTAAACCAAATCGGAACGGTTGCTCAGTTCGGCTGAGTGAACCGTTTCTGTGCAGAAATCAGCAAACTCTTCCAATGAACCGATTTCTCTGGACTCTTTTAAAGTTAAAATGTCGCCAGGCATACGATTGTGCAGGGGTCACCTTCTTTAGCTGTGACCAACCCAACTCTTGTATCGTTTGTCTTAGGTTTTACATCCCTTACTTCCTATGCACACCACACCTTCCCACCAGTCTCTCCACACTCACACACACAAACACTTCACTCAACCTGTCTTGTATCCATTCACAACATTACACACCATTCATATCTACTAAACATACTCTCATAACACATAGCTTCATACGCACACATAATTACCGAAGCGCACATCTACATATATACAGGGTGGCGCAAAAGTAGGTATACAGCTATGAAAAAAACAAAATTACGTACAATACTCATTTATTTTTATCAACAAAATAAAAGTTACGATAAAAGTATTATTATAGTTATGATAAATGTATTATGATTAATGACAGAAAATGCCCAAAAATAAGGCTAATTCAATGTGCTAATAATTTTAAAGAATTAAATATTATAACAAACATTGATGTGAAACTTATTGTATACCTACTTTTGCGCAACCTGTTCAAAGAAGAAATTCTCGCGTTTTACCATTTTTCAAGCCATAAACACGCACACGCACACACACACACACACACACACACACACACACACACACACACACACACACACACACACACACACACAACACACACACACACCACACACACACACACACACACACACACACACACACTCCATTTCTCTCTGTTTCTCTCTAAACCATCCTCAGGCAACAATGTCCTCACTCATTTTCTCCCTTGACTCCTCACCCACCATTCCTCGCTTCTGCTGTAAAACATTCCGTTGTAACCACTTCTGTCGGTTTACACCCAAACATCGAATTTCCATTATAGAAACATCGTGGAACATTCGCTTCTTTCCCCAGCCCCGTTTCCTTTTTCTTTATGATTTTTTTTTCCATGACGAAGGTTCACCGTCTCAAACTTTGAAACTCTCCACCGCTTTACCCTCACTACAGAGAATTAATCACTTTGTACGGCTGTTTGTTTTTAGTGATTTTTCATATGAAACATTTTCCAAGGTAAGTTATGCATGAAAAATTTCTATTTCACAAAGGAAATCGAGATGTAACTGGTAGAGCGGAATCTCTCCACTCAGTTATAGATAAATGTATGCCTCTTTGCTTCGCACTAGTCGGCTCCGTCTTAACACAACTTAGTAATTTTTCGTTGGAAAATTTCAAGATTTTCAATCAAGTTACAAATTATTTTTAATCGAAAATTTTCTGGACAACGAAACTGTCGGAGATGTGAAAAAGAAAAGAAATTGACTGCAATGAAATTAGTAACAAGATTTAACACAGAAGGAATGGTGTTTTGTGAGGTGGGAAATATATAAATACTTGCGTTAATAAATAGAACGAAACTTAAAATATAAAAGCCTGGGTGTGGAATTGCGATTATGAATCTTAAAAACCTTATCTACAAAAAAATAAATAAATGGAGAACTTAACCCAGGGATTAATGGCTTATAGGTGTGTGTGGTATTTCGTTATGCAACCATTACACACCATAAAGTATATTGAATGTTTTTATAAGTCAACACCACGTCCTACTGTGTTAGCAGTGCTTTTTACAATATTTTTTAAAGGTTATTTCTACAGAAATTAAAAGCCAGCACTGATTTCTTACTACAATATTTCGTATCGAGATGTCAGATGTAAGCACTGCTATATGCGGTGGCTCTATAAGTAATGTGTTCGGAGGCGAGAGTGGATTAGATGGGAGCTGATGAAGGGGCAAAAATCTCCCCGATGTATGGTATATACGCTCATTACTCATTTTTGTCTTCGATCTCATTGTTTGTTTACATTTCGATACGAAACGTTGTAGCAAAAACTCAGTGCTGGCTATAATTTCTGTAGAAACAGCCCTAACAAAATTGACCCAGGGAGATCAAAATATTATTGATAGGGCAATCTACTAACAGTGATTCTCAACCAGTGATTCTCAACTTTAGGGTCTACATAAGATTTTATTGTTAAAGTTTATGGACAATAAATCAGATATATTTCTACATTAAAACAAAATATTTTAAGAATTTCTTTTTATACAATTCCTAATAGTTTTCAATTACAAAAACAAAACAATAGGATTTGTTGAATATCGAATGGCTAAGAGGGTTTAGTGGAGGAAAATAGTAACCATGAGGTAAGAAATAGTTGAGAGTCATACGCGTCTAACAGAATCAATGGTTTACCAAGTTGAATACCTTACCTTGCGGTGTTTAGTCTTGTTTGATTACCTTCTAAGTTCAAATCCCAGACACGGTTAGTTTCTTTATCCACACGGAGTCAATAAGAGTAAATATCAGTCGCATATAGACGCCATTCTAATACTCGGTCCTCTCCTCCAGGAGTCTCTGGTGTTGCCTTCTGTTTGGATGCGTCAGTGCGTTCTTTTGGGTTTTAGATTTCGAATTTCTCACTCCTGGTGAAAGAGCTCTGTAAAGTGGTCGGCATTAGGAAGGCCTTCCAGCTGCAGAAACCTTGCCAACACAGACGGTTGCAGACTGCTGCAACCCAATCAAACCGTCCAAGCTATGTCAGCATGGAAAGCGTGACATTACATGGCGATGATGATGATGATGAAACAAGAACGTTCATTGGGACTTAGCATCAACGGGGTAGTCGTGTGTGTGTGTGTGCGCATGCATGTATATGCATGTAGGTTCGTATATATGCATGTATGTGAGCATGTATGTACGAATGCATGTGTACATGTATGCATGTGTGCAAGCATGGATGTCATACAATGTGTAGATCCGTACGTGTCTGCTTATGTGTGCATGGCTTTGCGTATGTGTTTGTATTGGCTCTTATTACACGCTAATCTTCTGGAATGTTTTTCCTATTTTCCCAGAATCTTTCACGGTTTGTAGTTGAAATTTACGAATTAACCGCGTCCTTTCTAGTCTGTGAAGTCTCAATTCTTAAGTTTCACGCTGAAGCAGATACATATCCATTCACCATCGGTAGAAATCTAAAGCTATTGTCCAGCTGGAGCAATTGAAGATTTATTTATTAACATAGCATAGGTTTTTTTTCCTTTTCTGTTTACCCGAAAGGATTAGGAGAAAATATTCGATCCATTCGTGGGTGCTTGCGTTCCTTCCACTTTGCTGATGTTCGAGACGCCATAGTCCAGGCCACAGACATCTCATCTGTGTTCTGAGTTGCAACACATTGTCATTCATAGGACGCAGATCGCATTTGTACATTTCAGAGTGACACTCTCTCTCCAATGCAGTTTATGTTTTCAGTTACCTTGTCCCTTTTGCCGAGAAAATCGAACGGTATAGGTTAACCTCGAAAAGGCGGCGAGCTGGCAGAAACGTTCGCACGCCGGGCGAAATGTTTAGCGGTATTTCGTCTGCGTTACGTTGTGAGTTCAAATTCCGCCGAGGTCGACTTTGCCTTTCATCCTTTCGGGGTCGATAAATTAAGTACCAGTTACGCATTGGGGTCGATGTAATCGACTTAATACCTATGTCTGTCCTTGTTTGTCCCTTCTGTGTTTAGCCCCTTGTGGGTAATAAAGAAATAGGTATAGGTTAACCTACAAAAGGACAGAAACAGCAACTTAGCACATTGTACTTGTGAACCAGCTCAAAGAATACGGCACGAATAAGTGGTATGAACAGCCTTGAGCTGGGTACGACATTCAATGTTCCTGCATGATTGAAAAACGTGGGAGAACTCGAAAACCATCTGGCAACATCAATAGCCTGACTATTTATCCGATATCCTGTATCACAGTTTGAAGGGTTTTACCGTTGAGGCAGTATTTTTGTGTTGTGGTACAAGGACAATACTTCTTTCGGATTTCTTCTAGCCACAAGGATTTCCGTTTGAATTACTTTTCCTAACACCAGATTCTTCTCCAGAAAGAATCCATATCTTTCTGAGAAAAAGCTTTTGTGAATTTATTGATTGTCTCCCTCGTATCTCTAAACGACTGATTGGTTTCGATTAAATTAATTTCTTGCTAATTATCCTTCCCTCAGCTGCTCTCTTCTGATGTTGGAGATTTCCTCTGACAGTTTTTAACTCCTATTTAAGGGTAATTGATTTGTGTTCAAGCGTTCTCTTTTTACTATCTCCAGGGCTTGTTTCAGTTTTATTAATTCTTTGCAAGTGTGGAGTGTAGCTATTTGTTCGCAAATAAACCATTTTCCCCAATGTTCCTAATCCGTCATGGTACCTTTTATTTGTTTTGCTTTTGTTTACTTTTTCAATATCTTCAGAGTTCTGATTTACAGTAGTTGAGAGGGTTTATAAACAAATATGTATTAACGAAAACGAAGGGTCTGTTGTAAATATCCACTTTCGATTTCGCTATTATCAATTCGTTTGGATTCGTATTAATCTTAGTCACGTCTAGTCTTTTCTTATTGCCGACAAGGGGCTAAACATAGAGGGGACAAACAAGGACAGACAAAGGGATTAAGTCGATTATATCGACCCCAGTGCGTAACTGGTACTTATTTAATCGACCCCGAAAGGATGAAAGGCAAAGTCGACCTCGGCGGAATTTGAACTCAGAACGTAGCGGCGGACGAAATACCGCAAAGTATTTCGCCCGGCGTCCTAACGCTTCTGCCAGCTCGCCGCCTTCTTGTCTAATCTTTTCTGCAAAGGGATAACCATTTTCCAAGAATACATACCAGTTCTTTATATTTCTCGCTTTTTCACATTGGAATATATTTTTATGATGGATACTGTTGTTGTTTTGTTCGCTTATACCTCGTTGTGACCATCCAGTCCGACGGCCAGATAACACAGAGGCAGCAGGAATATGGTTTGTTGAGTCACATGGTGTCAACGTCTATGTGGTTTTATTTGTGCAGCTTTCAAACGCCGGGAAATAAACTTCTGTTCTAAAATTGCAATAATCGACTTTTCTCCGGCGTTCAACAAATGTTCGTTGGTGAACTTGTTTAATGTCACGCAACAGAGTTGCAGGTGAAATCGACCAAGTACGTTTACATTTTTTCGATTAGGCAGCAGAGGGACCTTGTTCGGCCATTAGAAATCAGTAAAAGGCGGCCTGTTCGCAGAATCATTGGTAGGTTGGACAAAATGTTTGGCGGCATTTCGTCCGTTTTTATGTTCTGAGTTCAAACTCCGCCGAGGTCGACTTTGCCTTTCATCCTTTCGGAGTTGATGCAATATAAGTATTAGCCAAACACTGGGGTTGATATAATCGACTTGCCCCATCCCCCAAAATACTAGATCTTGTGCCTCTAGTAGAAAAGGCTATAAAACAGTTAAATAGGTCACTTTAGAGTTCATGGTTCCACGAAAAATATATTTTCTATATAACCACAACTAAAAGCATTTTGTATTCTTCATAGATATCTTCCTTCCATTCATCTCCAGTTGTGTTTTTGCTATGTCCAGCCACCACCTTTGTAGTGAATTCTTAACAGGTTAAATTTAAGTTTGAGACGACGGCCATTACGATTTTTTCAAAGATTTCTTCAATGATTGCGATTAGAAGACCAACCAGTTACTTAACAAAGATGATAGTTATGGGTATTGATACCGAATCAACAACCACCGTATATTCAATTAGTAGTTTCTCATGCTAAATATAAGACTGCTCACGTCGAGTCTACTTTTCTGTGTGTGTCTTGAGGGAGTACAGCAATTCCTTGCCATATCGCGGTTCATCTATCGCGGTTCACCTATCGCAGTTTATGATTTAAGCTTACGTCGATTACTCCGTGGTGTTGTTTTGCATTTAAAATAAAATAAATATATACAAATTATAAAAATAAAAAAACATATACAGTACAGTATTGTTTTTACTTAGCGGATTTTCACTTATCGCGAAGGGTTTTTGGAACGTAAACCCCGCGATATTCGAGGGATTACTGTATCAGGCTAAATACCTGTCTGACAATATTTAGTTTTTCCTTTTAGGGATTAATTTCATGTGTCACTCATTTGTACATTAATATCTGAGGTTTACTCATGATCGGTATAATCGTCAGATTAAATAAGTTTAGAAATTTTCAGAGCTGTATTACGAAATTACTTGAACGTAATAAGAAAATTCTAGAGAAACGGTTCACATTTAGTAAAATTAATGGTAGAGTTGCTTTCTGAAATGGGAACTAAAAACACACAATAATACATAGTTATATTGTATTTAATAAAGTTTGATTTAAATCTTCTCCCACCCTTGTCTTTTCTTGTCGTCTTTTTAGGAATATGGATTTACTAGGAGGAAATGATTCCCAATCCCAATCGCCACACAGGGACTACGGCGATTGTAGTCGCAGTGGGGTTATGCTAGTTAACCCATAGCTGGGACCCTTACAGGTGCTACCACTCCGGGCCAGAGTAGACATGGGAACAATAATGGTTAAGAGGTGGTTCCATACGCTTCAAACCCTGAAACCAGGGCCCCAGGGTCCCACTACTGGATGTAGCTTATAGTCATATTTCAGGACTATAAACTGCGTCCTATCCCGAGTGGATAGGGATGCAATGTGGCAGGTGCTGCGGCGGTTGTATGGAGTAAATGGAAGATTGTTGAGAGCTGTTCAGAGTTTTTATAGAGAAAGTAGGGCGTGCGTTAGTGTGGGTGGTGAAGTAAGTGAGTGGTTTGATGTGAAGGTGGGATTAAGACAAGGTTGTGTGATGTCTCCCTGGCTGTTTAATTTACATATGGATGGTGTGGTGAGTATGAAGGCGAAAAGAGGTGTGTATGAGGGCGTGATTGTGCCGACAATGTTATATGGCGCAGAGCCGTGGATTCTGAGAGATGTGGAAAGGAGGCGACTAAATGTGTTTGAGATGGGATGTTTGAGGGCTATGGTTGGTGTGACACGGGTGGAAAGAATGAGGAATGAGAAGGTGCGAAGGCGAGCAGGAATGAGAGAAAAATAACAACCAAAATGGATAGACGAATTTTGAGGTGGTTTGGCCACATGGAGAGGATGTTAGTAATCCGGTTGTTGGTCCACGGTAGACTGATTTGATTATGAATGTTTCTATCATCCCGGAGCTTTCTGCCAAAATATCCACGCATGGTCTTCTGCTGATACACGCTCATCCTTTCATCTGATGCTACGTTGAATGTATGTATGTATGTATGTATGTATGTATGTATGTATGTATGTATGTATGTATGTATGTGTGTATGTATGTATGTATGTATGTATGTATGTATGTATACTTCGTTGACATTCTTGCCAGTGAGATGAAACAAAATTCTGTTATATCATGGTAAGAAACAATGAAGACTAGGCGTAGGAGTGGCTGTGTGGTAAGTAGCTTGCTTCCCAACCACATGATTCCGGGTTCAGTCCCACTGCGTGGAAGCTTGGGCAAGTGTCTTCTACTATAGCCTCGGGCCGATCAAAGCCTTGTGAGAGGATTTGGCAGACGGAAACCGAAAGAAGCCCGTCGTATATATTTTTATATATGTGTATATATATACATGTGTGTGTATGTGTGTATATATGTTTGTGTGTCTGTGTTTGTCACCCCAACATCGCTTCACAACCGATGTTGGCGTGTTTAAGTCCCCGTATCTTAGCAGTTCGGTAAAATAAGTACTAGGCTTACAAAGAATAAGTCCTGATGCCGATATGCTCGACTACAGGCTGTGCTCTAGCATGGCCACAGTCAAATTACTGAAACAAGTAAAAGAGTAAAAGAGTAAAACGGATGTGATAATTAGAAAGTAAGAAACATTCGATGGCTCGGACTGCAGTTCTTTAAGAAATCGTTCATGGCATGAGGTTCTACTTAAAAGATTTATTTCGTTTCTTTTCCTTCGAAAACAATTTGTTTCTTTCTTGGTCGATGGACAACTGTCCGAGCTGCAGAACTCTTCATCCTTCCTGTTTCTTTAAAGCCTCAAACCACATTTACTCCTGTTTTATAATTTTTTTCCCATTGTATTGTTTTGTTATTTTTTTGCTTTACATCCCTTGTTTATGGTAGGAAACCTCAATACTTCTTTCTAAATAATAAATTATTATTATTTGTTATATGTTACCACGCAATCGAAGAAAATTTCTAATTACCTCATCACGTTTAACATCATCATTTCAAGATACAGTTACACCCAATTTCTTAACGAACGAAACCGGACACCATTCGATATCGCTGCTGCTTTTCTTGGAGTTGCTCTTGTTGCTGTTGCCATGTAGATCCGGTCAGCTTCGGCCGAACAGATCTACGAGTTACTGTTGCTTTGCTGCTGTTGTTCATGTTGTCGTCGTAGTTGCTGTTTCGTTGACGCAGACGTTAGCGCTGGTGTTGGCTGTGAGTATTCGCCGGGCTTCTTCCACATAATATTATTTCAATTTTCTAAATTAAACGGTTTCAAATTACTCTTTTATAAATCATGGTCGTTGATAGCCTAATGTTTCTCTTCAGAGACATTTGCCGTTCGAAGCAAACCGCCGGTGATTAATAAAGGAAAACTAAGCTGATAGCAAGTTTTTCTACTCTTGCTACTGTTCGCTTTACCACCCCATTTCGTTCAATCAATCAATCAATCAATCAATCAATCAATCAATCAATCAATCAATCAATCAATCAATCAATCAATCAATCAATCAATCAATCAATCAATCAATCAATCAATCAATCAATCAATCAATCAATCAGTCAATTACTCGTTCAATCAATCAATCACTCACTCACTCACTCACTCAGTCACTCACTCAGTCACTCACTCACTCAGTCATTCACTCAGTCACTCACTCACTTACTCACTCACTCAATCAATCAATCAATGTATGTATGTATTCTTGCATTCTTCCAGTCATTTGACTGCGGCCATGCTAGAACACCGCCTTTAGTCGAACAAATCGATCCCAGGATTTATTCTTCGTAAGCCTACTATTTATTCTATCGGTCTCTTTTGCCAAACTGCTACGTTACCAGGACGTAAACACACCAATATCGGTTGTCAAGCGATGGTGTGTTTGGGGGGGACACAAAAATGTATGTATGTGTATGTCTGTCTGTCTATCTATCTATCTATCTATCTATCTATCTATCTATCTATCTATCTATCTATCTATCTGTCTGTCTGTATGTCTGTCTGTCTGTCTGTCTGTCTGTCTGTCTGTTCGCTGACGAGGACTGGACAACAACTACCTTTTACTTGCTTCAGTCATTAGATTGTGACCATGCTGGAACACTGCCTTGAAAAGTTTAGTCGAAGAAATCGACCCCAGTACTTATCTAAAAAAAATATTACTCATCCTATTGACTTCTTCTTGCCGAGCCGCTAAATTACGTGGACGTAAACAACAGCTATATATATAGTAAATCCCCAAAAGAACAAACTCACACACACACACATACACGCACACACACATACACACACACACACATACACACACACATACACACACAAAACGCGAGGACGTGGTAATGTAATGTATTAGCAGACTCTCAGGAAAGAAAAGAAAGATGGTTTAACGTTTCGAACAGAACGCTCTTCTTCGGAAACAGAGGACAGTCCAATAGAAGGGAAGACGGAGGAAGAAAATCGCCAACGATTCACATGTGGCTACATTTTGAATATATATATATATATATATATATATATATATATATATAAGCAACAAGGATATCCAGAGGTAATGCAGTACGATCGTTTCATGCAACTCCATTTAATTGAACAATGCAAATATTTTAACTTTAGTACTACATGATAGGATTTCCCCTGTTTCAGTACCAAATGTCTGCTAGTGGGCGACCACCTTAATTGTCAGCTAACATCTTGTTTTAAGTTTTCTAATAAATCTTGATTTTTATGACTATACCAACTATGATTTCTGTCTGCTCCCTCAGCCCTACTCCTAACAGTCTATAAATTAAAAACTGACCCCATAAAAACAAATATCAGTGACAGGCAGAGTCTGTAACAATGTATATCTTCTTGATACCTTAATAGCTTCTATGCTGGAGTGAAGGCAGCATGTTCTTTGTCTATCTCCTTAACTTCTTGGAGATTTTTAGGTATAATTATACTAATGTGTCCATCTGTTTTAATTTAATGTCTTTGTGCAGCTGAGGATTGCTCTGCATTTTAAATTGATGTAATGATTACATTGTTCAATTAAATGGAGTTGGATGAAACGATTGTACTGCATTACCTCTGGATATCCTTGTTGCTTATTTTGATTTTAATCACCTCATTTTGAAATTGTATGGATAATACCGTACTAAATTCTGGTGCCTCAACTTAAGTACCATATTCATCTGAGCCTAAATTTTTGCTGAACTTATCTACCATATCCAAAGTATATATATATATATATATATATATATATAATATATATATATATATATATATATATATATATATATGTATATACTCTTTTACTCTTTTACTTGTTTCAGTCATTTGACTGCAGCCATGCTGGAGCACCGCCTTTAGTCGAGCAAATCGACCCCGGGTCTTATTCTTTGTAAGCCCAGTACTTATTCTATCGGTCTCTTTTGCCGAACCGCTAAGTGAAGGGGACGTAAACACACCAGCATTGGTTGTCAAGCAATGCTAGGGGGACAAACACAGACACACAAACACACACACACACATATATATATACATATATATATATATATGCATACATACGACGGGCTTCTTTGAGTTTCTACCTACTAAATCCAATCACCAGACTATCATCTGCCCAAGGCTATAGTAGAAGACACTTGCTCAAGGTGCCACGCAGTAAGACTAAATCCGAAATCTTGTGACTGAGAACCAATCTTCATGATATTCGAGAAGTCTGTTGTTAGAAACCAAAAATGGTTATAAGAAGTTTAATTAAATGCCGCTAGGTTTGCTGGATGTTCATTTCTGCTATACACCTCTCACCTAAATATTTATGATACTCAATAGTCTCTTAATACAACAGTTACTTCAGTGTGGTGGTCGTGGTGATGACGATAATGGTAGTGATGGTGATGGTCGTGGTGGGAGCCGCTGCTGCTACCGCTACCTCTGCAGCCCCTACTTTCTCTGCTGCTGCTGCTGTTGCTGTTGGTTGTTATTATATTGCTCCGGGTCATCCATGACCAAAACATGTGTATCACCTAAGAAGTCAAATTCACTGCTCCAGCTATGCTACCTCCGTCTAAGTTAAGGACTGGCCATACTTATTCACGTTCTGACACACAATGCTGTGTGTCTTGTGTATAAGTGGATAATGAAGAAAAGAGTCGAAAGCTCCGCTAAAGTTTATGGTCAAAAGAAAAGTGTGTGGTGGATTTTGTGTAAGCCGTTTGTGGTCCTTCAGTGTTGCAGTTTGAATTCGCATTTATTTACACAATGGCTCTTAGTGGATTATAGATGTCGAGGATAAACCATTATACAATTTGGAGTGGTTAAACTGTGTGTTGCTGCTGCAGCATATTTGTGGTGGGAAGTTATAATCGGGATAATTTCGTCCGGTTTCCAAGTTATGAGGTCTTGTCAGAGTACGTGCTTCTTTTATAGATTACGTTAAATGCAAATGAAATTTTATCTCAGAACACAAAGGGACTTTATTAAATGTTGCATGGAATAAAGTGCGCTGCTTCATTGTTTCTGCATTGGTTCACTGACAGCTCTACTTGTATCCACATTCATTATCTGGCCACAACTGCAATCCGCGGCTGACCAGCAAAAATCAGGAAGAAACGAATTACAATTTTTCATTTTATTTCAGCATGACTATATCGTCTTAAGCGACCGAAACCGGTAGCTGTTCATTTAAAAATGTAAATGCTGTCTTTATTTTTCTCAATGAAATAGTTCTCTTAGCATTCCCTTCGTTTTATTTTTCAACACACACACATACACACCACACACACACACATACACACACACACACACACACACACACACACACACACACACACACACACACATACATATATAATGCTTTGCTTTCCAACTTACAGAAATCGTGTCGTTATGGACTAAAGGTTACATTTCAGTCTCGTCCACCTAAAGATCTCGTGAATATTTATAGTTTTCTAAGCAAGAAGATGTAATCTAATTAAATATGCGTATCATTATTAAATCACATGACATTGTTATGTCATGGTACGTTTATTTATATAAACGCTATATCCGACCTATCAGCACTGCTATCTTGATTGTAAACTAAGTCTCAGAATTTCCCTTGTCTTCCTTCTTCAGTCTTCCAATTCCACATCCTACGCATTTTCACCCATCGCTTCTTTCCCTTTCTCATCACTTCCCTCCTTGCAGTCTTTCACTCGTTCCCTTTCTAGCAACTGTTAGGTGAGGATTATGTAAAATGTTGTTATTGATCTGTTAGAGAAAAAAAAAACCCACTATTAAATGTCTTACAATGCAATATCATTTCTTCTTCTTCTTCTTCTTCTTCTTCTTCTTCTTCTTCTTCTCTTCTCTTCTTCTTCTTCTCAACCTCTCTTCTCCTTTTACTGCTACTTCCGTCGATCAAAGAGACAACATATTTGATTTTCGTAATTCTCATTTTAGAGAACAGACGCTTCGATAATTATATAATGTTGCTAAAGAATCGAATGGAATGGTTGTAACCTAATCGAAGTAAAATCAATTTTAATCGATTTTGTGAACAAACAACAAAACCAGTTAGCAGAGTTAAAGCAAAAAAAAACATTTGTTGCCGGCTGACTGATTCACGACGTGATTATACGAGCGATGTCGTTGCCCTTCGCTTGAACACAAAACAATGGCCAAACACATTATTACACGAAATGTTCTCTTGGAAAATGTCAAAGTCACTCAAAATTGATTTTTGACAGAGACGAACGAATTCCAAATTGTAGGGACTAATAAAGAGACTGTGACATTCATGCCTTTCGTGGTAGTGCTAGTGCTGTGCTTGGAATTAAATGGCCGTGACAAGTGTTCATAACCGTATTGAAAAATACCGCCCGTCTGAGAAGGCATCGGTTTACTCCACGGCGTGTGACTTTAAATTAAACTACTGATGTTTTGCTTTGGTTATCCACAAGGACTCATGTTTATGTGGAAGATTAACTGGATTACATGACATAACTTTCCTACGGGTAACAGGACTGATAATAAAGGTGAAACGTTTGTGTTAAGGCACTGAAATGAATTGATGAACCCGCCTTCACGGTAACTTTCCCACACTGTACAGGAGAGAGCAACATCAGCTTTGTGATTCTCTTAAGTATACACGTGTGTATTAAATGCTAGTGAATGTGTGTGTGCGTGCACGTATGTATGGGGGCATAGATGTGTATGGGGGAATGAATGTATTTCTCGTTGTAACGGTGGACGCGTGTGTGAGAGAGAAGCGTAACCTGAGCGTGATGGCGGTTCGAGGTACGATCGGACCACTATTTTTAGTATTAAATGTCTTTTTAGGTAGGACATAGTTGGGAAGTATCGATTGTCGGAAAGCTTATTTAGCAGGTGACTCTTCTTAGTGAAGAGAAAATAGTTTCCGACGCTATCTATTATTTTCCAGCTTAATCTACAGTAAACTTTAGTGATCTTAAGATTCCAGATGTACTTCGATCGTGAGGTAGCATTTAGTAAGTGCGGAAGGGGCGACTCCGCTGGCAGATCCAGGACTCAAAGGTATCAACAGTGAAGCTCAAATACGCTTTAGTAATGTAACAGGTACTCACATTACATTGGCAAAGGATATCCTTACAGAAACATTTAGAATTTAGGGAGCAGTGGTCAGCTGAGTAGAAATAGAACGGGGTTGGAAATAGTAATGGAAGGGTAGGCGTGTATAAATTTGGAAGCGGCCATAACGCAAGTGAACTTTGGTGTACTGGAATATGAGATTTGACAGTGATTTTATTAACAGCTTTATATACTTATAGTGTGAGAGAAATGTTTTTTTAGTAGTAAACTACATATTCTAGCTCAGGTTGTCGCTAGATTGAAGTGGTAAAGCAGGTCATGGTTTCGTTTACGGCTTTCATCGGTTCTTGTGTAGTATGCAGTGTAACCTTTCCTATGTAGTGCCTGGTTATAATTGTCAGTAGATTATCTAAAGATTTCTTCGTTAACTGATGGTTTAGAAAGTCTAAGGGAAACGAGTTCCTAGATAGATCAGTAATTATATTCCTAGGGTATAGACGTAGTTGAGAGATTCCTTGTGTTTAGAGTAGGGTTTGTACAGACAGGTGAGAGATTCCGAGTTTCGCCGAAGTAGTTGACTACTGTTAAATCTGATTCTATAGTAACTGCTAATCCAACTAATCCAAAAGCCTCGTAGAAAGTATGCTGGTCCTCTCCAGTGAATTGAAACAGAGTTCTTCGCCAATTTGAGAGAAATTAACCTTTAGGTGGTACAGTAGAAATAAAATCAAAGAATTCAGTGCGTCCGTGGTTCCGCTCCTGGAAAATTATATTTACGTCATCGCATAAGTTTGTTAGTGGTCTGGCGTAAATGATGTCCGTTTCTAGCAAAGTTTACCCTCTCCTCTCAACACTTCTGTCCACCTCATTTTAAATTGACCAGCACTCACTCATACACACACGCACGCACACACACACACACACACACACACACACACACACACACACACACACACACACACGCACACACACATACACACCTCACCTTGCAAGCTTATCTCTCAGATCATATTCTCTATGGATTCTCATGGTTGTGCGAGAGGAGGAAACACTTTGCAAGTTGCAGAGAATCTTTTACACACACACACAACACACACACCACACACACACACACACACACACACACACACACACTCACACACATACATACATGTATATATAGAGATATAAAAAGAAAGAGACAGATACATACACACATACATGCACAAACATACAGACAAACATACATGCATGCATACACACACACATACATACATACATACTGTACATACACACACACATACATACATACATACATACATACATACATGCATACATGCATACATACATACAAACATACATACATACATGCATATATACATATATATACATACATACATACATACATACATACACACACACATACATACACACATACATACATACATACATACATACATACATACATACATACATACATGCATACATACATACATACTTACATGTAATTTATACTTGCACGCATGCACATAGGAATTAATTTCTTCAAATCGAATCCACGTCATATGAAAGTAAATGTTGTATGTGTGTGTGTGTGTGTGCTACGGAATATACTGGCCATTTTTTGCTATTTTGCTTTATTCAAAGTACGTGAATGCAAATTAACCAACATAACTTGATAACTTCCAGTCGTTTATACGAAGAAGCTCTCCGGATCTGATACCTTCAGCGTGTCATTTCACATCAAATGGTTATGACTGGAGGAGAAAAAAGTCTATCTTTGAAATTCATTGTTCACGATTGGACTTCAAACAGAGATAATGCTTTGTTATTCTTTCTGTTTGTCGCTCTATCGCTCTTTTTTACTCTCTCAAATCGACGCTAAAATTGTATTCTTCAAATAATCTCTTAATTGATAGAAACCCCGTGATAACAATGAAAGCGAGAGAGTATATCAAAATTTTGATATATTTCCACGACAGCAATTCAGTTAAATATTGCATTGGATCCTTTAAATGATTCTGGATAATTAATGAATCTTTGAAGTCAACTTAAACGCAACATAACAGGTTTAACGCCGGCAATCATTGCAAGTCATTCAAGTGGACATTATTGCAGCACTACGGTTCAAGAAGATTGTAAATATCATGCACATAGGAAATCTCTATATATTGGAAATGTGATGAAAGATCCTTGGATAATCGGTAGGCTACCATAATTGTCGTGGTTCACTTCTACGAAGAAACTCCTACGCGATGCAACATTAAAAGGAATTCGTCAATATCAATATACTTCAATAGAAATCGTGTTCTGTGTTAGTTTAACTCAATCTTCAATATTACAGTTCCTATGGTGCAAGAATCTGTTGCAGATTTTAATCTTATAAGTGAATAACTAAAGAATAATGATTTAATCATTGTTTATGTTTACCTTCAACTGGAAACACTACGAGAGGTTGTAGTGTTCATGCCTTTCCCATGGACATGAAGAACATTGAGTTCCATCCAATCTCCAAACTGACGTCTGGCCAACATTGAAGTTTATCTACTGTGTTGCAACAAAAGAAGACGTTACCAACATCGCGTTTTAATACAAACGCACGAAAGGCGGCGAGCTGGCAGAATCGTTAGCACGCCGGGCAAGACGCTTAGCGACATTTCGCCTGCCTTTGAATTTTGAGTTCAAATTCCGCTGAGGTCCTTTCGGAGTCGATAAAATAAGCACCAATTGAGGTGTGGGGTCGATGTAATCGACTTAGGCCCTCCCCACAAAAGCTGCAGAATTCGTGTCAGAAACCAATGTGATATAGCAAGGAGTCGTTGTATTTTTTTTTACTTGCTTCAGTCATTTGACTGCGGCCATGCTGGAGCATCGCGTTTAGTCGAGCATATCTACCCCAGGACTTATTCTTTGTAAGCCTAGTACTTATTCTATCGGTCTCTTTTGCCGAACCGCTAAGTTACGGGGCTGTAAACACACCAGCATTATTTGTCAAACGATGTGGGTGGGGGTGGAAGCAAACACAAACACACAAACATACACACACATATATATACGACGAGCTTCTTTCAGTTTCCGTCTACCACATCCACACACAAGGCTTTGGTCGGCCCGAGGCTATAGTAGAATACACTTACCCAAGGTGCCACGCAGTGGGACTGAACCCGGAACCATATGGTTGGAAAGCAAGCTACTTACCACACTGCCACCCCTGCGCCTATGTGTAGAATAAGTAGCGCCTTGCTTCGTTGCAATATAGGTGTGTGTATTCAATAAAGAAATAAAAGAAAAACAAGAAAATAATATTGGTTTCAGATTCTGGCACAAAGTCGACAATTTCGGGCGAGTGGGTAAGTCGATTATATCGACCCCAGGACGCAGCTGGTACTAATTTTATCGACCCCGAGTGGATGAAAGACAAATTCAATCTCGGCTGAATTTGAACCTAGAACGTAAAGACCGACGAAATGCCGCTAAACATTTTGCCCGGCCTGCTAACGATTCTGCAATAAACAACAACAACAACAACAACAACACCACCACCACCACCAAGATGGTTACACTAAGTAACTTTAGAGTAAGTGGAGATTGCGAACAAATTATTATCATTTGGACTCTAATTACCCAAACTTGGGCGGGTTTAAAAAGAAGAAAACGCGCGGAAAATATTTACATGGAACCCTTCGATTTAAATAGTCTGCGTGCCACAGAAAATAATCTTCCTAGACACTGCAGAAAGCTGCGCTTAGTGAAACAATATTTGATAATAATAATAATAATAATAATAATAATAATAATAATAATAATAATAATAATAATAATAAAATATTCAGACAAATACTAGGCACTGCACACATCCTACGCAGAACACTTTCCATACAATAACCATCAGAGCATCACAACAAATCACAGCACATACCCAAGGCACACAGAGCTGCGCTCGGTAGTGAAGTGAAAGCACGCTATAAAAATAAAACTACTGAATAATAATAATGATAATAATAATAATAATAATCGTTTCTTTCGTTGCTATAAGGGTGACGGAAGACAAGGATAAATGTTTAAACTTATAGATACTACTACTACTAATAATAACAGTATTGATGTTTACTCTTGTTGCGTTCAACGCAACTGCAATTAAATGTTGAAAGACAGTCTTAGAGTAATGCAAATTATGCCAACAGCATTTAGATTTCTTCATTTGATCAATGTCTTCAAATGCAGTAGATATTGAATTGGCTAAGTAATATTTCTTTTGGTTTAGAATATGTAATATATCTTGTGATACAATGATACAACGTCGTAAATGTCTGAAGGCTTCTTTCCATCAAAAAAAAAAAAAAACAAGAAATTAACAAAAAGAGCAACAAAGAATCCAAACCACTCACCTTATCTTATAATATCGAGTAAAAGCACTGCTTGAACCAAAAACGATGTTTCCAGTATTAAATAATAAATGAAGGAACGGAAATGGATAGGAAGATGGCGGCTGGGAAGCTTAAATCTGCTGAGATGACGACTAGCATTGTCTTAAAATAATATCGGCTTCATGCGTGGGGGTAAGTCGATTACATCGACCCTAGTGTTCCACTGGTACTTATTTCATCGACCCCGAAAGAATGAAAGGTAAAGTCGACTTCGGCGGAATTTGAACTCAGAACGAAGACGGTCGAGGTGCCGCCAATCATTTTGCTCGTCTTGCTAACGATTTTGCCAGCTCGCTGCCTTTTCAGTTTGGCTTCAGATTTCGGAACAAAGCCAATAGATTAGCGGTTCGACAAAAGAGAATGATAAAATAAGAACCAGCTTAAAAACATAAGTGCTGGAGTCGACCAATTGGACAAAAAACTCTTCAAGACAGTGCTCCAGCATGGCCACTCTCCAATTAGACTGAACCAAGTAAAAGATAAAAGATATAGGGTCGAATGAACTGAGGTGAATTGCAGATTGGGGTAAGAAATATGTCTCAGAAAGGAGTGAAGTGTGTAGTTCGTGAGTTAATAAAAGATAATTGCTGTTAATTAAAATGGATGGTCTCTTTTGTGTTCAGCCCTGCGTGGCCAATAAAGAAATCTAAAAGGGATCATAAAAATTTTGACAGATTCAAAGAAAGATTGAGGATCTATAGGAATGTCAATTCAGTAAGAGGGAAAATCCATGAGTCAATTCTATCAGCATTCCTATTTTCATGTATTTTCTGATATCAGCATTCAAAATTTTAATTTGTGTTCCAGGCTCCATCAAATACCATCAGGAAGGTCAACATGGACTGGCCCGTACTTACTTGTGGTGTCCAGTGAACTTTTGAATTTTTATGGGATTCGTTTCCGTTTTGACGTATTTTGGTATGGTATTAAAGAGAACTGGACCGGTAGAGGTAAAGTAATTCTGACGTAATGCTGTTATGTGTACCGTGTTCGATTTTTGTAGTGGGTGGCTAGCACGGGGGAAAAGTCTTGGATGGATTTTAAAATTGATGCCGACATCAGTTGTGCAACATTGATGGAATGTTTTCCACATAACACAAATAATGTAGCACTCCTGGCGGCACGGGAAAGAGTAGAGATTGATTTTTTTTTAGCCGACCCCAATAATCAATGCCTCTCATGCCGTCTATCTTTCTTGTTATGCACCGCTGGAGTGCTTCTACTTTCATAATGAGTTGCTTCGTATAAGGAGACCACAGTGGGCAACAGTACTCAAGGTGGAGTCGGGCAAAAGAAGAGTAGAGAAGGATGATGGTGTAGGCATCTCTGGACCGGAAAGTTCAACACGAATAAAATTGTAACAAAATCTACAACTTTATAAAAACAAGATTGTTTTTAAATATTAAATACTTATATTTAAGACGATATTTAAGACGTATATTTAAGACGGATATTTAAGACGTATCAAAATATAATGTCTGTAGATAGAACATATTTCATTTTATATTTTTAATGTATTCCGATTAGTTGCATCATTGATAAAAAATATTAATAAAAAAATATCAATTAAAAATAATAAAGAATTAGGAAAAGTAAAATGAAAAACAATAAAACAAAACATTTGAAAGAGTAATCTAGAACCAATTAATTGATTCTGTGTCTGAGTAAATTAAGTTGATTTTTTAAAAGAGCGGTCCCTGAGGACGACAAATTTAACTTTGTAACCATTAACCACCCAATCTCTGTAAATATGCGTGTGTGTGTGTGTATGTATGTGTGTGTGTTCGGAAAAGCCGCTGCTTGCTTGAGAATATACTTTCGTTCTCTCTCGTTTTTGTAATTTCTTATTTACTAGAATTATTTTAACATTTTCAATCGTGTAAAGCCTACATAAACACAAAGACACACGCATATATATATATATAATATATATATATATATATATATATATATGTATGTATCGTTTTGGGATTTGGTTTGCATGATTCTTTATGTAAGTTCGTGTGTTGAAGCATATTCTGTTGTGTCTGGGGAGAGTCATTCTCATTTGGTGCCTTATAATTTAACACACTCAATGGTAAAATTTCTTTCTTTATTTTTCTAAAATTTTTCGTTGCGTCTTGCAACCTTTTCAGTAGTCAAACGAAAAGATTTTTAGAAAAATAAAATAAAAAAAAATAAGTGGAAATTTTACCGGTCAGTGTCTTAAATTGTAAGACACCAAAAGAGATTGACTATCCCCAGACACAACAGTATATATATATATATATATATATATATATATATATATATATATATATAATTAATTAATAAGGGTGAGAGAATTAGATACTAATTTAATAGTATATCTATTCAACACCAAGTGGCCCAGTGCCCCGAGAAACCTGGATTATTATAATATTTTATAATATATTATAATATTTTATACAAAAATAAATATAAGAGAGTGGTCACTATATGGCTCACTCTAGCACTAGTAAATCCAAGAGGTTTCAACCACAAAAATACATGTTTCCCATGAAAGTCAGTACGATTGTTAGCTCACACGAACAGGGCAAATAAAAAATAACAAAAATACAGATTATTTTGGGACAATTGTTTCGCTATTAATGAATTAGATGTAATTTTACTCACAAAAAATCCACTTGTAGCTCCTCAGCCAAAACTACCTGGATGAAATCCACTCAATCACACGCCAGATTTTACCATAACGATAAATACACGTGTAGTTCAATTGATTACATCCGACGTTATAATTCAAATGCCCCTACCAACAGCGCGCCAAACTTTCACGGAAACAAATACTACATTTAGAAATAATGTAGCATAATTATAATTATTAATAAGGGTGAGAGAATTAGATACTAATTTAATAGTATATCTATTCAACACCAAGTGGCCCAGTGCCCCGAGAAACCTGGATTATTATAATATTTTATAATATATTATAATATTTTATACAAAAATAAATATAAGAGAGTGGTCACTATATGGCTCACTCTAGCACTAGTAAATCCAAGAGGTTTCAACCACAAAAATACATGTTTCCCATGAAAGTCAGTACGATTGTTAGCTCACACGAACAGGGCAAATAAAAAATAACAAAAATACAGATTATTTTGGGACAATTGTTTCGCTATTAATGAATTAGATGTAATTTTACTCACAAAAAATCCACTTGTAGCTCCTCAGCCAAAACTACCTGGATGAAATCCACTCAATCACACGCCAGATTTTACCATAACGATAAATACACGTGTAGTTCAATTGATTACATCCGACGTTATAATTCAAATGCCCCTACCAACAGCGCGCCAAACTTTCACGGAAACAAATACTACATTTAGAAATAAATGTAGCATAATTATAATTAATTAATAAGGGTGAGAGAATTAGATACTAATTTAATAGTATATCTATTCAACACCAAGTGGCCCAGTGCCCCGAGAAACCTGGATTATTATAATATTTTATAATATATTATAATATTTTATACAAAAATAAATATAAGAGAGTGGTCACTATATGGCTCACTCTAGCACTAGTAAATCCAAAAGGTTTCAACCACAAAAATACATGTTTCCCATGAAAGTCAGTACGATTGTTAGCTCACACGAACAGGGCAAATAAAAAATAACAAAAATACAGATTATTTTGGGACAATATATTTATATATATATATATAATAAATCTTAGAGTGAGTTATAAACAGTAGCTGCAACACATCGTGACGTACATTTGCCATTCAAATATGACTAACCCCTAAGGGGTCAAACTACAGTAGCATCCACCCTTAGGGATAAGCCATATTTAAATGACAAATGTATATATATATATATATATATATATATATATATATATATACGACGGGTTTCTTTCAGTTTCCCTCTACCAAATCCACTCGAGGCTATAGTAGAAGACCCTTAACCGAGGTGCGACGCAGTTTTTTTTGCGTTATCTGTGTATGGTGTGGCCATGACTACGATATTCAAATACTGTTTGGAATTGGTTACCCCTTACACCGTAAATTCGATACATATTCCAAATATGTCTCAGCATACATTTAATAACACAAAAATTATGCCGGAGATTTCACTAGCAGCATATTCCTAATTGTCGAACTTGCAAACCAGTCGGAGCCGGACAAATTTTGGAAATAAAACCATGGCCAAATGTTCTCCCTTCAATTATTTATTAAATTGACATCAATTCTGCATTTGTCTTTTATCTTTTACTTGTTTCAGGCGTTAGACTGCGGCCACGCTGGAGCATTTCCTTGAAGAATTTTAGTTGAACGAATCGACCCCAGCACTTATTGTTTTGTTTTGAAGATTGCTACTTATTCTGTCGATCTCTTTTGCTGAACCGCTATAGTGGAAGACCCTTAACCAAGGTGCGACGCAATGGGACTGAACCCAAACATTTTGTCTTTTTCTTGCCGAATAATTTCTATGTAGGACATTTTTAACAGGTAATTTTCTTGTTTTGTTTGCCGTCTAAAATATACTTTTCTACTCTAGGGACAAGGCCCGAAATTTTTTGGGGAGGGGTCCAGTCGATTAGATTTACTCCAGTACACAGCTGGTACTTAATTTATCGACCCCGAAAGGATGAAAGGCAAAGTCGACCTTGGCGGAATTTGAACCCAGAACGGAAAGATAGACGAAATGTTGTAGTAGTACTTGTTATTGTCGGTGTTGTTTAGCCACAGGTTAGCTCTGATCGAGTAAAAATCTATGATAAAGACGTCCACACTTTGTAAATCGCATCATTTTCCCAGTCTTAGTGTATCTGGGGCCTCGTTACCCAATCTATCACAAGCCATAAATATTTTATTCACTGCTTTATCAACTCATGCATTGTAATTTACTCTAATTTTAATCCAATATATATTTCACAATGTGTGTGTGTGCATGTGTGTGTGTGTGTATGTGCGCGATCGTCTGCTTCTCTTCTCATACAAATGTAAATGCTTTAAGCATTTCTTCCTGCCCCCCCCCCACCATCCCATTCTCATTTCTCCCTTCCCTTTTGTCTGTAGCTATTGTCGCTTCTCCCTTGCCACCACAGTACTGAATCACTGTATTTTATTTCTCTACCTCTTCCTTCCACCTCATTGACAGCGTTTCCTCTCCCAGCCTTTTTCTTCTTTTCCTATCATTCTCAACGGCTCTATAATTCTTCTTTCTCGTTTTCCATCTTCTCTCTCCGTTTCCTCTCTCATCATCACTTTGCTACTATCACATCATTTTACTTGCTTCTCTCCTTCACCTTTCCATTTGCCTTTTACTTCCCTCTACCCCCATCACTTGTACAAATTCTTCCTTCATCCCACCTGGTTCTTTCTCTTTGATATTGTTTTCTCTTTGACCCTCTCTACTCCTGTTCTCTCCATTTCCCCTTATCTTTCGCTCTCCATCATTTCAATTGGACAGTCAGTACTCGCATTTGCCAAATAATTTGTATCTCGCCTTTACTTTACAATTGTATTTCTATTTAAAATTCTATTTAATTTGTCTTCAATTTAAAGCTACGCTTTTATTCATGTGTCGAACTGTGCTAAAAGGAAAAGAAACGTTTGTGGTTGTTGCATTTCAAACTGGTACCCATAATCTTTGACTCTTTGCTGTAATTAATTAAAATCAAGTCTTTCGTCATTTTAGTAGCTGACGCGACATACCAGCCGAATCTATAACAATACTGCAGAAATAAAGTTTTATGGGTGTAAGTTCAAATTACGGTTACAATCAAAGGTAGCTCTTCTTTTTATGTGTGGTTGGGTATAAATGATGTTTCCATCAATAATGTCACAGAAAAAGAGGTTCTGAACTTTAACACTTTGCTGCCAAATGCAAGCGTAGTCTCGGGACACCAGGAAAAAGATGAGCAACAACAACAAAAATTCAAGCAAATGCTGTTAGGAATACAGCTCACAATAGACTTGGCCTATGATGCTTGCTGTGAACAGAATACGATCGGACACAGAAAACTGAAGGTAAAATGATAAATGCGAGGTTCGCCTTCAACAGAGTGATTTTAGACTGACCAGCCATCAAACAATTATGACTCGTGATGAATGATTAGTTCCACTTTTAATTAAAAACGGCTGCTAAACAGGTTGCACATAGACACACCATGGTGGCATAGAATTATGCGACGCCAGATAGAAAGGTCAAAGAGGGGGGAATACTGGTTGAGGCTTGATCTCAGCCACACCCATAAGCCGTGGAAGAGACCTGCCTTTAGTTATGAACGTAATTGTGTCTGAGACTATGAAAAATAGTTTCAGTTGGCACCATGCTCGAAATTTATGGGGAAAAATGGAAGCAAGAAATATAATAAACCAATGACAAAGTATTCTACAAGTATTTTCCAATCCATCAGAACCCATTCTACAAGTATTTGCTAATCCATCAGAACCAATAAGATACAGTTTCTTGTTGCTACTACTCAGAGATCAGGACATTAGACTCTACGGCTCCGTTTTCCAAAATGGTCAGTTGTGGAGTTAATATAATAAAAGGCGGTTCCTGCTGACTAGAGCAATTCTCCCAAAAGAATTTTGCTATCCAATGAAGAGCTCCGATTTCTTTGCTGGAGACAGGCTTCTTAAAGAAATACCATCGCTGCAAGGACAACGTTTGACTTGATTTTCAAGAGATGGTCTTTGCAAAAGAACAATGAACAGCAGCTATGTCAGGGGTTGAAGTATGATTTGGACTATCTTGGAATTTCAGAATGCATATAAGAGATTCTCCGGGAAGCATAAGCACCGTTTCAATGTACTGGAATGCAATTGGGCGATCATGGATGGAGTGCTACAGGGCGAAGGAAATGTTATTCTGAAGTACAAAGACAACAATGTCAAAAGTATGAGACTCCTGGATCTTTGGACGCTCTTTGAAATACCATTCTGTATATGAATCGCAAAAATAAATATTTGGAATATCACAGTTCAGATAAAATTCTTCAAATAGATAAGAACTGAGAAAAATAACACAAACACATTAATATAGACAGATATGCAAGCCAATATATATATATATATATATATATATATATATATATATATATATATATATATATATATATATATGTATGTATATATACACATACATACACACACACACACACACACACACACATATATATATATATATTATATATATATATATATATATATATATATATATATACATATACATATACATACATACATACAGACAGACAGACAGACAGACAGACAAGTATATATATATATATAAATATATATAGTCTTATATAGATCTAGAAACACCCTTGCACTCTTATATATTCTTACTAGCAGTATCGCCCGGCGTTGCTCGGGTTTGTAAGGGAAATAACTATATAAGCATTTTTAGAGAGTTATAGCCAAAAAGTAGCAAAAAAATGCATTAAAAATGGAAAAAAAATGATGGTAAATTTTTTTAAAAATCGGTGACTCATTGTAGACATTTTTAGAAAGTTACTTCCCTAATATAATAGCGAAAAAAATGCATTGAAATGGAAAAAAATTATGGTAATTGTTTTTTTAAATCGTAGACTCATCGTAGACGCGCGCTAATACCCAGAAGGGCTCGATATGAATCACGACTATAAGATACCCGGTTTTGGTTAAACTGCACCGCAAAATGTGGGAGTAGTTAGGAATCTAAATCGTAGGAGACAGACACACAACTTGACTTTTATATATAAAGATATTAATCAAGAAACAATTGATTTATTTCTTTTCCGTTTCAATTAACTTTGAGCTTCCTCGAATACATTAATCTACCATCTTAAGTTGTTCCCCTCCGCAACTTCACAGATCCTCATTTCCAACACATAGAATGCACGTGGACACACTGATATACTCGAGCGTATATCTTGTTGCAGACACAGACACATACTACACTAAACACGTGCACACATACAGCTACATGTGATGACACATGCGCACTTTCACTACACTCGGCACACATATACACACACACAAACTTTCACAACTCTCACACACACACTTTTCCTGAAATATGCGCATACTACACCACACACACACACACATACACTATATATACACAAACTGCATATCATGCATAGATATTTTCACTCTCACACACACACCTGTATACACATGTTTTCAAACACATTTATTTATACATCCTCATATATATATTCACCTTCACACCAGCACACAGGTATACATACACATTCACATACGCTCATAGCCATAACAACCAGATGCACTGTTAATTTACAAGTCGACTTCTTTGGCTTTCTTAGAAGAAACATCGGGGTTCCAGACTTATTCAGCTCAGTCTGTTCAGCTTCAACAAGAAAAGGAGGACAACCAAAATGAAGAAAATACAGCAACATATAAATACATCCGTCCACATACGAACTTATTTCCATGTGCCATGTATGTGTATACAAATGTATATATATATATATGACCGCGTGCGTACCGTTGGGATTTTTTTCCCTCCGTCTTCCCTTCCTTGGATCTTTCGTTTTCCTATGTTTCTGACGAAGAGCTCCGCTCGAAACGTTAAATCCTCCTTCTTTCTTTCCTTTCCTGAGCGTCCAATAATACGATACTTGTTCCACGTCCTCGCGTTATTGTGTTTTCTCTTTGCGTTTTCATGTTTGGATTAACTATATATATATATATGTATGTATGTATGTATGTATGTATGTATGTAAGATAAGCTGGCAGTAGTGCCTGTTTCTCCGACTTTAACGCTTCAGTAGAGTGCATTGTTGCTTCTTCCACTTTCGAACAGCGCACCTCCACCAGTGCCAAATTTCCCGCCTCTACAATTAAATTCGATTTTATCACTCAACGTATTTAGACATTCTTCTACTTCTTCTGCTCTTGCCATTTCGATTTTCTTACAGGTTTCTGTACACTACTGTCCTCAGTTCTTTGTTCATTGTCACCTCCGTTGGTGGCGTCAGCTTCAGTTTTACATCCCTAGCAAGTGGGATCAAAAGATTTAACAACGACCTGAATCAAAAGATTTAACTACACCGTATCTACTGACTGGGTCAGTCCACTATTTATTAGTAGTGGACTTAGACCACTTCTCGCCCGAGGGCGTCCGTCACAACACTGATCAATCCAAACGAAACAAATAGACAATCTTTTCTTTATACTCAACGATTCCAGTGGCTACAGAAAACTGGAGTTACTAATTTTCATGGTGTAAATGGTAACACTTTATTTAATATCAGGGATCTGTGAATGGTGTATACATATAGACGTGTGAAGACGTATGTATGTAGGATTTTGCTATCTTTTACGTTTTATTGTGCATACACATAACAATTAAATGAATTACTACTCTTCGAATAATAAAAAGCGTCAAAATTAAATAAAACGAATAACAGGACTTAGCTATCAATTAATCGTAAACATAAAACATCAATTGTAATATAAGATAGTTGCAAAGGCGTTTCACATGATGAAGCAACCAATAATGCGATGTTTAGGAAGGTGTTACCGTTCATATCAAAGTCTTTTCATACTGGGAATATATTTTTGCTACCGTAGGTAATGTCAATTAAAGTGACATAAGTACAATGAATATAATTTCACTTCTT
>NC_043001.1:104033221-104113221 GCF_006345805.1 Octopus sinensis | reverse complement strand
TGACCCAAGTGCACAAATAATCATTATTTACTAGCAGACACACCAGGCATTGCCCGGGTTAAAGAGAATAATATAATTTAAAAACGCCGTCTCGATTACGCAGGTCTCAACTGCTAGTAGCTGAGATATAAAGTTCCTACATTAATAACTCCCCAACCTATGCCAGCACGGAACGTAGACGTTAAGTGAAATGTTAAAGAAAGTTCTCAACGTATATATGTATATAAAGTAAATACATGTAATTCAAAAACACATTCTATGTAGCTTATTTCGTAACCCAAAAATAGGTACAGATTATAAAGACAATGAAAGGCCGATTTTGGTGATGAATTTGCCAGAGGTAGTAGAGAGCCAATCATTTTAAAGATATATATATATATCTATATATATAAAACTGTAGTTGTGTGAGTGTCTGTCCCCTTCGATTTAGATTCCTAACTACTCCCACATTTTGCGGTGCAGTTTAACCAAATTCGGGTATCTTATAGTCGTGATTCATATCGAGCCCGTCTGGGTATTAGCGCGCGTCTACGATGAGTCTACGATTTTAAAAATAATTTAACATAATTTTTTATTCCATTTTAATGCATAATTTTTCGTGTGTCGATGGCGGCGGAGTTGGCGTCCACGCTCACATCTGCACCTGTTTGCTTCTCCCCCTTCTTCCCTCCCTCGTGAAGCTGTGGGGAAGGGAGTGTAAGGAAATCAACGTCGTAAAGCGTTGTCAAGGAGACCAGCGTTCTTTTAGAACAACGACTTCATGGCTTGAAGACACCAAAACAGAAATGGCTAAGAAAGCCCGAATTGGCATCTATAAGGGAAGTAACTCTCTAAAAATGCTTATATAGTTATTTACCTTACAAACCCGAGCAACGCCGGGCGATACTGCTAGTATATATATAAACTTGCATTCTGTGTATTTGATGTGTTAGTGGTAAAACCGTTTAAGCCTCGATTTAGAATGCAGGAAGCCTGTAGACATGATGTAAAAATGTTTAAAAAGGCCTAGAATAGAAATATCGAGCTTCCTGATCACTTACCTTTTACAACTTACTGAAAAAGCGTTTATTATGAGTCAATGCCAAAGACAAAGGTCGATAAGAAAACTTGTTATCTCTGTCTCGGCTCTTACTTGTAGCTTAGAAGCAACTGTACGAGCGAAATGTACAGCTTGCGACATCTGGAGGCAGTCATCTACCATTTCTACCTGGGATATGTTTACAGGAACAATCACGAAGAGGCAGACGATACAGAAAGAGTTATAGAATCTGCGAACCCAAATGACCATATAGGTCTCCACATTCCAACTGACATTCAAAATCATCGTCCGTATTACGTCGCTCGACAAAGATGAAGTTTAGAGTACACTCACTTCTAATTTCAATGTCTGTTGAGGATATGTTGGCAGATTTCCACAGTCAGTCTCTGACTTTGCTCTTCTCCAATTACGAGCTGGACCCAAAGAACGAACCTGGCTTCATAGCAATTTAATAATTATCTAATATCGGAATAATAAATTAATTACTCTCGTACGTCAGTTGCCATCAATTTTATTCCCTCTCTGTTAAATATTCCAATCTTTTAGCACAATACAATGCAATAAAATACTTATTATGGCGAGTCTGTACAGTCATCTTTGTCAATAAAACTTAATACACGCGTTTGATTATTGGCAAATAAATCAAATTTAAGAAAGTCAAAACATAGAACCAAAAAAAAACTAATTGGCAGACGATATTTAAGCTTTTGAAAAAAGTGAGAGAAAAAGAAAAAAACAAACGTTAATCTTATTTGTTAGAGGAAGGGAGAGAGAGAGACAGAGGTAGAGAGAGGAAGGGAGAGAGAGACAGAGATATAGAGAGAAAAGGAGAGAGAGATAGAAATAGAGATAGAGAGAGGAAGGGAGAGAGAGAGTCAGAGATAGAGAGAGACAGAGATATAGAGAGGGAGGGAGAGAGAGACAGAGATATAGAGAGGAAGGGAGAGAGAGATAGAGATATAGAGAAGAAGGGAGAGAGAGACAGAGATATAGAGAGGAAGGGAGAGAGAGATAGAGATAGAGAGAGGAAGGGAGAGAGAGAGACAGAGATAGAGAGAGGAAGGGAGAGAGACAGAGATATAGAGAGAGAGGGAGAGAGAGACAGAGATATAGAGAGGAGGGGAGAGAGATAGAGATATAGAGAGGAAGGGAAAGAGAGACAGATATAGAGAGAGGGAGGGAGAGAGAGAGGAAGGGAGAGAGAAACAGAGATATAGAGAGGAAGGGAGAGAGAGATAGAAATATAGAAAGGGTGGGAGAAAGAGACAGAGATAGAGAGAGAGAGGGAGAGAGAGACAGAGATATAGAGAGGAAGGGAGAGAGAGATAGAGATAGAGAGATGAAGGGAGAGAGAGACAGATATAGAGAGAGAAAGGGAGAGAGAGAGAGGAAGGGAGAGAGAGATAGAGATAGAGAGAGGGTGGGAGAGAGACAGAGATATAGAGAGGGAGGGAGAGAGAGACAGAGATATAGAGAGGAAGGAAGAGAGAGATGTAGATATATAAAGGGTGGAGAGAGAGGGAGAGACAGAGATAGAGAGAAGGAGGGAGAGAGAGACAGAGATATAGAGAGGAAGGGTGAGAGAGAAAGAGATAGAGAGAGGAAGGGAGTGAGAGAAAATTTGAAGTAATAACCAATGGCTGTATTGGAAAGAATATTTTAATGACACACACACACACACACAAACACATGCACACACACGCACACACATACGCAACATACATATGCACACATACTTTTTGAGTTTCTCAATCATGTACATTAATTCACGAGACGAATTTAATTGTAGATATACATGCAAACACACATCTCTCTCCCTTTGCACGGGAAACCTGCCCTGTGTGGCGTGTTTCCCGATTTTGTAAATTCGTTTTCGGTTTTCAAAGCCATTTCTGTTTTGAGCATGGCGACTTCAAGCCATGAAGTCGTTCTTGAGAAGAACGCCGGTCTCCTTGACAACGCTTACGACGTTGATTTCCTTACCCTGCCTTCGCCACAGCTTCATGAAGGAGGGAAGGAGGGGGAGAAGCAACACAGGTGCAGGTGTGAGCACGGACGCCGACACTGCCGCCGCCGACAGCACACGAAAAATTGGAAGAACCCAGACGACAGCTTCACAGTCAACCACTACTACTACTACTACGGACAACTCTGCCACAAACATCACCACCACCAACCACCACCACCACCACTAGCAGCAGCAGCTCTATAGACATAGTTCGAGAAACACGGGGCCGACCAGCGCGAGATGCAGTCAGAGCGACGAAACTCGTGCAGTGTCCAACCATTTCCGACCTGTGGACTTATGTCGAACGACTGCTGTCACGTGTGGGACGAGTCGGTTTATCAGCCGAGTCTATCGTCAATATCGTCAAGCCTCCTTCCCTCAAACGGGAAGAAAGAGCTATTTTCATAATACTTGTGGCTATGGCGAAAGAATGTATTTGGTGGACGCGCCTGAAAGGATTAGAGACAAACACTTTCCTCTCTGGTCAATCTCTCATCAACGTCTTCAAGTATCACTTGAAAAGGAAAGTGAGAGTAGAGAGGCAAGTTTTGTCTAGTGAATGTTTTAAAAAAAGATGGGTGAATGTAGCAACGATGGCACGTATGAATGACGAAGCCATCCTATGAACCGTAAAAATATTTAACACAGAGAGTTACGTATTTGTAAATAAATGTTAATATGTAACGTAATTGCCCGAGGTTACTGTGGTCTTTTCGTAGGTTTTTCTTTCCACAGATAAACCTCCCCATTTCTTGGGAACTTTTTGTACTATTTCGACATTTTTTGCATATATTCCCAACGATTTCGATCCATTTTGATCGTTGTCCCTATTTTTTTCCGCCCCCCTCGAAAAAAAAACTCTACATTGTAATTGTCCCCCTCTGTGTTTAGCCCTTATATATATATATATATATATATATATAAGTTTTATCTGAATCATTACGATGCACATTCTTATTCCATCTCTTTTCTGTCTATTTCCCCCTCTTATTCTTCCTTTCTGTTTCTCTCTCCCACCCTTTTCCTATTCTTCTCAGCTCTCCTTCACCGTTCCCTCTCTCTGTCTCACTCCACCTCCTTGACTCTCTCATTGCTCACACGTGACTAACGGCAATTCTCTCTTTCTTTCACTTCCTTTCTAAAGACAAGACGTGTTTTTATTGTCTCTTCTCAAAGCTCGTTTTTCCAAGCGTTCACCACTTCAACTCGTTATGGCTTAAAAGCCTTCACCGTTTGTTTTTACTGTTTTGTCCCCACTGTCCTGTTTTTATTACCACTTTCACCCTCCGCAAAAAATCGCAAACTTTATTTAATTTACTTTGCGGAAAGGATTGTTTTAACGAAGTCGCGTCTTGTCTTTACCTTCGAAACGCAAAGTAGATAAAACAGGGGACAACCGACGAAGGGATTATTCTTTATGTTGGGTATCTCGTTTCTCGATTTGCTTGTTTTTTTTCGTTGTTCGAAAAAAAGTTCGTTTTCTATGTTTTTGTTTTTTATGTTCTCGTTTCTCATTCTCTCCACGTTTTTTGATGTCCTGTACCCATATATGCATTTATATATACATATATATGTAGGTATGTATATGTATGTATATATGCATATATTTATATATTATATATATTATTGTATATATATATATATATATATATATATATTATATATATATATATATATACATGTATGCGTGTGTATGTGTACATACATATATATGTATGTATGTTTGTGTGCGTGAGTGTGTGTTGCTTTACAAAAACGAGAGAAACAAGTACATATAGATTACATCCATTTATTATACACAACTCGTGACATGCTGTCTCTCTATTCAGAGTTTCCAATCCTTTGTTTATTCATCCCTAAAGTGTTTCTAGAAATTCTGAAGATGGCGTGAGGACAAGGTTTATATTCCGGTAATCGGTCCTATCTACATATTCATTCTACCGGTCTTTTTACACCCTGTCTTCATACTTCATAGTTTAACAGAATTGAACACGACTAACAATCTACATATGAATGCAGTTTTTATTTTCTCAGAGGAGATCAATCTAAATGTATATTTTATAGTAAGGCAATAATTATCCACTTATTGTGTATTCATATTCCAGGAATATATTTTCTTCGTTTGTTATTCAAATAGATTGAGCAAAAAAGTGTTTGATAAATTAAGTACTGTATTTTCTTCTGCAGATGTACATCGAGAACAACTCATATCGTATCATGATGGCGTTGGCTTTTTAAGGCTGCAAAGTGTCAGAATCGTTAGCACGCCGGAAAAATTGCTTAGCGGCATTTTGTCCGTCATTATAATCTCAACGTCTACATCGAGGTAGACGTTGTCGTTCACCCTTTTGGCGTCGTTAAAATAAGTACCGTTGGAATACTAGGGTCGATGTAATCGACCTATCTCTTTCCTACGTTTGCTGGTCTGGTGTCAAAGTTGAAACCAATATATAATTTATCTGTCAATGTATAAGTTATTTCAAAATTGTGAGAAGCTATTTAAAAATCTTATATATTACAACTTGGTTTAAAGCTTGTCGTAGTAATGCATGAACACATAGAAATGTGAAGCACAAACATTTGTATAATGAAGCGGAGGAAATTTGAAGTAAAGACACTTGTATCCACCACACAAAAACAAGTTATCCATGAGCACACACAACACACACACACACACACACACATATATATGGGGGTTGGACAAAATAAAGGAAACGCCTTAAAATATCAAGCAAATTTATTTTAATATGGGGTAGGTCCGCCTTTGTCAGTAATTACAACTTGAATTCTACAAGGTATGGACTCGTACAAAGTTTGAATTGTTTTCAAAGGAATTTTTGTCCATTCTTCAGCCAAAACAATCTCCAGTTCTTGTAGTGATGATGGTGGAGGATACCGACTTATGACTTGTTTTCGTAAAATGTTCAATAATATTGTGAACTGAGGACTGTGGTGGCCAGATAAAATGTTCAACTTCACTAGAATGTTCCTCGTGCCATTCAGCAACAACTTTAGCTGTGTAAATCGGTGCATTATCATCCTGAAAGATTGCGTTTCCATCCGGAAACAGTTCCGCAACCATAGGATGAATTTGATCAGATAAAATGCTTAAATAGTCTTGACTATTAATTCTGCCATGAAGGGAAACCCCTGGGCCGGGGATTTCCAAGATATAGCCTCCCCCCCAGATCATCACAGATCCTCCTCCATGTTTAACAGTTGGAAGAATGCAGTCTGGGTCAAATGCTTCTTTTGGCTGTCTCCACACGTATACTCGTCCGGTGGTCGGAAATAAGGTAAAGGATGAATCGTCCAAAAAAATAACATTATTCCATTGCTCTAGGGACCAAGTCTGTAGGTTTTTACTCCATTCTAAACGCTTTGCAACATTTGTTTTTGAAAGTAGTGGTTTTCTGATTGCAGTGAAATACGGCTTTGTGCCGCTCCCGGTGAACAGTTTTTGTGGAAACTGGGTTCTCGAGGTGGTCATTAAGCTCTGCAGTAATTGTGGGAGCTGTACTTTTGTGATCCTTTCTAATAATTCGCGTGAGAGTCCGACGGTCCCTATCTGAAAGTTTTGGTTTTCTTCCGGAGTTTTATTTCGACGTCGAAGTTATTCCCTCTTTCTCAAAGGCTGTCATTAGTTTCTAGACAGTACTTCTTGATACATCCAACATTTTGGGTGTTTTCGTTACGCTAGCGCCTGCCATACGAGCACAAGCAATTTGACCTCTTTGAAAGTCCGATAAATCTGTAATTTTAATGAATTTTAATTACCTTTTTCTGATGATATCTGAAAAGAAACAGCAATTTTATCAAAACATAGTAAACAACACTAATAATAAATTTAAAAAAAACATAAAAATAAATAAGCTTTTGACGGTTTTATAGATATTTCAAAATTACGATGCTATGATGTTAGGTGTTTCCATTATTTTGTCCAACCCCTGTATACACACACACACACCTACACACACACACACACATACACACACACACACACACACACACATATATATATATACATACATACATACATATATATGCATACACATACATACACACGCACACACATATATACATACATACATACACACATACATACATACAACCGATTCAGACGACCACAAACTCATAACCTCAGTCTTAACTAAAGAAAACCGTGTCACATGACTTGTGGCCAATTTGAATTCTCCAAAGGAATAAACTTAATTCCTAAAGAGCACACACACACACACACAGACACACACAAATACGCACGCACACCCGCACACATATATAAATATATATTTTATATACAGACATTGAAATGACCTAAACAAACTGTATACACTCTCTCCCTCTATCTTTCTCTCTCTCTCTGTATATATATATACATATACATATATACATATATATATTTGTACTATGTACATACGCACACGTATAGACACATCTATACAGGGAAAAAGAAATGAGAGAGTGAGAGAAAGAGAGAGAGAGAGAGAGAGAGAGAGGGGGATTGGAAAAGGAGAAACGTGACAAGAGGAAAAAAAGAACCAAAAATTGGCGTGATTGGAATCGGGTCTGTTACTCATTTGGCTGATGACTTGTGTCTAGAGAGAAATTTATTTTAGTTCTAGACACAGGCATGTTGTCGGCGTGGAACCCCGTAAGAACTGCAACAAATAGCCAATGTGATAAGATCTAATATAATTTCGGTTGTTATCATGGTGAAGCTTATCTTCTGGTTAAACTTAGAATTTGGTTAACAGAAAAATAAAAGATTATTTCTATAAAAGGAAAGCATATGTTTTATATGAAGCTAAAACATTCTAAAATATGAGACAAAGACTGCTGTTACTAACATTTTCTGATAACCTTAGCAAAAGATTTGTTCTATTCAGACTTGTGTTGTTGAATATCACTTTGAAAAGACAAACAGAGACAATACAACAAAGACAAATAAGAACGACTATCAGTTTATGAGTGATGGAGAGGCTGTTGTGGTGGTAGTGGAGTCTAATCTGGAAGTGAAAGCGTTGATAGTTACTTAGTAGAAGACACATGATGGACTGGGGCAATTGCGAAATAAAAAATAAATCCCCCGTATCAAAGCGACAAAGAAACATTAAGCTAAGAAAATCCTAATATTAAGAAAGTTCGTGCAACTAAAGCGAAAGGGTTGGAAAGTAGATTGTGTAAGCACCAAGGAAGTCAAATGAACAAAGAAAACTAGCGTCAAGTATTGAACCCTCAAAGGAAAATATTTATGTGCTTCCTTCTCCGGTTACTTTGGATGGTAGCGCTGCTGATTGGCATCAATGTAGAGGATACGCGACCTTGGAGAATATCAACATTCTTGCAACATGCAGGAATTATTTGCAGAGTGCGACTGAGAGAGTTAAGTTTTGAATATCTTTAATAATGAACTGAAGCATCAGCGATATACATCGTAATAAACTCAGCCATGAAAAGGTGGCGAGCTGGCAGAATCGTTAGCACGCCGGGCGAAATGATTGGTGGTATTTCGTCTGCCACTACGTTCTGAGTTCAAATTCCGCCGAGGTCGACTTTGCCTTTCATCCTTTCGGGGTCGATTAAATAAGTACCATTTACGCACTGGGGTCGATGTAATCGACTTAATTCCCTTGTCTGTCCTTGTTTGTCTCCTCTGTGTATAGTTCCCTTGTGGGTAGTAAAGAAATGAATAAACTCCATGAATGAGAACCATCAGCGAATTGTATCCTGTGCTTCTCATATAAAGAAGCTGGGAAATGGAAATACATGAGAACAAAATAAAGCCAAGATCTACACTTCTAAGTAACGTTAATAAACGTTAGAAGCAGGTATATTTGGGGGACGCTTTCGCGCTTTAAAACCATACTGTAAGGTTTAGTCTGATTTGACAGTGATTAAATAAATGAAAAACATATAAACACCTTTTGATTTTAGACTGTTTAAGGAACGAAAACAACATCGGGGAAACAAATGTTTGAAATGCGAAGGATGAAGGAGGTTGCATGAAGCACGAGGATAAACGCGTGAAGCTCTTTCAGTTGAGTTGTAAAATATGTGGGTGTTTAAGTAGAGCCACAATGTCTCGTCTGTTTGTTATTGCAGTTAGGAAAGATAATGTAAATGTGATTCTGTACGGCGGAAAGCATAGAAAGATTTCCCCTGGATATAGCAGAGGCGAGTGAGAGAAAGACTAAGATTAAAAGCAAAGAAAAAAAAATCATTCAGCATTAAGTAATCGAAATATTTCTTGCTCGGTCGGCGTGTTTATTGCTGCACCCAATTCGGTTGTATATATAACGGTTGTTAAAAAATACGCAACAGTACATTATTTACATTCGACGGATATTTGTCCTCATCTTATTTGTTGTTAACACGACGTTTCGGCTGATAACAACCTCCAGCCTTCATCAGGTGTCTTGGGTGAAATTTTGAATCTGGGCTCTCATTCCTAAGGTATCTTTCGATGTTGTTGTTGTTGTTGTTGTTGTTATTATTATTATTATTATTATATTATTATTATTATTATTATTATTATTATTATTCAGGTCACTGCCTGGAATCAAACGAACTCGCGCTCTTAACCACGAGCATATGGCGTAGTGGCTAAGAGCGCGGGCTACTAACCCCAAGATTCTGAGTTAGATTCCAGGCAGTGACCAAAATAATAATAATAATATAATAATAATAATAATAATAATAATAATAATAATAACATCGAAAAATACCTTAGGAATGAGAACCCCAGAATTGAAATTTCTACCAAGACACCTGATGAAAGCTAGAGGGAATATCAGCTGAAACGTTGTGTTAACAACAAACAAGATGAGGACAAATAGCCATCAAATGTAAATAATATTAACAATGTACATAATTCCTCATCTCTTAAATATAGAACTGGAGAGTTATTGTTATTGTCATTCATTTTATCAACAAGAAACACATTTCGTTACACAGTTCAAAGATCGAAATGTTTTATTGTTGTGTGATGCCAAAATGCTTTTGAGTTAATGGAAAATACATCTTCGAGATTCGAATATTTTGCGGTTCAAACTGATTTTTTTTATGTTTGCCATATTCATTTATCCCAATCTATTGAAATTAACGAATATGGAAAGATTATACTTGGAGTCCATGACAATGTGCCTGAGCGATAAGCATTTTGTGTTGGCAGTTCAGCATTTTCAGTCAAAGGAAAACGAGAACGTTTATCAATTTGTGTTGCAAGGTTCCTGATGTGAAATCGTGTGTTGAAACAAATATTGTATTTCGAGATGGTCATGTTTTTTGCCAGATAAACACACGCAGTCGTTTATTGCTGTTCTTATTCTAACTTGTGTCCATTGTCCGGAAATCTTTCGTCACACATCTGTGACCTCTTCAGCAACACTTTTCATTTTCGTGTGTGCTCTTGCTCCACTTACACCATTCTGCTCTTCTATGATGTGTATCCTTATGTGCGCATGCGTTTGCGTCCGTGTTTGCGTGTGTATTCATGTGTGTGTGTGGGGGGTGTGTGTGTGTGTATGTGTGTGTGTGTGTGTGTGTGTTTGTGTGTGCCTGTGTGTGTGTGTGTCGCTGTTCTTGAAAACTAGTACAATTATGTTATTGCTTCATTTGTTCTCTGCACCATTTCCGTTTCCTTTCTGTTTTCCTTCAGGCGGCAGGATTAATTACTGTTCAGTATAAAGCGACGAGCCGGCAGAGTCGTTAGCAATCAGGGCAAAAGGCTTAGCGCCATTTACGCTTGAAGTCCAAATTCTATCGAGATCGACTTTGTCTTTGTCCTTCATCCTGTCGGGGGTCTATAAAATAAGTACCAGTTAAGCACTTGGTTTACGTCGATGTAAAATAAAAAAGTCTATGTAATCGACTTACTCTCTTTTCCAGCATTGCTGGTCTTGTACGAAAATTTGAAACCAATATAATGAAGTCTAGGTCGAAATTTAAGATTCAGCTAAAATTACGTTTTCTATATCATATGTAAATGGTTCTTACCATTATCTAAGCATATCTCGAAGTCAATGACCGGTGAAACTTTGAATTCACTGTTAACCGCTTCTTTGCAAAAATTAAATGTGATAACCTATTAAATATATTGAGTGATCAGTCAATTAATGTTTTGTTTTTTTCTCTATATACGCGCGCGCGCGCGTGCACACACACACACACACACACATACACACACACACACATACACACACACACACTCTCTCTCTCATTGAAAATAGGGAGAAAAAGATATTAAATGCTTATATAGTTATTGAAGTTATTAAGTTCTAAAGTTCTAATTACGAAAAGAAAAACATTTTGATAGAAATACGAAAAGTTTAAACCAAATCAAATATCGATCAATTTACCATATATAATTATGATGTAATACATTAAGTGCAAATAAATTGCCAAGTAATTGAAACATTTGTACCATGTGTTGAATTTTGTCATCTATTCACCATAGATATATTTACACACACAACCTCCCACACATTCACGTATGCTGTATCTCAATACAGAATATATCTTTAGACTTTTAGCGAACATTATATGTAAGCAGATTTAAGCACTTTGCTGGTATGTAGAATATTTTTATGTATAGTAGAATCATGCTGTTCCTGAATCTAATATATATACGTTTATCTGTTTTGTGAAATTCTTGATGTAAAATCATGAGTTGAAACAAATATTGTTATATTTGGGTGGGTCATTTTTTGCCGATAAACACACGCGTTGTTTATTTGATCTTCACTTCAACTT
The DNA here is from genome assembly GCF_006345805.1 of Octopus sinensis. Lineage (NCBI taxonomy): Eukaryota > Metazoa > Mollusca > Cephalopoda > Octopoda > Octopodidae > Octopus > Octopus sinensis. Next base: position 104,101,423 of record NC_043001.1, on the reverse strand, counting down.
TATTATCATTATTACTTTACTTGTCAGAGTTCTTTCGTCCCGTGTTCTGTGACCTCTTCAATGACTTTCCGTTCCTCGTGTCTTCTCATCTATCTGGTCATGTCCTGTCTATTCCATTTTGTCTTTCTATGGTATGTATTCCTAACTGCTCATGCGTTTACGTCTGTATCTGTCTGTGTGTCTATGAATTTGGTATGTGTATGTGTGTTTTGTGTGCGTGTATATTACACAGTTTGTACCGGTGCCTTTTATTTATTTATTTATTTGTCTTATTCTGTCTCTAGTTGTCGGGTTGCGGGATGTGGTGGAGTGAGGTGGTGGTGATACTCTATTCACGTCTTTTGTCGAGGCTCAGCCTATTTTGTATTATGCATGTAACCTCCGTAATCTGTCTCAGTATCCTGTCTGTTCTGTGTGTCGACAAAATTATAACATCTATGCTATCTACCGAGTCCTCATGTTCTAGTTTCGCATGTTGGTATAGCACTGATAAGCCTTTCTCTTCCTTTAGTTCCCGTCAGTGTTCACTTATTCTTTCACCTATGCTACGGGCTGTCTCTTGAATGTACGTCGTTGTCCTGTGTCTTCACCGTCCGTTTGTACACTTTATGCTATAGACTACATTCCTAGTTTTACAGTTTATCTGTGAGCTTACTCCACACACTCTTAAACTCTTATCCGTATGTGGAAATTAGTCACCCAGACGATGTCAACAGCCACCATGTTATTATTGAATGCATACACAAATATCAGCACATGGAATATTGGTGGAATATTTTAATCAAAAAAGACCGGATATTGTTGTTTGGGACAAGAAAGAAAAAGTATCTACCATCATAAGAATTCAGCGACACAGTTAATGTGGATATCTCTTCGAAAAAGCAAAGAGAAAGAAGACAACTACGGACGACTGTTTCGAAACCTCCAGCTTCTATATCCAAAGTATAAATTCACATTTATACAAAAAATAACTGCTGCACTTGATTTTGTGAGCAAATGCCTAAGTGACAATCTAGACAAGCTAGGGTTTTCAGAAAACGAAACGCTTTTCTCGTGTTTAAAATGTGAATTTGTTTGAGTTATCTACATTCCAATGACAGCGTTTTGTATTTTTGTTAAAAACCAGCTCCTTCCCCAGAGAAAATTTCAGATAATTAAAAACAAAAGAGAACATACGTATATATCAATGAAATGTGATAACCGATGCCGACATTGCAAGGTTAACACCAAAGATATCACCTATATCATTAGCAGTTGTTAAAAAATGTCACTATTATCTACTGAAGAAACATTATTCTGGGACCAACACGTTGAACAATGAGAGCCGTCAGAAGAAATATGTTGAGACGAAAGATGTAAAAACCCACACTGCGAAAGAGCAATGGTGAAATATCTCTGTTATACTTTCAATGAAATGCGAACATAAAAAAGACTAACCATTGTGATTTGGGACAGAGAAGAGAAACTGTGTGCAGTAGTTGAAATAAGTCACCCAGACGATGTCAACAGAAAGCAGAAGTTCAGGGGAAAAGAACACGTCTATGTTGAACTGTAGAAAACTTTATCGCTAACCGATCTGATTACAAGTTCAGATTTATTTCCGTAATTATTGGAGCACTGGGACATTTAACAAACTGCCTCAGCGCCTAGGTTGAGAAATTAGGGTTAGAAAAACCCGATAGAAGAAATGTCAAACGATTACGGATACAAACCATGAATGGAAATGTCAAAATATGAAAATCTTTTCGAAAATTTGGTATATAAGTACATTTGCATTTGTTAAACCATGCAACTATACGCGTGAGAATACATACATAAAACAAAACATACTGATTTGCATATACACTAATTCCTAACATTGCACACATACACACAAACATACATAAATATTCTGTCGATGTTGTCGGAATTCCAATGAAGAAGCTTTGGATCGAGATTAGAAATCACCTCTTTCTCCGTTTAGAACAAATCTAGATTTGAAACTAAATAACATTCGTATATACGCACATAGCATGACAATGACATGAACTGAACTGTTTTTACATTGAAAGATTCGTTAATTTATAAAACTAAGTTTGAATAACCTCCAAGACTTACTTCCAGGAATTATGTAACTATGTCATTGCTGCTGTTGTTTATTAAAGGATCAATTCTGGTTAAGCTGGCATCTGATGAAAAGCATTCCACCGGCAAGTATTCTCGACTTTCTCCGTTTAATAGAATATATTTAATACAGTGGAGTGTAAGTTGAGGGAGATTTCGCAGCTACTTCTTTATATGGAGCAATGGGTCGCAACCATGTTTTACCAAAGGACCCTTCTGATACCTATTTTTATCAGGTCGACCCTCATAGCCATTCGATATCTAAAAAAATCCTAATATATCCTTTGTAATTAGATATTATTAGGAACTGTATAAAAAAAGTTTAAATATTTTGTGCACTGTTGAAATATGAACAATGTATTAGCAATTTTAACAAGATTTTACTTGGGTCCCCAACGGTTACGTGGACCCCGGTTCAGAATTACTGAGATAGAGTATTTCTCGTCGATTCGCAGTTACAGCTGTCTGAATCAGGTCAACCCTAATCGAGCAGTCTTTTGACTAAAGACATTTCATCTGTGACTAAGCCGTCTTTTATTCCGACATAGTGCACATAGAACAACAGTATCTTCCAATATGGCCATCCCTTTATTAAGATGAAAAGGTGCGATACGAAGAAAATGTGGATGGCATTTCATTTCCAGTTGGTCGAGCGACAATGTTGTGTGTCTGTCATAAAACCATGTTTTACTGGTCTATGATGAATAGCTACAATAGAACAGAATAACGATAGAGGCGGCCGGCGTCATTTATAATATATACATCTATTAATACTCTGGCGTAGATTAGTCACTCGACTTTAAAAAGAAATTATGTATATGCGTCCACTTGATGGATAATAGTGATCGATTTTGAGTGATAGCCAATCACAAAATCAGGGCAAATGATCGATGAAGAATCTCTCACTTCCTGTGTTGAACTTCACTAAGCCCCCAGCAACTCTCTTTCCACATCGTTCTTTATTATTTCGTATTTGTTAATGTTGAGAATAAATAATTCCGATGGAAGTTTAACATCTTATCTTCAACGGTGAACTGTTTAAGTATTTCAGCGAACACTGAGATAGGTGGAAAGTGTGAAGTGATGCTATCTGTCTGTCTGCCCGCCTGTCCGCCTGCCTGTCTGCCTGCCTGCCTGCCTGCCTGCCTGCCTATCTATCTATCTATCTATCTATTTATTTATCTATCTATCTATCTATCTATCTATCTATCTATCTATCTATCTATCTATCTATCTATCTATCTATCTATCTATCTAGTTTATACACATCTATCTGTGTGTATACACACATACATACACACACACATATATATATACACACATACATACATATATACATACATACATACACACTTATATATACACATACATACATACACACACGCATACGTACATATGTGCGTGTGTGTGCATGTGTGTCTGTGTGTGTGTGTATATCATGAAAAAAAAAACTAGAAGGAGAGGGTGAAAACGTAAGCGAAGGAGATCAATAAACAGAGTGACGATAAAAGATGGAACGAGGGAAATGATGAAACTGCAACTAATTTCGCAGGAAACCATTGTCGTCTGTAGACGTTTGTGCTTCGTCGTTGTGCCGTGAGTTCATGTTTCTATGAATAACAGCCTGGAGAGAAGAAATATCTCTCGAGAAGCAAGTTTATACTCGAACAACAGAAATAGAAGTAAGACTGGCATACATTCACTTGATATTTACACCGTGTAGAAGACCAATATACTTAGAGAGAGAGAGAGAGAGAGAACTCAGGTTTCGCTGCTGGATTAACATGCTGTGGATGTCACTATAACACACACCATTCACTTCCATACACACACTCACTCATTTCACTGCTGAAGCAGCACTTTCTGGTTGTTGCTAAACTAAAATTACTTTATTGATATTAAGATAAATTAGAATAATAAAATCTATTTAATGATATCATATTGACGCAACTTAAATCCTAATCGAATTTTTCATTCTTCCGAATGCATTATTATTATTTTCATTAGCATCTTGTTTCAATTCTGTTTCCATTTCTTGCCGGGTGTCTTCCTGACACCTAGGGCAGAGAAACGCACTGTATACATTGGCAGGCCATTAAAATAAAAACACCAAATTGTTTATTTACAAAGCCATGTGAAAGAGAGAAAGGGGAAGAAAGATGGAGAGAAAAAGGAAAACATAAAAAATAAACAAAAAAATAAAGGGGGGAAAAGGGAAAGAAAATTCACAGTGACAATGCTCTTCTCAGTACCTGTGATGTAGCAGTTAAGACAACCTTTTGCACTTCCTGCATGGATGGTAAGCCAGGGATCTTCCCTAAATAATTTCCAGTTCCTCTTTTGATCGTGGATCATTCTTAAATAATTTTCAGTTTCTTTTTTTGTATGATTATTATTATTGTTATTGAGTGAGGGAGCAGTGCATGCCATCAAAGTGACACTGGGGTAAAATATACGAAGCGCAGTATACCCATCATGAATACCCGTTGATAAGGGTACTATTATTATTATTATTATTATTATTATTATTTTGCTTCCTTGGCACAGCCAGAATAACCCGGAAAGTCTTAGATAGCTGAAAAGAGCGAATAGCAGGGTACCGTTGGCTGTAGGTAGTGAGCCCGCTACGCATGCAAAACTCCAAGAGTTCCAAGAAAATCCGTGATAAATAGATAATAATAATAATGGTAATAATTTCTGGTTCTAAATATTCAGATGATAATTTAATGGTCGAAGTTAAAATATTTAATGACGTAAGCATTATAATCATAACTAGAGCTAATTCTACTGCAAAGGAGAAGAAAAAAAAACGATATTACTTAATGACTAGTTCTGGTTTAATTATTCCAATTGATTCTCGAGATAATTAAAATAATTAAAATATCTCTCATTGATATTATTTATTGTTCATCACGCAATAATTACTAATTAACAATTAAACTTTCACTGTATTAAATACATTAACATTAACTGAATTGTCTTGTAGTATGTTTCATTTGTTTCAGTTACTAGGTTGCGGCCATACTGGGGCACCGTCTTGAAGAATTTCAATAGAATGACCCGACCCCAATACTTAACTTTTTTTTAAAAATCTGGAACTTATTTCATTAGACTCTTTTGACAAACTACTAAGTTACGGGGACGTAAATCTACCAACAGGTGATGATGGAACAAACTCAGATACGAAGACACGCGCAGGCATATGTATGTATGTATGTATGTATGTATGTATGTATATATGTATGTATGTATGTATGTATGTATGTATGTATGTATGTATGTATGTATGTGTGTGTGTGTATGTATGTATGTATGTATGTATACGTGTGTGTATGTATGTATATGTGTATGTATGTATGTGTGTTTGTGTAAGTATATATATATATGTATGTGTGTGCCGTCTCGACGTCTGTTTTTCGATGACACAGCTCATAAAACGATGGTTTCTGCTATTGTCCCCTAACAATTAGAGATCAATGAGATAATTAGCAGGTTTTAAAATAATTACTGAAATAGATAAGATCAACTAAAAACTTCAAGGTGGTACTCTAGTATGGCCGTGGACGTTCCACTGAAACAAATGAAGAAATAAAAGAATATCGACTCTACCTGTCGATGTATGCTATCCATTCAGTACTTAAATACATCGAATCCATTGCTTTAATGCTTCGGTCAAGTGAACGTCTACCGTATGTTATTAACATTCTTTAATTAGATTTGAGGCTGAGATAAGCCAAATGTCCATTAACGTTTTTAACTCAAGTTGTGATGGATGAATTTCCTGTACGGCATTAATCTTGCCAGTCTAGGAAAGTTTGCAAATTTCGTCAGCACCGTGTCGCATGTTCTAACTTAAAACATAATGAACCAAACAAGGAGTCTCCACGTGCTCACCCCACGTGTTAGAAATAACAAACAAACATCCCTTAAATTAGAACATAATGTTTTAAAAAGGACATACTGTATAATCTACTAGAGACATTTTGTTTTGTTTAGATAATTGGTGAGATGGTCACAGCTGAAGCGCCTGGATCTTGAGTGTACTCGATCAGAGCTGACCTGAGTTTAACCCGTTCACATTCACGTTACTCTATCGAATGTAATATTTGTTCAGTCCCATTGTTTTGAATTAATCATGCGTTTTCTGATAGCTCTGAGATTTTGAAGATGTGCTTGTTTATTTTTGGAATGACATTGTACGGTAGGTGTGAGAGGCCAGGTCTGGCTGGTGTGAATATAAAAACAGTAGAATCTTTGAGCCTCATATAGCCCGTTTGACTGCGAAATGTTAACCACCACCACCACCAGAAACTACAACAACTACTCTCAACAGCTGTTTCATGGCGTTAGAACCATCAAGTCGACTGTACACTTCAGCGCTCATTGTGGTTAGCCTTGTCTCTAATACGCAATTCTAATCACAATTTTTTATTAACAACATTTTATAAGAAGAAAAGAAAGGAAAAGGAATAAAGATGAAATTATCGAATGAAAAAACATAATTAGCTCACCAAGGAAACAAAGAAAAAGTAAAAAAAAAAGTGGCTGTGGAATTAAACAGCAGAAGTTGGCGGGGAATAACTGGTCGTACTCCCCAGAACAAATGGCGTGTCCCGCCGCACCTCGCGTACACGATTGCAATGGCGTTGCTGCGGAGAATGGCCGCGGAGAATAGCCAACTCCATTGATCTCAGATATTGGTTCAGGACCAGAAATTTACAAAGATTGAATCTACTTACTTATTATATCGACTTGAGAGATGAAAATTAAATTCGATCGTGTGGGGGCGCTTTGATCACAGAATGTAGAAGAAGAAAACTAAGACATTTAAGCCGTCTGATGTTGTGTTTCTGCAAATACATTGTCCTTTGTTGTTAATAAATAAGTATTTATTCTTAGCGAGTCACTGATTTGATTGAGTCAATTGTGTATGTACTCATGATGAGAGGATGCATCAGTGGATGGTCAGCGCTATTGATCTTTTTGCCATAGCTATTCCTGGCAGCTAACTGAAGAGCGCTAATGAAAAATGAAAGACTGTAAAATGCCAGAAGCCGATTTAAATTCAAGACCAGCCTGTTGAATACTTTATTAAATCGGCAATTAACGTCCTATTTAATTAACTACAAAGCATTCTGTGGATGGATGTGTTCAATTAATTGATTCGAATCTAAAGTACGAAACTGGTATTCATACAAGTTGTGGGGGAGCATCAATTAGCCGCGCAACTTACAAGTTATAGCAGCCAATTTTCTACCAACTCCCACCTTGCCGTTTCAAGAAAGAACACATTAGACAGTATTGTCCAAGAAACATTAAATCTGAAAAAAGTCGAAATAGTATTGGCTGAAATGCTTTTCACCATAGTTATGTACCAAAACGAAAAAAAAAATCGACAACTGGTTGTTTATATTTTTTAATTAAACGAAACGTATTTAATCTATTGCTGTGACGTTTCGGACAAGTTGCTGTTACCAATAATAGTTTCGTACGTATTTTCAAGTCTTAAAACTTTGAGAAAGGAAAAAGAAAGGGAAGGAATTTGCTTATAGGACTTCTTTGCCGTTTCTATATCAGTTTAAATCAACTTTTACTTTTTGTAACAACTCATATGCTTTTATCGCCATCATTATTGTTGTTGGGTCCTCTGGAGTCTTGAATGCGTAGCGGGCTTACTACCTGCCGTCTACGGTACCATGCTATCCATTCTTTTCAACTATGTAATACTTTCCTGATTATTCTAACCGTACCAAAGAGGCAAACCTTTTGTAACAATTCCACTGGGCACTCTATTCCAATTTCCTTTATATTTGTGGAGAGTTAGGGTTTCGAAGGAACAAATGATACCAAAGTGGACGTACGGAAGTAAACAATCGACGAAGACAGACGTTTAGGGCCGCAAGGCCAAGACGAATTGTAATGGGTATCAACTGGGTTAAATTTTGAAGGTATATTGAATAACTATGAGAGAAAAAAGATATCGAGAGGTGAGAGAAATTTCGTCCGGCTATCTGGACGTTCCATCCAGAAAGGAGCGAGAGACGAGAAAATGCCCCGTAGTCACATGTGAGCAACAGGCAGAGGGGAAAGGGGACAAAAGAGAGAATGACGGAAAGAAATAAAGGGAGAAGAAAGAAGGAAAGAAAGATAGGGAGTGAAAGAAAGACAGACGGGGGGGGGAGACAGCAAAGAAGGAGGGGAGAAAAAGAAACAGAGGATTATAGAGGGATAAAGAGAGAGAGAGAGAGGGAAAGAAAATAGGTAGAGAACAGAGTTGCAGAAATTATATATGAATGTAAAATCTTAGTGTTGACAAAGGTTGTGTGGCGTTCAATTATTAAATAAAAATGAAAAGATACGTATTAAGTACAGGTCATCACCAACGAGCGATATGTGTGTTTGTGTGTGTGTGTGTGTGTGTGTGTGTGTGTGTGTGTGTGTGTGTGTGTGAGTGAGTGTGTGTGTGTGCGAGCGTGAATGTGTGAGTGTTTGTGTGTGAGTGTGTGAGTGTGTGTGTGTGGTGTGTGTGTGTGAGTGTGTGTGTGAGTGTGTGCCTGTGATTTCCGTCACTATCACTTGACAACCGGTGTTGATACGTTTACTTCTCCGCAACTTAGCAGTTCGGCAAAACATGCCAATAAAATAAATACCAGGCCTTAAAAAAGATGTACTGGGGTAGATTCATTCGACGAAAGTTTCTCAAAGCGGTACCACAGCATGGCCGCAGTCGAATGACTAAAGCAACTTCAAAGATACAATTCTCAATAATATTGAATTATAAATGTTATTCAATTATATAAATATAAGAGGTTTTTTAAAAACATGTAATGGTTATGAGGGTTCGCTCAAATAAAACAGGAATCGAAGAGGTCCTTAGGTAAAAAATGGTTGAGCGCCACTGCTGTAAAGCCTTGAATTCTGAACTATAACCGTTTCTTCTTATGTCTTGCCTGAGAAAAAGGAAACTTCAAAGAGCTGGCCAAATAAAAAACAAAAATCCCATCGATACTGCATTCTGAAATACTTTCGCGCATAACGTTTCTTTGAATGTTCTGGACATTCTTTCAACGTGAGGGCTAACGAAGCAAGTGTGTGTGTGTGTGTGTGCGTTAGGGGAGAGAGAGAGAGAGAGAGAGGGGAACAGAAAAAGGGATAAATTTAAAGAAAGACAGAAAGAGAACAACGAAAGAGAAATAAAATGAAAGAATTAAGGACAGAGTATGAGAGAGAAAGAGAGAGAGGGAGATATATATATATAGAGAGAGAGAATCGTGTAGAGAAATAGGGATAGAAAGAGAGAAAAGGATAGAAAGACAGTTAAGATAGATAGATAGATAAGAGAGAGAGAGAGAGAGAGAGAGAGAGAGAGAGAGAGAGAGAGAGAGAGAGAGAAAGGAAGTGAGATATGAAGAAGGATGAAAGAAAAAAATAGAGAAATTTGAAGAAATAATATGAAAATAGGGAATGAAACAAAGTGAATAAACAAAGAGAAAGAAATAGAAAGTATTTATGACTGAAGGAAATTAAGGAAAATGAAAGAGATAAAAAGAAGAAATATAGAGAAAAAGAAAGAATGATATTAAAAAGAAGGATGTAAATAATGAAATAAATAAATAAAATACTGTTGGAAATGAATGAATGAATGACAAGATGAAAGAAAAGAGGGAAGTAAAAAAGAAAAGTAGATATGAATGAACCAACGAAAACAATAAATAAATAAAGAATTGGAAAGAAAATGGACGAATGAAAACGATAAATCAAATAACGAATGACTGAAAGTGAAAATGATGAAGGATAGAAAGAAAGAATTAGTGAAAGATTAAAGGAACAGAAGGAAAATTAAATGAACGAAAGAAAGAAAGAACGATGTAAAGAAAGAATGAAAGGAAGAAATAAAATAAACAGAAGAACAAAGGTTAGAAAGAATGAAAGAAAGAAAAATTATGAAAGAATGATCAGTGAAATAAAGGATGGAAGAAAGAAAAGTAGAAAAACTGAGTGAAACTAAGAATGAAAGTCAAATAGAAGAAAGGAAGTAGTAAAAAAATGAACGAATGAAAAAATGATGAAAGAGGGAATAAAATTGGATGAATGAAGAAATAAAAATTAAATAAAAACTACACGAAAACAAGAAATTGCGAAGAAAATAAGTAAAGAAAAAATGAAAAGAATAAATATGATATAAATAAATGACGGAAGAAGTCAAGAATGAAATCAAGAGAGAAGGATAAACGAACGAAAATAGTAAATAAAGGCGTAGACGTGGCTGTGTGGTAAGAAGTGTGTTTCCTAACCACATGGTTCTCGGTTCAATCCAACTGCGTGGCACCATGGCCAAGTGTCTTCTACTATATCTACTATATCCACGGGCCGACCAAAGTCTTGTGAGTGGATTTGGTTGACAGAAACTGAAAGAAGACCGTCGTGTGTATGTGTGTGTGTGTGTATGTTGTATGTGTGTGTATGTGTGTGTGTGTGTACGTTTGTACTGCACTACCGCTTGACAACCGGTGTTGGTGTGGTAACGTCCCCTGCAAAAGACCAATAGAATAAGTACCAACCTTTAACAACAGCAAAAAAAAAACTAATTACTGGGGTTGATCCGTTCGACTAAAAATTTTTGGAGGTGGTGCCCCAGTATGGCCGCAGTGTAATGAAAGAAACAAGTGAAATATAAAAAGATAAAGAATAAAATAAACAAAGGTAAGTAAGAATGAAAGACAGAGAGAAGGAAAGAAGAGAATAAAAATGGGTGGAAAGAAGAGGTGACTCAGTTGAACTTGTCTGAGAGGTTTTTATTTTAGCCAATCACACGAGTTGAATCAAAGTATTGATTAGAAGAACGATCAAAGGAGATCGCTTGCAGAATATTTCGTACTCCTTCCTTCACTTTTTATTTTCCTTCTTCCCCCTCTGTGTAGTGGAATTATGGTTGTTACTATGGACACGAATGAGATGGACGAAGCAAAAACAAAGAAGGAGAAGAAGAAAAAGAGCGCTTCACTCCTCTTGTAACCATGACAGAGAATGTCATAACAGATGGAATAGGAAAGAGATCAGGTCAAACTTAGTTTGGGAGGTCACTCTGTTTAGTACATCGACGTTTCAAATGTTGTTGACTTTCTATAGCAAGCAGCATTCCAGTTACTTCACTCAGTGAATAACAACAACAACAACAATAATAACTGCTGTTGTTGTTATTGGTGGTGTTGTTGTTCTTGTTGTTGTAGCGGTAGTGGTGTTGTAGTTCCAATGGTGATTGTAGTATCAATGATGTTAGAAGCTTTGCAACAACTTAACCGTAAAAAGTAGATGTGACAGTGTGTGTTGTTGTTGTTGTTGTTGCTTACCTCCAGTTCAACTTTTATCAAACAGTTATATAATCAAAGACATTCCAGTCTTGACATTTCCGCTTTTTCTGTGGAAAGCGCGTATCTCGACCATTAGGATGACATACAACACTGTATGCTCTACTTTTGTTAAAGCTATATATATCCTTTTCATTTGATAGAGTAAGTTGCTATTTCTAACAATCCGAGCAGCCATATAAAGGTACACTCGTCTGGGGTTTGGCCATTTGTAATCGGGTTGATATTGTTGAAGCTGTTGTTGCTGTTGGAAGTAATGGTTCTGCAATCGAGAATATTTTGTACTCGTTATTGTTGCTGTTGTTATTGATGATGACGATGATACTGTTGCTGCTGCTGCTGCTGATGATGATGATGATGAGGAGGAGGATAGCAATGTTTATGGTGTTAGTTGCAACGATTAAAACGAACAGACGACTCAACTGCTTGTATGACAAAAGTCCAGTGCATCGAGCTGTCAGCTTTAAGATGAAGGAATTTGAAGCAATGGCAGACGACACGTTTAGCTTTAAGCGGGATTTCAACAAGTTCTGTGACTGCGTCGAACTGACTTCAACAGCAGCAACTGCAAAACAGCTGCAACAGAAAAGAAGATTCTTTCTTTAAGAAACATGTCGCCAAAGTTAAAAGAGCGAGAAAATGTTACAAACGCATTTGAAATGAAAGAGTTGGCAATAAATATTTGTTTTGAATTTTCGTACAAGGCCAGCAATTTCGCGGGAGAGGGAGGGGGTTAAGTCGATTACCTCGACCCCAGAATTTAATTGGGACTTATTTTATCGACCTTGAAATTATGAAAGGCAAAGTAGACCTCGGTGAGATTTGAACCCAGAACGTAAAACCGAAGAAATGTTAAACATGTGCGGTAACGATTTTGCCAGCTCGTCACCTTTTAGTTGACGATAAATATTGAAACCGGTGAAATACGTATTCAATTTTCCTCGAACGTATTACTGATATACACCTCATGCTATTTTGTACAGTTAAAAAAGGGGGGTGGATGGGATTTTTATGTATAAAGCCAAATTTAAAACTTTTCGTCTATCTCAGAAGAACGGTCAAGTTGATTCTGGCAAGATTAGAACACAAAGCGTACAGAGACTTCATTAACTGCTGCAGACTTTGCCAATTTTGCCAGTCTATCGCCTTTTTTTTAGATCAGTTAAGATAATAAAAACGTCTACTCCATTCCTAGTCACTGTGTCTCGCTGTTAAATGGCTTCCGAATGACTTTCAAAAAGATAAATTGATTGGTGGTAGTTTGTGTCAACAATTTCCATGTCTAAGCGATTGATTCAGTTAATCATCATAGTTTTTCTGTACTTGAAGAAGACAATCAAAGCCAAGGTTATATAAACGAAGTCACGAGGATTACCAAAGAAGAAGCTACATTTGCGAAACCGCAAAATCTGTGGCGATGTAGGCAGACGTGAAATTTTTTTTGCTATATAAAAAGAAATGTTTTGTTGGTGTCTGTCTTTCTAATGTTTTATGAAAAGAAATATCAGCAACGGATATAATTGCAGTAACAGGAGATAAGAGCAGTTTTAGCTGAGTGTGTTTAACCAACACGAACTGGATAATTCTGTAACTGATAAAGAATAAAGAAATCTATAAAATATAGTTCCCCAAAAATGCTATTATGTGAGGATACGAATAAACACACAGACATATACTTTATAATATTTCACTATGTCACATACATTGTTTGATTTTGCTTACAACGTTAAAAAGTAATTTTGAAAAATAAAGCGACGGAAAAAAACAAACAGATCGCCTATAAATGCATAGCAAAATATACAAGCGTTCACACACACACATACGCACGCATACTTCCATAGCTTCCTATACAAACGGCTTCAACCTACCATTGTTTTGCATTTTGAATTTATTTTTGGACAGCCAACGATATTCCGCTAGATATTTAGTTTGACGACGGTGGATAGAAGAATCGATAGACTGGCGAATAATCAGCTTCCGGTATTAAGTTACTTGTATTATATGTATTTACTTTCATGGTTCAAATCCTCGCAGCGTCGACTTGCTTTTCATTTTCTTAGAGAATATATGAATATATATTCGACATACTTCGGTTCTATACTCTTCGGATAAAATATCTCAACTTTGTAGCGATGTCAGAAAGTTGTGTTTATTTTCCTGGAGAATTTAATGATCTGTATCACACACACTTGCAAAATCAATTCCGGTGCTCATGTTATATTACGCCACGGTATTATTTCAATTTCCTAAGCGGGTAATATTACTCTTGGGAAAGACACGAGCGTTCAAATGAATCCAATGCCAAATCTGAGGAATTTTATAAACTGTATCTCTTTTCAGCTCATTGGAAACTCGAACATGTACGGAAGCCTCCACCACCACTATTTAACCGAAACATTAGTTTAAGATTTTGGGAATAGGACATCAATTTAGGGGGAGGGAGCAAGCCGATTACATCGACCCCAATATTTAACTGGTATTGCTTTTATCAATCCCAAAAGAATGAGAAGCAGAGTCGACCTTGACAGAATTTGAAATTAGAACGTAAAGACGGACGAAATGCTGCTAAGCATTTTGTCCGGCATGCTAACGATTCTGCCAGCTGACCTTAAGTCTCTTTAATATGAGTTTCGAATTTAGGCACAAACCAGCCATTTAAGGGGAGGGGGAAGTCGATTACATTGACCACCAGAGGTCACCGAAAGGATGAAAGGCAAAGTCGACCTCGGCAGAATTTAAACTCAACAATTCTGCCAGCTCGCCGCATTATTCAGCCTAAATAACAGAAATGTTCCTATCGTAGTTATCAAAATGTGAGCTCTGAAAAGACGATTGAAATTGGCGATTGACCAGACCATATATTTTGGGAAAAAAATCTAATCGATATGATCGATTAAACTAACGTAGAGAAAAGAAAAAAAGTTGTTCTAGGATATAATTGAACTTAGAATACCAAGTAAGAAGAGTAAGAAGAATATGTGAGATAGGCAGGCAGGCGATTGGTTTTCAAAAACAACATTAAGATGAATATCACCAGAAGGAAAGGAAAAATAAATCGCCCAAAACAAAACGCAGACGACACCAGTTCAACTGGCGTCGAATCTTTGGCGACGATTTGAAATCGATCAACACAGACTAGGGAGACACCGAAGACCACATTGGACAAATACTGCTGTTCAATGCACAAGCATGCACGAGATGTTTTGGTTAATAACTAATCATCGGTTCAAGGATAGGTATTTCAGAGCCACGGCGGCGAATTGGCAGAGTCTAAGCAAAATGCTTGGAAGTATCTCTTCCATCTTTACGCCCTGAATTCAAATTGTGCCGAGGTCGACTTTGCCTTTCATACTTGCAGGGTCGAGACAATAAGTACCAGTTGGATAGTGGGGTTGATGTAATTGATTTACATCTTCCCCAAATTTCAGGCCTTGTTCCTTTAGAAAAAAGGTTATGCATTCGAGAGGCGGTGGGTAAAATCAAGTAAATACACGCCAGTACTTTACGGGAATCTATTTCATCGACAGATAAATGGCACAAGTGATGAGGACGAGGCTGAGGTCAGATGAGGCAGAGACCATCTAATGTTGCAAACCATTCCCAAATTCTGAACTGATTTTACCATCCGCCGTTCTATTAAACTTCATTCCCTAACATCAACAAATAACGTTGATTCGCAACATGACCCACCTCGTCGATATTGGCGCGATTTGCTCTCACGGAATAATAAAGTTAAAAATGAAGGGATCTTCATCGATTTCGACCATGAATATTCAGTTGTTTATTACCTACTCATTGAATTAGCATGTAATATGGTTATGTATTCCGAAGACACATGTACTAACCATTTGAAGTACAAGGATAATCTATTCGATGGATAATCAAAACAATATCCGTTAGTTGACTGAGAAAGCTTGGGTTGACCCGAGGCTACAGTAAAAAATATATATATTCGACGCTGGGAAATCGAACCCAGGAACCCGTGGTGGCAAAGTGAATTTCTCAACCGTAACGGGCTTCTTTCAGTTTCCATTTACCAAATCTATTCACAAGGTTTTGGTTTGCTCGAGGCTATAGTAGAATACACATGCGCAAGATGCGACGAATTGAGACTGAACCCGGAACTATGTGGTTGGGAAGCATACTTCTCGCCACACAGACACAAACTTTGCAAGTGTGAATGGGTATTTCTGTCGATTCTCTCAGTTGACCATTCCTTATTTCATCAATCGCAGGAGGATAAAAATCAAACACGATCCGGGCGGGAATTTGTATTGATATTAAGAGACATGAAACGTAACGATCGTTATAACTCTTGTGCCATCAACCGCATATAACCCTGTTCGTGCTTATGTCATTCTATAGCATTGCACTTAATTTTAATATTCTATTTTAGACGAATGCGTCAACTTCAAAGTTGATTCCTGTTTTCAATTCGATGTTGAAGTCGTTTCAATACCGTTGAGAATATTAAAAATATCAGACGATCATTTTCGTTTTTATAAATCGGAAGCTATCTATATAATAAATCAATACATTTCGTTGTTCGGAGAGCTAAAAGGCTCCAATATATTGTTAGAAAATACCAACAGAAAGTATTTCATAAATATATTACTACACTATATATTTAGATGTGAAATAAAACGAAAGACAAAAAGCCTTTATTTTAAATTCACAACTTCTTTTCCGTGTAACTTAGAATGAGCAGACCAATTTAGATATAATAAATATAATATAAAAATATAATAAAAAATACATTAGGATTTTTTTTTCTTCTGTTTCTTATTTTTTACCATGCAAAGAGAAAAAAACATTTTTTCAACTCTGAAAGTTCAAGAAACACATTTTATCAGGGCCAGATTTAGACCCATAAAAGCATTAAGCACTTAACAAATTTTGGAGTGCTATAATACATTTAGTTCAAAATATAAGCTATAATAAACTATAAAATAAATAATTATTTTCCAAAATGAAACAAAACTAACAGTAAAATGGTAAATAAAGTTTATTTTTGAATACTTCCACTTTATTTAGAAAGTTTTCTCCAACTAATTGCAAAGCCTTTGATCAGATCCTGACCGTGACATTATGAACACTTCGAAATTATATTTCCGATCTTATAAACAACTTCATGTAGTTTATGAGTAAGTTTGAAACGATGATTTCTTTTGTGCCGTAAACTATTTACCATTCATGTAGCTCGATCTAATCGACTGGCCCCCTCCCTCAAAATTTCGGGCCTTGTGCCAAGTTGTAGAAAAGAATTGCTACCATATCTGGCGAAATGCTTAGTGGTATTTCGTCTGCCGCTACGTTCTGAGTTCAAATTCCGTCGAGATCAACTTTGCCTTTCATCCTTTCGGGATCGATGAAATAAGTACCAGTTACGCACTTGGGTCGATATAATCGACTTAATCCGTTTGTCTGTCCTTGTTTGTGTCCTCTGTGTTTAGCCCCCTTGTGGGTAGTAAAGAAATAGGCATTTCATTCGCCGCTACGTTCTGAGTTCAAATTCCACCGAGGTCGACTTTGCCCTTCATCCTTTCGGGGTCGATGAAATAAGTACCAGTTACGCACTGGGGTCGATGTAATCGATTAGTCCCCTCCCTCGAAATTTTAGGCCTTGTGCCTATGATAGACATTCTCTTTCAAAAGCAGAAATTTCATTTATAGATTCTCCCATTTTTAACCTTGTCATGTGATACACTTGACAACGGTCAGAAATGAAACCAACTGGAACAATGTTGATGTAAATATTGTAATAAAATTTTTCCAGACCTCAAAATGAGATTAATAGTTATCGAATAAGTAATTTGTTTCTACTTCGCCCCCGCAAGTTGTCTGGAGAAAATGTTGCTGCAAAGAAATTAAAGAATCGTATTAGCATTCTTTCTATCGGTGATTCCGTATTTAGGATTACATAATCCAGTGACGATCTAACCTTTTAAGATGGTTGGTGAGGTGAAATTTCATGAATATTTAGTTGCTATTTCCAGCAGGTATACTACTCTAGTGCTTATATATATATATAGTCAGTACAAGGTGTTGATGTGGCTGCGTATATATTATTACAAGAGTTCATACAGAGATGAAGTATAAATTCAAGAATTTTATATGTTTACTACATAAAATATATATTTTATTTACTGGTCGATGATGATACATAATCACAATGTAGAATCTAGTTGAATGAAGTAATCTATGCAAGAAAGTTCAGTGATAGGAAATATAGAAATAACAGCTAAGTGGTGGGTTTCAGTCATGTGGCGTAGAGAAATAGACGGATATAGCGATGACGTGAATGGCTCTAAGTCTAATCGACTAAGAAGTGAAGAGAAGGATTAGCAAGCTGTTTTTATTAATGGAACGCTAGTCATTCTAGAGACTTCCAAGAGAAACGCTAAGCTTTTTGAATAATTAAGAATCACGTCTCATGACACAGATGCTTCGAGAAACTTAGAAAGGGAGTTTACTCTATAATCTTCCTTGCAAGGGAGATCATTAAACTATCTAGATGCCGCTACACTACTTCCTATTAATTTCCCTCAGAGACTCGTTTATAATAGTATTTTTTCTTGTCATTGTTATTGATCAGCCCTGATAAAGCAGACTTCTGATCAAAAGCGTTGCAACCGTGACCATCCAGTCTGTTTTAAAACTATGGGTTATATAATCCAGCGTGTCTTTATTTGAGGCAATAAATCGTATAATTTTATGGAGATTTGGCAGCCATTTCCAGCAGTTTGAGTGACGAATAGCAGCAAATTCGCTGATTCATGGTGTTGCTTGTAACTGTGGTCAGGGATGTCTGTGTTGTCAGGTCGAAGGCAGCCTTGACCAAACAGGCAATCGTGAAGGGCGACTTCATTTCTAAGACGGCAACTGAGAGAATACGTAAAGGTTCCCACGTTGATTCCATAACAAATGTTTGCTAAAAAATGGAGCAAAAGTTGTAACTGTGAAATCACAGCATAAACCAGTAGACGGATTCGAAGGAATCTCTACAAAAGAACAAAGAACTCAAACATCATCCAAATATAGGGCTTCAATACTTGAAGCTATCTCAAAGACTGATATAATATAATGTAAAGAAGAGATTGATATATATACAGAGAGAGAGAGAGAGAGAGAGAGGGGGGGAGTTCTGTTTTACTATCGAAACATGATTGAAAGAAGCAAAAATATAAAACACTTCAAGTTTTTTGATCTTCAATATTTTGGTTGAAACTAAAAATAAACTGCAATCTGTAAACCTTTCTTTTTCTTTCTTGTCTCCTTTCCAGCTGCGTTCTCCATATCTCTCTCTCTCTCTCTCTCTCTCTGTGCCTGTCTGTATGTCTGTCTGTCTGTCTGTCTCTCTCTCTTTCTCTCTCTCTCTCCTTCCTCTCGCTTTCTCTTTGTTGCCCCGATTCTTTCTTTACACAAACAGACATACATACGCAAAACATTTACTTTTATGAATTTATTCTCTTTTCTCCTCCCATCATGATCTACATACACACACACACACACACACACACACACATACACACACACATACATACATAAAACATACATACATACACACGCATGCATACACACGCATGCATACACACGCATGCATACACACGCATGCATACACACACATGCATACACACGCATACATACATACATACATACATACATACATACATACATACATACATACATACAAACATACATACATGCAAACATACACGCACATACATACACACAGTCACATACATAGATACATACGTATCATCTAATGTACGCAGTATAAAGTTACGAGCTATTAAGGGTTTCTTGCTTAGGAGACACGTGTCTAAACAAGTTTTTTTTAACATGCTTAGTGTCTCCAAGCAATCTTAAGGCTCCGAGCACGTGGTCTATTTTATTTGCAAATCAAGACGCCGGCATAAAATGAATCAGGAAACCACGGTGTGTTATAAAAGCCTGCCAGACCCGTGTCCCCAAAGCAAGAAACTAGCTTGAGTCTTTATACTGTGTACATTTAATTGTATTTATCTCTCACTGGATGGAGTACTTTACACAGGACCTCATTGACCCTCTCCACCTTACTGACATGATCCAATGGCAAGCTAGGGCAAAATACCCTGTGCCAAATGTGGGTTACAGTTTCAGGAATATGGAAGCCCTATGGTCTCAAACGCCAACAAAAGACTTGTGTCTCAGGTAAATGGATATTTAGTTTAATATTCTTGCATCCATATTAACTTATTATTAAACCAGAATATCATTGACAGTAACTTCGAAGTTTCGGCCGGCTAAGCCATTGTCCAACTGCGATGCATTGAAGTTAATCTTTGCTTTATATAATCTCTGTTAAGTTACAATCTTCCTTGGGTGTGTGGGTTTAATTAGGGAGGCAGTTTTGTTTGTTTGTTTCTTCTCGAGCCATGCCTGGCTCATAAGGGCCGGTTACCCGGTTTCCCTGGCCTATAGGTTGCCCACCTGGACGGGACGCCGGTCCGTCGCAGGTGAGCTGCGAGATGCAGGAGGAAAGAGTGAGAGAAAGTCGTGGCGAAAGAGTCAGCAGAAGTTCGCCATTACCTTCTGCCGGAGCCGCGTGGAGCTTAGGTGTTTCGCTCATAAACACACACATCGCCCGGTCTGAGATTCGAACCCGCGATTCCTCGACCGCGAGTCCGCTGCTCTAACCACTAGGTCATGTGCCTCCACAAGTAGGGTGGAAATTAGGTTTTTATGGTTGGTTGTTAGGGAGAGGTGTTTTGGAAAAATTTTTGTCGATTACATTTAGGGTTATGTTATTGTTTAGAACTTATATAGAACTTTGCAAGCAGGTATGCTTATTTAGGTGTGTCACTTTTCTTAGGTAGATACCGGAATGTCAGACGTTTTGGTTATTTTTTGTTTTGTTGGATTTAAACCTTTTTCTTTGACGTCAAAGTAACAAGTCACTGCTGATAATATTTTTGTTTAAGAATAATAAATTTCGGTGATGTACTTGCATAGCATGTGACCTGATCTGAGGTCGTGTGCTGAAACAAAAACAATTGCAGCGTGGAAGGTGTTTATAAGCCATTTAAGGATCACACAAAAACCGTTAGATTCACTTCAACATTTAAATTTAATTTGTGTCAAAATATTTTCGTCGCTTTGGGACAGCGACCTCACGGACAAAATTCCGTGCTGCATCACACACACACACACACACACACACACACACACACACACACACACACACACACACATACACTCACTCACACACAAACTCACACATACACTCACGCACAAACACATGCACACTCCCACATATACGCACATAAACACACACATTCACGCACACACATGCACACACATACACGCACACAAACAAACAAACACACGCACACTCACTAAATCACACTCACACACTCACAGATAAATAAACACGCACACACTACCCTCACACACAAATAACACATACACAAATAACACACACACACACACACAAACACACATGCACATACACACGTACATCGTCGTGGCACTCCGTCGGTTACGACGACGAGGGTTCCACTTGATCCAATCAACGGAACAGCCTGCTCGTGAAATTAACGTGCACCCCACAGACACGTGTACCCTTGACGTAGTTATCGATGAGATTCAGCGTGACACAGACTGTGACAAGACTGGCCCCTTTGAAATACAGATTCAACAGAAGCAGGAAGAAAGAGGGAGAGATAATTGTGGTGAAAGAGAACTGCAGGGTTCGCCTCCACCCACTGCCGGAGCCTCGTGGGGCTTTAGGTGTTTTTACTCAATAAATACTCACAACGTCCGGTGTGTGAGTCGAAACCGCGAGTCCGCTGCCCTAACCACTTAGCTTTTGCGCCTCGACACATATACATACACACAATCAAACACAAACAAACACATACACACTTACAGGCGTATAATTCTCTTCCTGTTTCTCAGCTTTCGCTCTTCAATATTTACTCTTCTCCAAACCCTCCGTTCCCACAAATATATTTGGATTCGCTCTACTCCCTCTAACCGCAGTTTTCTTTCCCTCCTATTTCTGAACCCCCCGACGCTCTCTCTCTTTCTCTCAAAAACATCTCACCCCCCACCTTCTATTTTCGTTATTTTCATTTCGCTATTGTTTTTCCTTTTTCTTTGGCATCTTGTTTCTTTCCTTTTACTCTCAACGGACTTCCTTCATATCTTTTCTTTTAAAATATATTTTGAAATTATGCTTTAGTTGTTTTCTTTTTCTGTTTTTATGGTGGTTCTGATATAATGTTTGTTTAAGAGCGATAATCTCCAATATGTGGACGTTGTTTATAACATTGTTAAGAAAATTTTTTTATCAATTTTATTCATATACTTGTTTTTATTTTATTTTCAATTAGCTCACACAGCAGGAGATATGGTTTGTTTGCCTAAAACCGGTAACCCATAGCAACATAATAACCAACACAGCCATACTCAACCATGGATGACCACGTGATTTGGTTTCTTTCAATTTCTTGGCAGACGATAGCAGAAATTTTTCAAATATGTTAATACTTATTTACCCTTTCTTTTTCATTACTTCCCATCTTATTTCAATGATATTTACGAATTCATAAATCAGAATTAATAAAATAAAATAAAATACAATAAAATAAAATTTATTTTATTTTCGTTTTGCGATCCGTGTGTGATCATTAAATAACAAGCATTCAGTTTCCCATTTGTCTACTCAATGCTGGTGAATACAGCAACAATCGCCTCCTAAAACTTTCTTCCAAATTCTCTTTCCTTGTTCAAGACACAATCCTTGTCTTTTTATGTATTATCTCCACCCCCATACTTTCTCTTTCTCTTTATCTTTCAGCTATTCTTCCTCCATCCTTCTCTTTCTCCTCTTCAACTATATTTTCCTTCCCTTAGTTGTAAAAATCCATGTAAAGTAGAAATAATTTCAACATAAATAGGCGCAGGCGCGACTGTGTAGTAAGGAAGCTTGCTTCCCAACCACATGGTTCCGGGTTCAGTTCCACTGCGTGACACCTTGGGCAAGTGTCTTCTACCATAACCTATGGTCAGCCAAAGCTTTGAGCCTTCGGAGTGGATTTGGTAGACGGAAACTGAAAGAATCCCGACGTATATACAGGGTGCGTAAGATATTTGAGGACACACCTTTTTTTGGATCATTGCTGCTTTTTTTGCTAACTCTGTATAATCTTTGTTTCAGAAAATAATAATGGCAGACACTCAGCTTACTTAAGAAATGAAGAGGCATGCTGTTATTGTGGTTATAAAGGCCAAGCATAGCGATTTAGAAACATCTTGATTTTTAAAAGTTGCCAGATCTTTTATCTACAGAGTTTGTAAGGAGTTAGAGATTGAAGATGGAAATATATCAGCAGTATCAAAACATAAAAAGCATTCTAAATGCTCTGAAATCATCAAAACACTTGAATTTATCCAGCAAGTTCAACGAACCATTGATTACAATCTCAGACAGTCCATCAGGTCAATTGCAAAAGATCTCCATGTGTGAGAAGGAACGGTCAGAAATGTTGTACACGAAGACATTAGATATAAGTCTTATATGATGAGGAAAGGTCAACTTGTCAGAAAAAGCAAACGAAAATCACTACATCAGATCTAAAAGGTTCTTAAACTGAAAATTCCAACAGAAGAATATTTGATTTGGTTTTTCTCAAACGAAAAAAACTTCGACTAAGATCAAAAAGTTAACAGAAGAAATGAGTACAAAATTTCCTGAAACTGTCATGCTCTTAGGGTTTGTTAGCAACGAAGGACATGTGATGCCTCCTTATTTCTTTCCACAAGGCCTTAGAGTTAACTCTGCCGCCTACATTGAGGTCCTGGAACAATTGTTAAGCCCTGGATAGACAGTATATGCAGTGGAAGTTTCAGTAAGACTCTGCACTATCACACATGGCTCTAGTAACACAAGAGTGGATAGCTGAAAATGTTCATGATCACATAACCCATAACATTTGGCCTCCTAATTCTCCAGATAAAAGCCGTTGTTGAACCTGAAGGTGGCGTTATTGAATAACATTATAGAAAATGTTTATTGTTATCCTCATAGCACTTTTTAAAAAGTTTTTGTCTGTTATTATATATCTGATTTTTTTTATAAACATAAATCTGTCCTCAAATATCTTACGCACCCTGTAGATGTATTTATATATATGTATGCATGTGTGTTTGAGTGCATGCGTGTGTGTGTGTGTGTGTGTGTGTGTGTGTGTGTGTGTGTGTTTGTGTGTGCGCGCGCGCGTGTGTGTGTTCCCCGCCCCCGCTTGACAACTGGTGTTGGCGTGTTTATGTCCCCATACTTAGCAGTTCGGCAAAGTGACTGATAGAAGGTTTAAAAAAGACAAATACAAAGGGAGGTTTGTTCGACCTAAATTCTTCAATGCAGTGCTCTAGCATGGCTGCAGTCAAATAGCTGAAGCAAGTCGAATACAGAAAGGATGGAAAAAAGAATGCATTTTGTGTGTATATACAATCCAGGGGCATAAACAAAACCGAATGGACGCAAGCATAAATACTCGCGACATTCATAACTCAATCTGCTTCTATCTAAGAAAATGAAATAAAACAATTTATGAAAGAGCGATTCGAATTCTGTTTCTGTTCGTTTTTCAGTCTCTTGACTGGTGCTTTACCGAATATCATTGTTATTTATTTCTAAACCTTGATACAAACGACTTTCTGATGATAAAGTACCTCCAACCTCATGAATCTATATTATTTCGCATATCTTCCCGAGATGCTTGGTATCTCATATGTCAGAACAATTGAAGGCGGTGAGCTGGCAGAATCGTTAGCAAGCCGGGCGAAATGCTTAACGATATTTCGTCTGTCTTTATGTCCTGAGTTCAAATTCCGACGAGGTCGACTTCGCCTTTCATCGTTTCGGGGTCGATAAATTAAGTACCAGCTGCGTACTGGGGTCGATCTAATCGACTGACCCCTCCCCCAAAATTTCGGGCTTTGTGCCTAGATTAGGAAAGAATCGCTAGCACGCCGAACGAAATGATGCCGCTACGTTCTGTGTTCAAATTCCGCCGAGGTCGACTTTGCCTTTCATCCTCTCGGGGTCGATAAGATTAGTATCAGTCGGTGCAATCGACTTAATCACTTCCCCCAAATTTAAGGACCTGTGCTTCCGGTAGAAAGGTTATTTATTTCTAAACTTTGATACAAACAACTTTCTAATAAAGCACCTCTAACATCTTGAATCTATATTATTTCGCAAATCTTCTCGAAATGTTTGGTGTCCCACACCTCAGAACAACTGAAGGTAGCGAACTGACGGAATATTTAGCAAGCCGGACAAAATGCTAAGCAGAATTTAGTCCGACTTTATATTCTGAGTTCAAATTCCCTGCCGAGATCAACTTTGCCTTTCATCCTTTCGAAGTCAATGAAATGAAGTACCAGTCGAGAAATGGGGTCGATGTAATTGACTGATCCCCTTTCCCGAAATTTCAGGCCTTGTGCCAAAATTTAAAACTAATATGTCAGAACTATTGCTTATCAGAAAATTACAATTTTTAAATCTCACAACGAGAGATATTCAACAACAGTACTTTGGAGTAAAGATTGCTTGCCAACATAACAGGACAATGTCTCCTGGGGCTAAATTACAGCAACATTCGTCCTAAACCAGAACTGCCATGTTATGTTGGCAAACAATCTTTACTCCTTTAGCTTATCAGTTTAGCATTTAAACCGAGTATATCATGCCAAAATATTCTACCTGCTATATGTTCAAAGTGACCAGATTCAACCTGTCACACCGGTCCTACAGTGTCATACGAGGAATAAACCAATCACATCATCAAAATCTCGAAGCTACAAGATTATGCATGATGGAGTCAAGACAATGCGAATAAATAAGCTTTACATTTGACAGAGTAATCTGAATGCTGAACGATTAAAGAAACTAGATACAGCATCTGTCTTCGAGCAGTAGATAAGCATTGTGTGTTTGAACCGTCGATTCAGCGGAGCTGAATGACGTAGTCAGTTGAACATTGATTAAGGAATATTCTACGAAGAGTACAAACGACTAAGATCTCTGTCATTCTCTATCATTCGCTATCATTCGCTATCATTCTCTACCATTCGCTATTATTCTCTATCATTCTCGCCAAATTACAGACGATTTCAATCACATATTTTCCATTGACATTGAGCAGTTGCTGTACTTTATGAGAAATCTTTAGTGAGTTGCAAAAATATAAGCTTGTATAATGTTGATTTATTTTACACACGAAATATGTTGTTTCAAAAGAAATTTCATTTTTAGTGAGATTTTTCCCTTTTCTTTTGTTTTTTCTTTCACAAATCAATCCATGTTTTTAATGGAGAATTCTTTAAACACACGTTTGGTTTCTTTTGAGTTTATTTACCAACCGATCACTTCATTATTATATAGATATGTGTACGTCTGTGTACGAATGTACTGTTATGTATTTATGCATGTATATAAATATATGTATGTATGTATATCTCTCTGTCTATCTATCTATCTATCTATCTATCTATCTATCTATCTATCTATCTATCTATCTGTCTGTCTGTCTGTCTGTCTGTCTGTCTGTCTGTCTGTCTGTCTGTCTGTCTGTCTGTCTATGTTTGTATATATATATATATATATACATATGTGTATGCGTATGTGTGTGTATATGTATGTATGTATGTATGTATGTATGTATGTATGTATGTATGTATGTATAAAGTGTATTTTGACAAAAGCGAAAATTAACCTTGCTTTGATATAATTGTTTTTAAAGAGAATGTTTTCATGCGAACCAGAACCTCTGCTGTACATAAATTAATCTGACCTTTCGCTAACTTTCCTTTTGCATCTTAAATGTCTTCATATGCTGTCGGCTTGTCTATTCCAAGTTGGTTTGATATTTCCGAAATCTTGAAGGATCTGTAGTTACTATTGTGTAGGAACACTGAAAAATAATGTGTCTCTTTTTACTGTGTTTTATTGAATGTTGTAAGAACAAAATAACCAAAACCCAGAGTGTTGTACTTCGTAAATGAGTAGAAAAAAACATATTTGCTGGAAGATGGTGGAATAAAAACCTCGTTTTTATTCGAGGCTGCTGATTAGTTTCAGAATAAAGTATTTGTTTTTTAATTTTTTTTCCTTTTACTTGTCATAGTCATTAGAGAGCGGCCATGCTGGGGCATTTTTAATCGAATGAATTGATACTAGTGCTTATATTTTGTTAAGCCTGGCACTTACTCTATCGGTCTCGTTTGCCGAACCGCTAAGTTACGGGTAGTCAAACGGTGGTGGGAGTAACAAACACAGATACACTCAACACACACACAACACACATGCGCGAAGTAGGACTGAAACCAGAACCTTATGGTTGGGAACGAAACATCATACCACACAGCTAAGCCAGCGTCCATATTTATTATCAGAAACTTATAAGAAAGGCTTCTTCGTGCTGTCATCATTGCATTCTCAGCTTACCAAAGTTGAATGTGTTCCGTAGCAATAAAAACCGCTTTTGGCTCTGACGTTTTAGAGAAAGATCTACATTGTTTCGTATTTAAGAACAAAAATATAACAAACAAACAAGCAAAAAAACACCCCATCCCCACGGAAACTGAGAGAGATGGAGATAAATAAAATAGATAAATAGACAAACAGACACATAGACAGACAGACGGATAGATAGATAGACAAATAGATAGATAGATAGACAGATAGATTGATATACACATAGATAGATAGACAGACAGATAGATAGACAGATTGATATACACAGATAGATAGACAGACAGACAGATAGACATACATACAGACATACATACAGATAGATTGATAGACAGATAGATTGATAAATAGATAGACAGAAAGATTGATATGCACATAGACAGACAGATAGATAGATATATAGATATACACAGATAGATAGACAGACAAATAGATAAATCGATATATAGACAGACAGATGGATAAATAGATAGACAGACATACAGATATATAGATAGATAGATAGATAGATAGATAGATAGATAGATAGATAGATAGATGGATAGATAGATAGATAGATAGATAGATAGATAGATAGATAGATAAATGGGGAGCAGAAAGAAAGTTAGGAAGTGTTGCTTACGATTTCAGTCGTATTAGAAGCTGTTGGATGTAGGAGCCCTCGATTGGTATGCATACAAAGAATGTGATGCAGTGCTTTAATTTGTTAAGACATGAAGAGATTTCTTCAAACTTTCAGGAAATAGAGTCAGTTGCATTGGAAACCGATTGAATGGGACTGCTGCTATATACACGATTCCTGGATCTCATCTATAAAAAACACTATACAACTGAATGGCGTGAAGTCATTTCTTGATACGCTGCAACCTACAGCCAACTGTTCCCTCAATCTACCTTTTGTACCGCTGTTATAACAACTTCTGTTCCTCGGAGAAAACTGATTACGTGTCAACTCTAGCCATTCCGACCCAATAAACGCACCTCTTTTTTCCTGTCCCCCACAGTGTCTCTCCCACCCTCACTAATCACACACTCCATCCTTTTCTGCCAAAAGACTAATTCCCCTGGAATTCAACCCTCCATGATTGCTTTGCAGTCACCAACCTCCTTAATTTTAGCAAATCAAGGTTTACTAACAACGGCCATGGACCCAGTTCAATTCTGCTGATTAAACTTCGTAATTAAAACGTTGATTAACTCGAATCTTCTCATCCTGGAACGATAAATGTCAGGTTTAATACAAAGCGTTAGATTTTGAATACTCTCTGACACCGGACGTCTCGTCGAGCCTTCTGCCATTTATTAACAATCATACAATTTTATCACAAATCGGTTATCATTTCTCACATTCACTAAAATTTATTTTCATCATCGTTTATCTTTTATACACTAAATACAAAATCGTATACGATAGATGAGAAGAGAATCGTGCAACCATTTATTCATTTGTGTCTGTAGACAGATTGTCCGTTTCGCAAGGAGGCCTACAGAGCCAAAACAGTTCCTCAAGCATTAACCTCTGTCTTTACGGCCTGAAAATACTTCCTTTCACTATTTTGAATACTCTCTGACTCTCATACTACTATTTTAGTTTTATTATAACTTAATCGAGAGATCACGTGATCAACAGACTATCAGATGTTGTTATATATCTCTAGTCACGATGCACTTTGCATCGTTTTAGCATTCCAGTGATGCTACACCGCTGGCAAGGTGAGCGGGCCAACGTTCCCCACCCTTAATCGCAGGGTTCGCCCATTGACAGCTGAGTGGACTGGAGCAACATGAAATGAAGTGTTTTGCTCAAGAATACAACGCATAGCCCGGTCCAGGAATCGAACCTATAATTTAGCGGTCGTGAGAGCAACGCCCTAACCATTGGGCTACGCGTCTTCACTTAATAGCCTATATAATTAAACAAAAACCATAATTTTATAGTAATTTACCTCAGGATTTGAATTTCAAATTGTCGAAGTTATTAAATATTAAAATTGCAACATCAAACGTTTGTATTTAAATATGGTCGCCTTTCACCTCTCCCAAAATTAATCTCGACATAATTAGTTTATATAATGATATTCCGTTCTGTTATGTAATATCCTTTTATATTAGGTTATATTTAACGATATGACATCTTCCATTCATGTGATAGCAGTTTTACGCATTAAAAATATACCTCCTATTCATCCATCATATAAACACCATTTTTAGTGGAGAGAACGTTTAATTGTGTAAATTTCTATTTCCACTTACATCTTCCAACATTTTCATGTAGGAAAGGATACGATATTTCTTGCCATATTTATTTAACAAATATTTACTCAGGCAACGCAGTAGTTTTTGCAAGATTAAACATAGTTTACGATGCTTTTAAAGTCGAATAGATCATAATATTACACAAGTTGTATGGAGCAACGTATAATTGTTGTCACAAAACGAATTTATATCTGACAATATATTCTTTTATACTCTAGGCACAAAGCTCTAAATTTTTGGGAAGAGGAGGCCAATCGATTAGATCGACCCCAATACGCAACTGGTACTTAGTTTATCGACCCCGAAAGGATGAAAGGCAAAGTCGACCTCAGCGGAATTTGAACTCAGAACGTAGAGACAGACAAAATACGCTAAGCATCCACACCTACCCACTGACACACCCTTCAGACTCCCTCTCTTCCTCCCTTCTACTGCTCCTGCTACCACTGACCATCCTGTCTATGCACATCTTCAAAAACACACAACCACCCACACATGCATTTGTCACCATAGCTGCTGACCTCTCACTACGAAATTTACAGACACACAGACCAATCACATAAAAAAACATGTGAACAGTTAATACCATACACACCACACACACATACACGCTACTACGTAGACACACGCACGTTACATTATACACATGGCATCACAAATATACACCATCACCACCACGCACAAACACACACTCAGTTACTGCCATACATACACGCTGCCGTACACACACGCTATCACTCACACACATGCCACCGAACATACACGAACACATACCCAACCATACATACAGCTATCAGCCATTCTTCACACTCTCCTGTCCTAGAAAGCACTTTCTCTTTGTCCATATACTTCCGGTCATTCCAAAATGTGACTATACGTGGACTGTTGGCGATATTTTCCCTCCTCCTTCCTTTTCTTTTGGACTTTCTTATGTTTCCTGTTTCCGAACAAGAGCTTTGTTCGAAATGTAAAACAACCACTCTTTCCTTCTCTGAGCGTCTTATTAATACTTTACATATACCACGTCCTCACGTTGTTTTTTTCTCTGTTTTTTTTTGGTTAATTACATACATATATGATTAATACGGCGTTCTGGCAGAATTGTTAGAACGCCGAGCGAAATGTTTGCCAGCATTCCTCCGTCTTCACGTTCTGCGCTCAAATTCTACTAGGCTGACTTTGCCTTTCATCCTTTCGGGGTCGATAAAATAAGTAGCACATGGGCACTGGAGCCATGTAATCGACTTAGCCTCCTTCTCCAAACTTACAGGTCTTATGCCAGTTGTAGAAAAATACGTAATTGTTAGAGTGTTTTTATGTAAAGCTTATAGTTATTTTATGAAAGAAGCCAGTATAAATAATTCATTTTTAATACTTGTTAAGACAAAGCCAGGGCAATGGCATAGACTGTATGTTACTTGTGGTATTTAGGTCCACCACTTTTACGGTATGAGCTTTAATCCCGCCGCAGATCATTTTCGTATGTTATTCTCCTTAGATCAATAAAATTAATACCAGTAATACATTGAGACGATTCAAAAGATATCCTACTTCCCACTTTATTCCAATGTGAGTAAATAATATTTAGTGTTTTAGATATTTGAGATATTTTCTTTATTCAGATTTATAGTATTTTGTTACTTGTATGTTTGATGAAAAGATCTATGATTGATGAATTAATATCTAAATATCTCAGCTGACTTGTCTCGTCTAACTCCGAACTTTATTGTGTTTTTAAACACAACAGGTTTATAAGACTTTTTCTCAGAGAAAACTGCAGCTTCTAGCTTTTCAACGATACACGGTACATTAAGTCAGTCATATAGACATAATTTTACTTCAGAGTCGCTTCTATTGCATTTTTCGGAGTATTTTCAGCCAACATTGCAATCCGTGTATTTTCTTTATACACAGTCTCTATATATTTCAGACTGACTGATTCGGTCTCTTTTCGGAAGTGACACGCCATTGGGATATTGAGAAGTCGCATTAACTGCGATAGGCACATCTGTCCTTATTGTAGTAATTTTTGTGGTGATTTCGTTTCGTGCAGTTCTGAAGATATTTTATTTTTTACATATGTCACAAGCGCTACATATTTCACAACACAGATTCCATTTAGTTTGAACATTTGGACACACGCGCGAAAACCAAATCTTCCAAATTTCTTATCTTACCATTCTATTAATGTGCAGACAATACTTCAGACCAATCAAGAATTAAGAAGGAAAGTTCATTTATTAAAAAATACAAACCACCGGGAGTAGGTTATAAAAAAAAAAACATCAGTTATACATGATTTTACTTTTCCTATGAATCAATTATTTTGTAATGTCTACTTGGACACTTTCTTGATAAAACCAAAATTCACGTAGCAGCTATCATCTATCTTATTTACTCTCCACCTTTTTATCTAAAAATTCTAAAGCATGTTTGCAGTCTTATAAACTTTTGTCTCCATAAAAGAGGCAAATATTATCTCTTGCCGTACACACGTACACACACACACACACACACACACACACACACATCTGTATATTTATATATATAAACTTACTCGGAAATGGAATTGTGGCGTTCAATTAAATAATAAATAGTAAATAATATATATATATATATATATACATGCTATATGGGCACAGGACGTCACCAACGTTTCAAACATGAAATACCTGAACAAATGGGTTAAATACATAAACAACGAGTAAAAATGGAAAACAAGACAAGCAAACACAGAGAAAGGACCCTTCATCAGTTGTCGGCTGTCTATCTGCTCCTCATTTCGCTTATTCAACGACAATATGAGTCTTCAAAGTCCCACAAATTCTAGTCCCACAAATTCTAAAATAAAATTTAGGATTTATGGAGGGTCAAAGCTGGGAACAAAAACAAGACAGTGGAGACATACAAGGAAACCGAACGAAGATAAACTATTTTCCTCTCGTTCTGGTCTAGCGACCCTCCATGTTTATTTTCGTTCGGTTTCCTTGTATGTCTCAACTGTCCTGTTTTTGTTCCCATCTTTGACCTTCTAGAAATCCCAAATTGTTTTTAGAATTTATGGGAGCATCTGTCTTTGAAGCCCAATATTGTCGTTGAATGCTCGAAATGAGGAGTAGATAGTCAGCCAACAACTGTTTTTCACTGTTTTTACTTGTCCTATTCTCCTTTTTTTTCTCGTTGTTTATGTATTTAATCCGTTTGTTTACGTATTTCATGTTTGAACCGTTGGTGATGTCTTGTACCCATATATGCACACACGCACGCACACACACACACACACACACGCGCACACACACACACACACATACTATGTATTATTTACTATATATATATATATATATATATATATATATATATATATGTTCACATATACATCAATACTCTCAGATTCGTTCAGTTTTCTTTCTGATCATCGTCAGGTTTCTTATTCTTGGATGTGCAAATTGTCTCTAATTAGATTTAGATTAGGAACATTTATTTCTAAACCGAATGTAATAATGTTCTTATTCTCTAGACAACAGCTACATGTACACTCCTTGGAGTGTGTGTATTTCTTTTTTGATACATCTAATAGTTAATATTAGCTAATCAGATAATCAAGCAGATTAAACGATATGCAGTAATACATGTTAAAATCACATTCGATCTTGCATTTTATATTCCGAGTTTCATAAAACAGTAACAGAAATGAACTGGAGTACAGTTAATCGACTTCAACCAATTTCTATGCTTTTACCAATCTTAGAAAGTAATTGTTAGAAATATTTTGAAATTAAACTGGATAATAAGAGCATATTTCAACGAATCGGTTTTAATTAGACGCAAACATTTACAAGAAATAAGGAAAAAGAGAAGTTCAGTCAGTACACTGGCTTTTAAAATATTTCCCCTATTATTTCACTGGTTGTTCATTGTATTCCGATCTACACAAACTGATTATATATTCAACACATGCAAACGTGCGTGATTCCAACTCGAATCTGCACAATTGTCCGAATGAATATCAGCTAAACGTTTGATCTTTTGGCATCATAACCATTCACCTGTCTATTAACCACTCCATAATGTTTTATTTAACTAGGCACAATGGGTTTCTCTGTTTCAATGGTTGGTGGTAATGCTAGTGGCATTCAATGAGAAGTAGTGGCTTTAATCACTTAATGAAACACATTAAATTCGTAAGTTTGAAAAAGAAGAAATACCTTCAACTGTCAATCAAAAACCGATCTATGCCTTTACCTCTTCCCTCTCTCTCTCTCTGGCTTTAGTATATTACTCCCATTATGCTAATCAACTTGTGCAAATACAGTGTTAAAACATTGATAATGTTTTATGTTAAATTGCTAATGGTTCAACAACGCTTAAGAGCGGATTTGTTTCCTAACAATAAGCAGTTTGGGTGGGTATCGAACGATGATAGTGTCAGGCTGTTGTCCGTATAGTTGTTGTTGATGTTAATGATGCAAGTGATATGCGTTTTAGTGTTTTATTTATAAAAGAAATCATTAATAAATATTTAGATATCTGTTGATAACCCTTGCTACGTGACACTTTCAGAATCTAATTATTGGACATTGATCGCGAATGGTTGTTTCGTAAACGAGTCAGACAGTTTCTTTTTCTCCCTCTCTGTTCTACTTAATGGCCTGTAATATAACAAGCAAAAGAAGTGGGTTGTTGAACCCAGTTCAATCTATGAGGCAGTTAAATTACCTGTGGTAGTCATGTCCTCTCATCAGAATAATTTGTTTTGAATTTCATTGCCGCAATATAAAGAGATAATCACTAGATTAATAAAGCAAAAAAGATAATCCCACTCACTAGACTCGTTTAACATTTTAGAATCGTTTTATTTTTATTTTCGCAACTCCTTCTATCTCAGTTCTCCATCTTTATCTTCAGTTATCATCGAAGAACTAAAGATAAGCGATTTGACAAAGAAATCCCGGTATATATTTCATTAAAATTTCATAAAAAATGGAATTGAGTTGCAGGATTGCTGTACACAATTAGCTCGATTATTCGAGTTTCAGTTGACAGGGTCCAGGAAAATATCCGAAAGCATCTTAACGCTTGTTTTAAGAGAGATCATTTATGCTGTTAACTTAATTATGATGTTCATGGAAACATAATCTGATGTTGTTCCTTCTCTTTTTTTTTTATTATCAACAGATATCTAAATATTTATTAATGATTTTTTTTATAAATAAAACACTAAAACGCATATCACTTGCATCATTAACATCAACAACAACTATACGGACAACAGCCTGACACTATCATCGTTCGATACCCACCCAAACCGCTTATTGTTAGGAAACAAATCCGCTCTTAAGCGTTGTTGAACCATTAGCAATTTAACATAAAACATTATCAATGTTTTAACACTGTATTTGCACAAGTTGATTAGCATAATGGGAGTAATATACTAAAGCCAGAGAGAGAGAGAGGGAAGAGGTAAAGGCATAGATCGGTTTTTGATTGACAGTTGAAGGTATTCTTCTTTTTCAAACTTACGAATTTAATGTGTTTCATTAAGTGATTAAAGCCACTACTTCTCATTGAATGCCACTAGCATTACCACCAACCATTGAAACAGAGAAACCCATTGTGCCTAGTTAAATAAAACATTATGGAGTGGTTAATAGACAGGTGAATGGTTATGATGCCAAAAGATCAAACGTTTAGCTGATATTCATTCGGACAATTGTGCAGATTCGAGTTGGAATCACGCACGTTTGCATGTGTTGAATATATAATCAGTTTGTGTAGATCGGAATACAATGAACAACCAGTGAAATAATAGGGGAAATATTTTAAAAGCCAGTGTACTGACTGAACTTCTCTTTTTCCTTATTTCTTGTAAATGTTTGCGTCTAATTAAAACCGATTCGTTGAAATATGCTCTTATTATCCAGTTTAATTTCAAAATATTTCTAACAATTACTTCCTAAGATTGGTAAAAGCATAGAAATTTAGTGGATGTTAACACTATTTCTGTTTCCCCCCCTCTCTCTGTCTTTATTCATCCATCTACTCTATCTCTGACTATTCCTCTCTTTCTCCCTCTCCCTCTCCCTTTGTCTCATTTCCTCTATGTCACTCTCAGTGTGCATCTTTCTCTATTCGAGTTAGTGAGATACAAAGGATAGTTAAGAATGTACTATCGTATTAATATATGCATCACCACTGACATCTTATGAAAAAAACCCAAAGAAAACGAACCGTTTCTCCAAAAAAGAAATCATTATCAAACGAGACTGGTTTGGTGAGAGAAACGCCAGATTATTAACATTCTAATAAATACCTGCCCATATTTTGTTTCGTTCCTTTAAGCTCTTATGAAATTTTGATCGGCTTCCTTCGGCGTAGATAAAACAAGTGTCAGTCCGATGCTGGGTTCACTTTAATCGACTCTACGCTTCATCTCCGTAAGAATTTCCTCAGAAACAATGAATTAGTAGGGTTAAAGTAGGCGACTTATCGCTTTAACTCGCTGCCACATCTGTTTTTATTAAATATATTAAATGGAGTGCAGTGATCTTTTTATTAATTATCAATGAAAACCAGATTAGTAGATGAAAGAAAATAATATAATGATTTCTTTAAAACTAAGCTTTAGTTTTAGAAAATAATGCTGAAATGAATTCTGAGAATTTCATATTGTTCCACTGTATTAAGACCCAACTATGCTAACAAATAATTTTATAAATCAATCAAATTATGATACGGATTCAGTCTGAATCCGTATTATAATTGGATTTTATTAACGTCATATTTTTACAGGAAGAAAAGAGAGAAAAAATACATTGAAAATATAAAAGACCAAATTATCGAGAAAAAGATCCATAATTACCTCATCAAGGAAACAAAGAAAAAGAAAAAAAAAAACGATGGCGGGGGTGCTAACAGAAAAAGATGGAGGAAGGGTATCGGGCTGTACGCCCCAGAAAAAGTGGCGTGTTTAGCAGCGTCTCGCGGACATAATGCAAAGACATTGCCGCAGACAATGGCTAGCGACATTCGCTGCAGAGGTCACCCTCTTCGCGGGGTTCATTTCTCAGGTGGGCCGCAGTTGTCCCGATTTTGCGGAAGAAATCAGCAGTGCGATTCGTGTATATGTTAGAAAATATTTGATCAGAAATGATTGCATCTTCTAGGTGCCTCCCAAAATTACTTACTGCACAAACAGTTCGATACTCACCTCCGATGGAACAATATTTCTTTTGCTGCTAATTATTTCTTGACAAAACTAATCGTTTGAGGATAAAAAGTAGAATCGACTCAAGTGAGTCCGGGATGTGATTGTCATTTCTTTCATCTGAACTAGAGGAATAAAGAAGGAAGTCGATCAAAACCGAAAAGAAGAGCTTCAACGGATAAAACGAAACGCTGGTAGGCATTTAGTCTACTATCCCCGTGTTTCTACCACTCTGCTCCATCGCACTCATTTCCTAATCATTTCTTCTTTGGAAAGATATTTCCGTTTTCTTTCTAAACTGCAAACCTTTCTCATTATTATTATTATCATTATTATTATTATTATTGTCATTATTATTATTGTCGTTATTATTATTATTGTCATTATCATTATTGTCATTACTATTATTATTATTATTATTATTTAAAATTTTTTTTTATTATTGTTATTATTATTATTATTATTATTATTATTATTATTATTATCATTATTATTATTATTATCATTATTATTATTATTATTATTATTATTATTTTATTGCTATTATTATTATTATTATTATTATTATTATTATTATTATTATTATTATTTTTTATTATTATTGTTATTATTATTATTGAGTGAGAGAGCAGTTCATGCCATCAAAGTGACACTGGGGTAAAATATACGAAGCCCAATATACCCATCATGACTACCCGTCTGATAAGGGCACACCAGGCAATGCATCACAACCATATGTGTGCGACATGGTGATCTCATATCAAGATAAACTGCACATGACCTTGCAGGTGGGGCCCAGTTAGAATTTTCTTCAGGTTGAGTAGTCCATCCCCTCAAACGGTCCCTGAATAAGGGTTGTTTAAGGATGTTGAAAAAACCACCCATATCTCCAGAGGTGAATTATTCAAACCCCAAAGAATCCCTCTCAACACATGGCTATGATGCTCCCCCACTACTTCTGCTCTTGATCAGAGATGTACATATCGTCAGCCACTAAGGGAGATGCTCAACTGGTTAAGGTCAAACAACTGACAAGCAAATCTGTGGTATTGAGCAGAATATTTGCTGTAGCCCATCTTTTATACCAAGACAGAACAATGTACATGATAACACTTCCAATCAGTTAAGATCAGAAGCCATGAGAGTCACTGCCTGGTACTGCATCAGGGCATATTATTATTATTATTATTATTATTATTATTATTATTATTATTATTATTATTATTATTATATAAAGCATGATGTATTCGTGATCAAAGGCGTCCGAAAACCGAGGTACTACTGTATTTTACTCTGTTTATCTTTCATTCTTTTTCTTGTTTCAGCCCTTAGACTGCGGCCATGATGGGTCATCGAACGAATCGAACCTACAATATGTGTTCTATTAAGCCCGGTACGTATTCTATCGTTCTCTTAGGTCGAACCGTTAAGTTATGGGGTGGGGGCGTAAACAGATCAACACTGATTGTCGAGTTGTGATGGGGGATAAATACAGACACAAAGAAACACACACACACACATACATATATATATATATATATATACGACGGGCTTCTTTCAGTTTCCGGCTACCAAATCCCCTCACAAGGCTTTGGTCAGCCCGAGGCAATAGAAGACATTCCTGCCTCTATGTTGACTTTTCCGGACGAAAGGTGTTAATTGCTCTGTTGTTCTTTCCTAATTTTTATTCAACTTTGTATTCGGGGAAAGTAAATTCTCTTGAAGATAAATATCTCAGTAGAGTTAAGGTACACCTCGATATATTTTCGTCGATGAATTACTAGACAGAAATATTCTCAGCCTTCAAAAACTGGCGTCACATTGGTCACAATGACGAGTGTTCCAGTTGAACCGATGAACAGAACAGCCTGCTCGTGAAATTCACGTGCAGGTGGCTAAGCGCTCCACAGACTCGCGTACCCTTAACGCAATTCTTAGGGAGAGTCAATATGACACAGAATGTGACAAGACTGGCCCTTTGAAATACAGGTGTAACTCATTTTTGCCAGCTGAATGGACCGGAGAAACGTGAAATAAAGTGTCTTGCTCAAGGACACAACGCGCCGCTGAGAATTGAACTCACGACTTTAGGATCGTCGATCAAATATCCTAACTACTAAACCACATGACTTTACATTCTCCTAATTAATTTCTAATTAAAAATATATAAAACTGAGTCTTCTATTGTATATCAAACTGTGTGTTTCACACAGAAACATCTGGTCGCCTAACACTTGAAGCTGTGAAAAAGCTGTTTTAAAAATAATATTTACACTATTCCAAATTGCTAACTACTGCATCTCATTATTAAGTTCTTATTCACTATGAATTCTAATTTTATTGTTATTTATTTTCAATAATTGCTTAAGGTTCTGTTCATAATTTGACCAGAAGCTTCGAATATTTTGTCAGCGCCTTTCTCTGCAAGATATCACTTGTGGCTCGACATATTTGCGACTAAAAACAATGGAATCTTTGTAAGATTATTCATCAGGTAAAGACGGCGAGATAGCAGAGTCTTTATGTTCTGAGTTCAAATTCCGCCGACTTTGCCTTTCATCTTTTTAGGGGTCGATAAAATAAGTATCGCTTCAGCACACGGATCGACGTGATCGATTTGTCCACCCTTTTCTCCGAACCTGTTGGCCTTGTGCCAAAATTTGAAACCAATATAATCCATCAAGTAAAGAGCAGATGGCAGAGTGATTATTATTTATATTATTATATGATCGAATGCCACGCATCCTTTTCCAAGTAAGTTTTATCTCTCTCTCTCTCTCTCTCTCTCTCTCTCTCTCTCTTTATATATATATATATATATATATATATATATAATATATATATATATGTGTGTATGTATGTATGTATGTATGTATGTATGTATGTATGTATGTACACGCGTCGGGCTTCCAGTTTTCCTCAACCAAACCCACACACAAGGGTTCGTTTGGCTTGAGGCTATGCAGTGAGACTGAACTCGGAACCATGTGGCTGGAACGCAAAAAGTTCTTAACACACAGACACGCCCGTGCCTATATATGGATTTTTACGTTAACTATAGCATAAAACAAATTTAGTGATTAGCTAACTTACAACGTTAATCTCGATCTGTTAATTAACAACAGAATGCTATTTGCATGTTATTATTAATTACAAAATATTGTCCAAATATTTTAAAGATTACTCTTAATAATTGAAAATTCGTTTTAAAAATGCTGCTGAAACAAAAATTGTTGAATTCGAAGGTTAATAGTAGCAGGAGTGGCTCTGTGGTAAGGCGTGTGCTTCTCAACCAAAGGGTACCGAGTTCAGCAGCGCGATTCGTGTATATGTTAGAAAATATTTGATCAGAAATGATTGCATCTTCTGGGTATATTGTCTCCCACAATAGCTTCTAGCCGAGAAAAACCTTGTGAGTAGATTCGGTAGATGGAAACTGAAAGAAGTCCGCCGTATATATATATATATATATATATATATATATATATATATATATATATATATGTGTGTGTATATATATGTATGTGTGTATGTATGTGTTTTTGTGTCTCTGTTTGTCCCCCCCCACCGGTGGAGGGACAAACACAGACACAACCGGTGCTGGTGTGTTTACTTCCCCGTAACTTAGCGGTTCGGCAAAAGAACCGATAGAATAAGTGCCAAGCTTAGAAAAAAAACCAGTATACTGGGGTCGATTCGCCCGACTAAAAATGATTCTGGGTGGTGCACCAGTATGGCCACAGTCCAATGGTTAAAACAAGTGAAAGATAAGATAAAAGATAGATTGCTCGTTGCAAGAATAAAGAGATAAAAGAAATGAAAAAGAGACAAAAAAAAAAAACAACCGACGAAAAGCCCGGATGAAGTTCGCTGCAGACAACAGATAAGATGAGAAGTTTTGAAAAGTTTCGACTGAGTTTGGTTTGTTAATGTAAGGCAGGAAAAATAAATCAATTTTCTATAAGATCAACGATGCATTCAAAAGAGCTGTGTTTGTGTGTGAGTGTGTGTCTATGGTGGTGCGAGTGAACCGGTTCGTTTAGCGTTTCACTTCTATTTACGGTTGATTGACTTTATGGATGATTGAAGTGCGTCGTGTGTGAGCATAGTCGGATGGTTTTGTATGGAGTGGGTGTCTCATATTCGAATGTACGCATATACACTCCCCCACAGACACCCATTCACACATACACACACATATATATATACATATATATAAACACATATATATATACACGTTTACACATACACACATAAATATAAATATATATATATATATATATATGAGTGTGTGTGTGTGTGTGTATGTATACAAACACACACAAATTTTTTTCTGTTACTTGCTTCAGTCATTTGAATGTGGCCATCCTGGAGCACCACCTTTAGTCGAATAAATAGAACCCGGGACGTATTCTTTGTAAGCCCCGCACATATTTTATCCGTCTCTTTTAACGAAGCGCCAAGTTACGGGGACGTAAACACACCAACAGCGGTGCCAAGTGATGGTGGGGAGAGAAACACAAACTCACAAATACACACACACACACACACACATACACACACACACACACACGCACACACACACACACATTCGACGGTCTTATTTCAGTTTCCGCCTACCAATTAACTGACAAGGCAATAGTCGGCTCGAGGCTATAGTAGAAGACACTTGCCCAGGGTGCCACGCAGTGGGAGTGAACCCCAAACTATGTGACTGGGAAGCAAGCTACTTACCACACAGCCTATATTTATATAT
Organism: Octopus sinensis; assembly: GCF_006345805.1. Lineage (NCBI taxonomy): Eukaryota > Metazoa > Mollusca > Cephalopoda > Octopoda > Octopodidae > Octopus > Octopus sinensis. Next base: position 104,060,213 of record NC_043001.1, on the reverse strand, counting down.
GTATGTATCTATATGTATACAGACAATAGGCGAGACCGAGATATGAACAGTATCGAAAATACACAGTAGTGCTCAAATGATGGATGGAGAGAGAGACAAAGATAGATAGCTAGATAGATACATAAAGATAGATAGGTAAATAGATAGATAGATAGATGGATAGATAGATAGATAGATAGATACATAAAGATAGATAAAGATAGATAGGTAAATAGATAGATAGATAGATACATAAAGATAGATAAAGATAGATAGAGAAAGATATAGTTAGATAGACAGACAGAGAGAAAGATAGACAGGTACATAAAGATAGATATACACACATGCAAACACACAAACACACACATGTAATATAGACACAAATATGTATATTAAATATATACATATACGCATGCGTATATATTTACATAGAGCATAAACCATTTAGACACTACTACGTGTTTTCTATATGTATGTATGTATGCATGCATGCATGTATGTATGTATGTATGTATGTATGTATGTATGTATGTATGTATGTATGTATGTATGATTGTATGTATGTGTGTATGTATGTATGTACAAAGACGCGTGCGCACACCAGCGTGTGTGTGTGTGTCTGTGTGAGTGAGCGTGTGTCTTTGTGGGTGTGCAGAATTGACTTTTCTCGTGTGAATGTTTTCGCTTCATTATAAACACTATCGATTATATAACATATTGAATCCATCTGTTATACACTTTCGATGTGCACGTGCGAGCGAGCGTGTGTCTGGCTGTGTGTACGTATGCGCATCTGTGCATGTGTGTGTATGTTTCCTGCTCTGTGTGTGAGTGTGTGTTTGTGTGTTCGTGTATGTGTGTCAGATGGGACGTTTATTTTGATACGGTTATTATGATAACAAAGGCGCACATGACTGGGAGCGCGTGCGCGTGTGTATGTGTGTGCACAAGTGTATATGAGTGGAGAGTTTATGCATTTCGCTCATCTGATGCCAACATGTGGCTCTGGAATATATAATACATGTGATGTCTGTATATGAGTATAGAGAACAGGAGAGAAGGGACACAAACCAAACACGGACTGCAGCAAATCCTGAGCCAACTTCGTGCCTTCTGTCCTACTAGACAATCGGTGTCCAATCCCCAGCAGATCCTTCCGAGCATGCGTCAGACTGATTGGCCACGGCCGGATTCACTATGTTCCGTATTCTTCCATGTGATGTCCTTCGTCATCGTCGACAACGACGGACGAACTAATAATCCATATGATAATCTGATTGTTCGCTCGCCCGCTACACAGTAGTTAGTTAGAGAGGTGGAGGTAAAGTGAGTGAGAGGTGCAGTAAAAGTGAGAGGGAGGGCGTGGGCAGAAGAAAGTGAGTAGATAAGAAAGAAAAGAGGAGTATTATAATACATTAAGGCCAAATGCATCACGTGTTTAGTTGAAGGGAGAGGAGGCAAAGGGTGAGAAAAACCGGTGAGAGAGAAGAGGGAAAGAGAAGTGTTAATGAAGTGCTGTGAGATGGTGAGCGAAAGGTAAAGAGAAAGAGATATGTTTAGGATATAATATTTAGCAGAAGGTGATGTTCTTTTGGTGAGGTTAAAGAAAGACATAGAGAGAGATGGACATGGACGGCATTGACATTGAGAGAGAGAGAGAGAGAGAGAGAGAAAGAGAAAGGTAGACAGCATTTGTATTGTCAGAGTATAGATATATCGATGGCAAAAAAGTAGATATAAACCAACAGCTGAACTGAACTGAAATGAAATGAGCTTTGTTGCTGAAAACTATAGTGATGATAATTGTGGTGGTGGTGTTAGTGGTGATGTTTTGATAAAATAATTATTATCGCATGTATAAAACACACAAAGTCATTGGTTACACACACACATACGCGCGCGCGCCTGTATATGCACGCAAACACAACTACTGAACCTTATGTACCATAATAATCCAGTAAACCAAGTCGTCTGACGTATACACACTCACATACACATTCACAGACACAATTATGAACGTGTGCTCACCGAACAACATATATCAAAGCTACAGAATTCATCCATCCATTCATTAAATGCCAGCTGGTTCGAGAGTGTTATTAGTCGATATGTTACTCAGTACAGCGCGTTGCATAGTCAGGGGTGACGGCGACTAAACTGAAAACGTCAACCAGATTATTTGGTGAAGAGGACGACTTTGGATACTCCGCAGCATGAAAATGAAGACCTGACAAATGACAAAGCCTGGCGAGTCAATAGTCAGTGGTTTTAAGGCGGCGAGCTAGCAGAACCGTTAGCATGCCGGGCGAAATGCGTAGCCGTATTTCGTCTGCCGCTACGTTCTGAGTTCAAATTCCGCGAGGTTGACTTTGCCTTTCATCCTTACGGGGTCGATAAATTAAGTACCACTTACACACTGGGGTCGATGTAAACGACTTAATCCGTTTGTCTGTCCTTGCTTGTCCTCTCTATGTTTAGCCCCTTGTGGGCAGTAAAGAAATAGGTATTCGGCTCACAATAGTAAGGTGGTGAGTTCGATATTCGGCGGAGCCTTGTGTTCTTAAGCAAGACATTTTATTTAACATTGCTTCAGTTCACTCAGCTGGCAAAAATGATTTGTACCTGTAATTCAAACGGGCCAGCCTTATCCCATCCTGTATCGCATCAAATCTCTCTGGGTACCATGATAAGGGCGCACATATCTGTGGAGTGCTCAGCCACTTGCACGTTAATTTCACAAGCAGGCTATTCTGTTGATCAGGTCATCTGGAACCCTCATCGTCGTAACCGACAGAATGCCAGTAATATGGAGTGTAGGGACATCGAAATACTCGTGAAGGTAGACATGTGCACCATAAGACCATCTGGAACTAGTGTTTGTTTTAATATCTGTTTCGGTTAAGGGTACGTTGATGTAAAACCTTTTGCCGAACTGCTAACATTTAATACTAAATTGCGGATTTACAGTAGTATTTTAAGGGTCCAGGAAAAGGTTTTGCTGTAGATGTATTCATGGCAAGAAACAGCTAGGTTTCTTTTTCTAATGCTTCACATAGTTTAACATGTTTCCAGCCATAGAAACATGTTCTCTCGGAGATTGTTATAGCAAACCGATACCAGTGAACGTGTGAAAGACAAAATAGGAAATTTGAAAGAAGTATCTATAAAACTAGTTTTTAAACATCGAATACCTATGGGGGACTGTCTGAATAAAATAGTAATCAGAGGGGCCCATAGCTTAAAAAATGGTGGCGAATCACTGTTTAAACCAATTATATTTCCCAAAATAGAGAAAAATAGAGAAAAATAACGCTACGCCCATTACCATAACATTATCGAAAATTACTTCTTTATTATAAAAAAAAAAAAAAAATGACATGCCGCCATGTTTTTGTGTTTAACATACGCCTATACATTTGCCAACGTATAGCAATATTTGTATTTTATCGCTGTTTACTTTATCAAGTCTGTCCTTCCTTCTGCATTTATCAACGTTTCAATATAATTTCTTTACTGTTGACTATCTCTTGTATATCTGTCTAAATGTTTATATAACTGCTCAATAGATGTAGACTAGTGATTTTGTGTAATATGTCGTTCTTTTTTTATTTTTGGGTATTTTTTAGACGGTCCTTTTGCAAATATGCTTACATTTACAATTTATATATGACTGTGTCTAGCATGCAGTTTTTGCTTTATAATTGTATAAAATACTATATCTGTGTCGTAGAGAACACGTGTTAATGTAGGTCTATTTTAGTTGACATCGACGTAGCTGTTGAGAATCAGATATTTATATGAATTATTGATGTATGTATAAAAAGCTATATTGATGCCCTGTCTCTTGTATAGCCGCTTTATAACACACACAACAGACACATTCACTTATCACTTGTTCGTACCATAAAGCATGAACTGTGCCTAATTTGTTGACCATGTTCTTTTCAATGCTTGCTTTCCCTCTCGCCATATCATGTATTTTTAAGTGTGTCGCGGTTGATATATTAAATGTCTATTACTTTATAGATTGTGAGTGCCTCCCTGGATATACTTGAATTTTTGTAGCAGGCATTAGAGCATTATTGCACCAGGATCACAAATAGAATTTTATTTTACAACTTATACGTAGAGGAATATATTTTCCTTTTATATGCATATCTATATACAGGGTGATCCGTTTTAAAATACTCATAAATTATCTATAAATTGTAATTTTTACCAAAAAATCGATACCAGAGGAAAGCTTTTAGTATGAAAGTTTATTGGAAAATCGATATGGGCTCCAGATATCGCCACCATCTTCTTGAGTCGCCCAAGGATTGCGTCAAGTGATTTCACCAGGAACTTTTGTGCGATGGAAGACAACTTCTCGCATTCACCCTACGAGTTTTTCCATAGTCTTTAGTTTGGTGCTGTAGGCTTGTTCCTTTAAACAACCCCAGAGAAAGAAGTCACACGAACGACAAGAGCAATATGATTACTGGTTAAGTTATAGTACTTCAAAAACCAAACACAAAACATTTGAGAAAAAATTACAATTTATGAATAATTCACGTGTTTTAAAATAGCGAGTTACTTTCCAATCATCCTACACACACACAAATATACGAATATACGACAGGCTTCTTTCAGTTTCCGTCTACCAAATCCACCCACAAGGTTTTGGTCGGCCAGAGACTATGGTAGAAAACATTTGCTCAAAGTGCCACACAGCGGGACTGAACCCGGAACCATTAGGTTGAGAAGCAAACTTCTGACCACGTTTACGTCTGTAAAGTTTATTCTCAAAACTTATATTTTCTTCACAACTCCTTCCTTCACGTATGAACTTTCTACGTCGAATGCTCCAATCGCGAAGGTTCCAATCGTTTTTAGTAACAGCCTATTAATAGCCCGAAACATTCTCTCAATCCACCAACATACAACAACAACAGGAGGCGCAATGGCCCAGTTGTTAGGGCAGCGGACTCGCGGTCGTAAGAACGCGGTTTCGATTCCCAGAACGGGCATTGTGAGTGTTCATTGAGCAAAAACACCTAAGCTCCACGAGGCTCCGGTAGGTGGTGGTGAAATCCGCTGTACTCTTTCACCACAACTTTCTCTCACTCTTCCTTCATACTTCTGCCACAACTGTAAGTGTATAAAACAAATTTTGGAAAAGTTAAATGAAAAGTTTTTTAAAAGAATATTTGCATAGTGTTCAAATACAAGGAGCATTTTCATTGTTCCTGCCTCTCTCTGTCTCTCTTGTTTACACATGTATTCTACGACGGCTTTCTTTCATTTTCCGTCAGCACTTTGGTCAGCTCGATCTTATAGCAAGGTACCAAGAAGTGGGACTGAATCCGGAACCGGGTGGTTGTGTTTGGAAGCAACTTTCTTACCACACAGCCACGAAATATTTTCTTCATATTTATTCCCGGCCATTATCATTTCACATTGCAAAGAACAGTGCAAATACAGTTTGCTTTTAAGCTATTGATTTCATAACCAATAAATGTACGACATAATCGATATATTGGGTTGTTGCTTAGTAGACGACCCTATGATGACTTGCTCAAGGATCGAACCAAGGCTTCTCCCTTTCTCTTTTCTTTTCTTCATCCATTGTATCGATCTTCAATTCTCTTTTTTCTTTCCTTCCTTTGTCTCTTTCGTTTTTCTTTCTTCTTTCCTTCCTTTGTCTCTTTCATTTTTCTTTTTCTTTTCCTTGCTTCGTCGCTTTCATTTTGCTATCTTTCTTTCATTCCTGCGTCTCTTTCTTTCATTTTTCTTTTTTTCTTCCTTCTTTCATTTTTCTTTTTTCTTTCCTTCCTCCGCCTCTTTTTTCTTTCCTTCCTTCGTCTCTTTCTTTCATTTTTCTTTCCTTCTTTGTCTTTCTTTCATTTTTCTTTTTATTTTCCTTCCTTCCTTCCTTCCTTTTTTTCCTTCCTTGCTTGTTTCAGTCTGTCTGTCTGTCTCCCTTGTCGATTTGGTGTTCTGTGGATACCCTTTCTTTGTTCTTGGATTACTAAACATACAACATTCGTGTATGTCTGCATACACGTACGGATGGATGTAGGTAGTAAGGTGTGTGTATATATATATGTGCACATGCCATTATGTGCGCGTATGTACCAAGTATAGTATGGAGTACGTAGTTGGTTCGAAGGCGCGTGGCTTAGTGGCTACGGCATTCGGTTGAAGCCCCCTGGCGGCGTGTTGTGTCCTTGAGCAATACACTTTATTCCACGTCGCTCCATACCACTCAGCTGACAAACGTGAGTAGTGTCTGTAACTGAAAGGGACAACCTGATCACATTCCTTTGTGTCACGCTGATTTTTCCCGAGAACAACATTAAGGGTTACGAGTGTCTGTGGAGTACTCAACCACCTGAACGTTAATTTCATGAGCAGGCTGTTTCGTTGGTTGGAGAAACGGGAATCCTCGACTTAATAACCGACTGAGTACCAGTTAGTAATGCTAGGTAATACTAGTTAGTTATACTAACTATGGGGAATATAACCGGTTATGTTTATGGTTAAATACAGAGTCTGTGCCTCTTTCTGTTTGTGTTTGAATGGTACGTGTGTGAGCATTGTAGAATGTGGTGCCTAGTATATATGTACACGTATATGTATATGTATGTGTATGTGTGTGTGTGTGTGCGCGCGCGCGTTCATGTGTACGTGTGTGTGTGAGTGAGTGAGTGTGTGTGTGTGTGTGTGTGCGCACTCGTGTGTGCGTGTGTGTATGAGTGAGTTTGTGTGTGTGTGTGTGTGTGCACGCTCGTGTGTGCGTGTGTGTGTATAAGTGCCCAAGTCTATATAAGTATGTGCAGTGCATGAGTTGGCTGGTGTTTAGTTCAAGCCTGTCCTTATCGAAGCGACCTTTGACCAATTACATTCCAGTTGTGACCATTCTGTGTGTGCGCGCGCGCGCGCGCGTGTGTGTATGTGTGTTCATTTAAATATACAGTGGTCATCACGCTATTTCCCGGTATTTCATAACTGGGTTTATTATCCCTTCTCAGCAGGTACATATTTGGATTTAATTGTGCTGCCGTATTAATTATAACTTTAAGTTGATAAAGTCAAACAATGAAAACCATTGAGGAAAAAAGAGAGATCGATGAATTTAACACAAGCGAGTGATTGGCTGATATTAATGTGGACTATCCAAGCGAGGAACAAGCCATTGTTTCGGGATTGATATATCGAGACGTGAACAGCATTGACTAAAGGTGCACTGAAGAAGAGTATTGAAGAAGGGTATTGCCTTATAAAGAAGAAATATGTGAGGCGTCAGGAAGGTTCTGAAAAGAAAAGGCATTGAAGACGGAAGTTGAGATGCAGAGATACAGAAATCTCAAAAAGAATATGGGTCGGATGGAAGGCATTTAATTCAGTAAAGGATGTGCTCCAGACAAAGCTAGACAATGCCAAATGTGCCAGATTCTTCAATAGCACCATCCCACCGGTGTTCTTATATGCAAGTGAGATATGGACTACTACAAAGAGGATAGAACATCGATTGGCTGCGACGCAAAGGGCCAAAGAAACGTCCATGCTTGAAATGTTATTACGAGAGCAAATTCGAAACAAGATTGTTCGAGAACGGAGCAGAGTGAAGGATGCGATTTCAGAATACAGAAAGCACAAGTTCCGTTTGGCCAGACATGTTGCAAATGGTGTACAATAGCATTTCGTGGTCTGGTCGACACAGTGGTAGATGTATCATAACTAATCCGAGTCATAAAAACCGGATTATTTGCAAGGAAGAACAAAATGCAGGAAGCTGGAGGTAGTTTATGGGCGACAGATTAGGTGATAGGCAGATAAGAATTTATTTTTGTTGGAAATCATTTAAAGGGTCCCTAAATACTGTCAACAACTTGAAAAAATCGATAACCCATCTATTCCATGTAGGAAACGATAATGTAAAAAAGCGATCCTTTTCATGAAGATTGAATCCTGTCTTAGAAACAAAGGTCTCACAGGCTTGAAAATGAACTCAAGGAATCGAATTAAATGGTGTACTCAAAGCCTCGATCTTAATCCAATAGAATGCATGTATGGATCATTTTGAAAGAAGGTTGTGAGCAAAATCAGGGAAAATTACATCAATTATAAAACTGGAAGTAGCATTAACGGAAGAATGGATAAGAATGGATCAGTCGGTTATTGATAATTGAATCAGATCCATCACTAATCAGGTGAAAGCTGTAATGTTTGTGATAAAGGCGGGCTTACAAAATACTGTGTCTAACTTTCATTTATTTTGGATAAGCCATTACAATTCACATTAGCGTTGCATTATATTAGCCTGCCTCTATGGTGAAAGCCACGATTATCAACCTTTTCGCTTCAGAATTAAATTTGATCCTCCACCTAAATGTAACAACATTACCTTCTTGAATTAATGTTTGGCTGCTTTCTATAGCTATACATAAAACATGCACACACACGCACACATACACACACGCACATACACACGCACACACACGCACTCACACATACACACTCACACGCACACATACGCACATACGCACGCACATGCAAACACACACACACTCGCTCACACTCACACACGCACATGCGCACACACTCGCTCACACCCACACACGCGCGCATACACACGGGCATATGGACACACTCACACACACAGGCACTCACACACATATACACACACTCACACACATACGCACACACACACATGCACGTATGGTTCAAAATTATACAAAATACAAAATAACAGAAATAAAAGAAAAGAGACAAATGAGGAAACAACAAAGAAAATATATTAGGCGCTCAGGGAAAATGGGAGTCTTTGACGTTCCGAACCTGGGCTCTTCTACGAAAAGGAATGAAGAAAGAAAACAGACGGAGAGAGGGAAAAGCTAGAGTTAAAAAAAAACGTGCCTGGATTAACGGTTATAGACAATACATACATACATACATACATACATACATACATACATATATAGGGAAGTGGAAATATTTATAAAACATAAAAAGAGGAAGAGAAACGCCTTCATTTCGCATAGTTCTAATATCTTTTTATAAAAAAAAATATATATACATATTTTATGGGTGGTAAAAGTCTCATAAAATGCCGTGATATCCAACCGTTTTCACTATTTAAATTAGCTTTTCAAGGGACATTGTGAAATGATTCCTTGAGACAAAGGAATCACGCCATTATGGATTTCTTGAGAAGTGTATATATATATATATATATAATATATATATATATATATATATATATATTATATATATATATATGTGTGTGTGTGTGTGTGTGGAAAAAAGTCAAAGTAGAAAATGTTAAAATAATTTTATAAAAACCATTTTAGTACCAGTTTCGGTCATCGAGACTTTTTTCAAATCTAAGTATGGAAAAACAAATTTTGGAAAAATTAAATGAAAAGTTTTTTAAAAGAATATTTGCGTAGTGTTCAAATACAAGAGGCATTTTCATTGTTTCTGTATGTCTGTATTGTTTATTCGAGGTTGTGAATTCTTGGCAGAATGCTATATATATATAGACTTAGCTGGTAGAAAATTCGAAGTCCTTATCCATAATATTCGTGTCATCAGTCTGCGGTCATGCTGGGGCACCACCTTGAACAATCGGCACCACTACCGACATTTTGTAAAGCCTCCTACTTATTTTATTAGACTCTTTTGCCAAACAGGTAACTTATGAGGACGTGAACACACCAACACCGGTTGTAAAGTGGTGGTGGGGAACAAACGCAAAGAGAAAGACACATAAACACATACACAAATATAAACATATACGATGGTCTGCTTTCAATTTCCATCTACCAAAACCACTCACAATGCTTTGGTCGGCCCGTGGATATATTTGAAAACAATTGCTCAAGGTTCCGCACAATGGGAGTGAACCTGAAACCATGTGGTTGGAAAGCAAACTTCTTACCACACAGCCATGCCTGTGACACAATTATTTATTTTCTATTCTAGGCACAAGGCCTGAAATTTTGGGGAGGGGCCAGTCGATTAGATTGACCCCAGTACACAAGTGGTACTTAATTTATCCACCCCGAAAGGATGAAAGGCAAAGTCGACCTCGGTGGAATTTGAACTTAGAACGTAAAGACAGACGCTCTGCGTGCTAGCACTTCTGCCAGCTTGCCGGTTTCGCTGTGATACATTTATTGAAAGAGTTTAGTATGTGCCCAATTTTGTGGTATTTCATTATAATTAAGTCTCTCTATAAATAAGTATTCGATTTAATTATTCTTGTTTATGGTTTTTTCTTTGTGGAATATTTCTTATTCTTTAACAGTTGCCAGATAGGATAGCTACGAGATCCAAGACTCGATGCTGTCTCGATCTGCTGGTCAATATTGAAACACATTAATGCTTAAAGATTTTCTTTAATCCTTTGACTCTGTAATTAGATTTCATGGGCATTCTAGTAATGATGCTAATTATCTACCAAATGATAGAATTAATATTTTCGGCTCCTGCAATAATTATATTATTGTTGGTATAGCTTTCATATCAACGACTAGAAGTATTTGATTCCTGTTTTGTAAAGAGTGATTTGAGGAGATATGTGAAAACATTAAGAAAACTCCGCAAAATGTCTTCTGCAAAAATTCTCATTGAGAGTATCTCGGTTTCTCGCAGCATAGGGGAAAGGTTTTCTTTTTCTCAATGGCGTCGGAACGATGCTGCTTCCAGCAGTAAATAATGGTTTCAAATTCTGACACAAGACCAGCAATTTGGAGGGAGGAAACGAGCCGATTCCATCGACCTCAGTGTTCTACTGTTACTTAATTTATCGACCCCCGAAAGGATGAAAGGCAAAGTTTCTTGAGACATTAAGTAAAGAAAACTTGATGACAGAGAAATAATCTGTTGAAATTCATTCAATTTTTAAATCTGTCCTTCTGACGTTTAACCTCTTTCAGATCAATTTTGCTTTTTCAGGTTCAGAAGTGATTGTGTGGTAAGAAGTTTGCTTCTCACCTATATGGTTCCAGGTTCAGTCCCACCGCGTGACGCCTTCGGCCAGTGTTTTCTATTATAGCCATGGACCGACCAAAACCTTGGGAGTTGGTTTGGTAGACTGAAACTGAAAGAAATCCGTCGTATATGTATATTTTTCTATATGTGTATATCTTTTTGTCTGTATTTTTCCCCGCCACTGCTTGACGACCAGGGTTGGTGTGTTTACGTCCCCATAACTTAGGGCATCGGCTAAAATCACCTACAGAATAAGTACCACGCTTTACAAAAAACAAAAGCAGAAAAAAAACAATAAGTGCTGGGGATCGATTCCTTCGATCAGTAAATGTTCAAGGCAGTGCCCCAGCATGGCCACAATCTAATGACTGAAACAAGCCAGAGATAGAAGAGAAATGATCCATTCGGTCGACTCTGCTATTTCCCAACAAATTTGTTTTCTTAAAAACATACTTTTCTTTTCATATTTTCACTTCTTTGGAATTGAAACTCTTCTCTTCTCATTTACCGAGAGATTATCTTGAGATCTCTATAAATAAAATGTCTACGACGTTTAGACGTCTACTATTCTCCCGTCTTCATTATACTGTTAAGAAGGTCAGTGTGATGGGGCGGTCTATAAAATTCTGACAAAGTCACTTTTAAATCCAGTCGGCACTGTATGTCTGAACCAGCTGCGTTACATTTTGTCAATTTTGCAATATTGACAGAAAGAGCATATAATTCCCAGTGACATATATTCTGTATGAATTCAGAGCTGGATATTATTACGTATAATAAATTAAAATAATCGATAATATTTCTGAAGTAACCCTATATTATATATTCGTAGCATATTTGCATCTTTATATTTTAAAAATAGTTATTTACAAACTAGCCTCAGATGACAGTTATTAGGCATTCGTTTCAACTCTTAGCTTTTGGGCCAACAGCTATTTATCATTATCATAATTATTCAGTAGTCTTTTGTTAATAATTGGATTTTTTCGAGTATTTTCTGTAAAGGTGTCGAGTTCTTTACGTGATCATTCTCTGGTCGAGCTTAAAAGGACACTGAATGTTTTTCGATGGCTAATTTCTCGTCTATCGTCGCAGGTCCTACAGACGATTGCAGTCCTAGGCAAACTGACGGGTTTCCCAGGCCAAGATTCATAAAGTGGTATTTGTTCTGCGAAGTGGGAAGAAATCCAAAGATAAAGTATTTTTTTATGCCTTGCCTTTCATTCCCTACAACCCTCCTGCTTTCCAAAGGTGGCGGCATTTCCGCTCTTTTCAGGGCTTCAGAGTTTCACCGTGACCCTGGCATAATAGTTCACGGCTGCTATGCCTTGCCAAAAGGCAACCCATGATATGCAGCCAACCTGTAAATTTAGAAGTCATTCCCCTATCTGCAAATGGGGGAACCCGATGAATGGGAGTTTTCATTACCATACCATCAATTACGAAGTCCAATACTCGCCAAAGTCAATTTTGTCTATCATCCACCCGAGGGCGATGAAATAAATGAACATTTACGGGTGTCGATGGTATTAATTAACCACTCACTTTGCGTCTAAATTCAATACAAATTTGTATTTTTTCTTGTAACGAAAAGACTCTCCCTGTATGCAAGGGACATTTTCTGTACGCTGTGCAGATACAGAGACCTCGGTTCGATCTTGTTGGGCATTTGCATGTTTGTTTTTAATGAATCGTCAACAGGGACGAGAAATATTTCTCTAAACCTTACTGAATCGGTGGGAGGGAAAAAAAGACAAGACACACACACACACAAAACAGTTTTACAGTTGGAATTCAAATTCAAGCAAACGTATTTGAAACTATGACAAGCTGGATTTTTTCTACAACTTAGCAGTATCGCGATTCCTCACTCTGCGATGCAAAAATGACTATCGTAATTCAATCAAAAATAAAAGGACAGAAACCACAATTCCAATATTCTGCCATAAAAAAGTTTAAAATAACCATAAAACGATATTAACAGACTCTTCAAGGCAATAAGCGGAATGAAGCGTTACCGCGCCGAACAAAATGCTTAGCGTCATTTCTTCCGATTTTATGTTCTGAGTTCAAATGCCACCGCGGTCAACTCTGCGTTTCATTCCTTTGAGGTCGATAGCATAAATACCAGTTGAACACTGAGGTGGATGTAATCGACTTGCCCCTCCCCCGATATTACTGGCCTTGTGCCAAAATTTGAAACCAATAAGACTCGTTAAAAAGCTGCCAACACAGTGTTTATGTATTCGTGATAAACCCATTAACTGCCAAATTTTTTAATTCGTATTTTGTGGCTTTGGTAGGTGACTTAAGAGTTAAAATAATATATAGTATTTAAATTTTATTCATATGCGAATTATTTTGGAAATTATGATAAATTTTTCCAAAAGTCTCAAATGGGGATTGCTGAAAAAAAGAATAATTATATTTTTGTATTCAATTGCAATAATAAACATTTTTTTTTGAAACTATAGTATCAAATGCGAATGTGTATGAGATATCAATGAATGATATAAATGGGAAATGCAAAAAAAAAAAAAAAAATGTTTTCAAAGCGGTCAATATTTTTGTTGTTCAAAATTTGCAATTTATTATATAAAATGTCCTCCAGAATTAGCCAGAGCTAATAATGGCAAACTTTAACTACTAAATATTGTTAAACACGCCACTGCAAATACAATATACATAAGCAATTCACTTTGAATACAACAAACAATCGGGAGTGAGACTGTTTTTAGCAGATCCCCAAATGGGGCTCGTGGCAGGCAATGGGTTCGCTGCACTTTTCTCTTCGCTTCAGATTCTGGAATTTAAAAACAAACAACACTCTTGACAAGAATCTAAGATTTCTTTTATTATTTATCTTTTACTTGCTGCAGTCATTAGACTGCGGCCATGCAGAAGCACAGCCCTGAAGAATTTTTCTTCGAATGAATCGACCCCAATACTCTTTAATTATGTTTTTAAAGCCACGTACTTATTCTGTCGTTCGTTTTTGCTGAGCCGCTAAGTTATGGGGATGTAAACACACAAACACCAGGTGTCAAGCCGTTTTGGGGGACAAAATCAAAGGGAAAGACACACGTACACTCATACACACACACCCGTCCACACACACACATACTCACCTACACACATATACATATATACAGCAGGCTTCTTTCAGTTTCCGTCTATCAAATGCACTTAGAAGGCGTTGGTTAGCCTGAGGCTATAGTAGAAGATACTTGCTCAAATTGCCACGCAGTGGGCAGGAACCCGCAATCATATGGTTTATACAACGTAGCTAAGCCAATCTGGTTGGCAAGCAAACTTCTCACCACACTCGCGCCTATTTGAGAAGAAATATAAAATTCCAAGTGGATCACTGTTCAATCGGAATTACCTAACAGTGCCTAGAGAAACTGTAGGTTGCGGCGTTAGGTGAAAACAGAAAGCTAAAGTCTGTCGATGTCACTGAAGAGCGCATAGAATTAAAATAACGGAGCGTTTACTGATTTGTCCTGGCTGCTAAAATGACTTCCCGGATTTCACTAACTGCTCTCTTCCTCTTTCTCCTTCTGTCATAGAGTAGTCGTTATTCTGTTCGAAGTCTCGTGGAATTTATTACTGTCATTATTTATACCATTACATGGAGTGACTGGAATGGAAATAAGAAAAAAATACGATTAGATATTCAGTGAAGTTAGTCGTTAACGACTGCAATAGGTCAGAAAGAAATTGATCGTGTGAGGATATGATTGTATATTGCGAGTTTGTTAGCTTATGTAGTTTAATGTTTTCGCTGTGTTCGTCTCTTTTAAAGGACATATAGTGATTAAAAGAATCTTCGATATATATATATATATATATATATATATATATTATATATATATATATCCATATATAAGGGTGTATAAAGATGTATACACGGAACGTAAAGACGGTAACGATTCCTTTCTACTCTAGGTACAAGGCCTGAAATTATTGAGGAGGGAGTCAGTGGTTTATATTGATCCCAGTACGCAACTGGTACTTATTTTATCGACCCAGAAAGATGAATTGCAAAGTCGACCTCGGCGGAATTTGAACTCAGAACGTAATGACGGGTGAAATACCTACTTCTTTATTACCCACTAGGGGGCTAAACATAGAGAGGACAAACAAGGACAAACGGATTAAGTCGATTACATCGACCCAATTGCGTAACTGGTACTTATTTCATCGACCCCGAAAGGATGAAAGGCAAAGTCGACCTCGGCGGAATTTGAACTCAGAACGCAGCGGCAGACGAAATACCGCAAAGCATTTCGCCCGGCGTGCTAACGATTCTGCCAGCTCGCCGCCTTCTGAAACCTCTTGTAATATTCATCTTTGTATAGAGATAGGGTCAAAATTCATTCTCTTGTCCTTCACTTGCCTTCAAGAATCAAGTTACTTAGCTGTAAAGCTATTTCTGTTTGTATCAAACAAATTCCGCTTATCTTCTTTTATCTTCTATCATTCACTTGTTTTAGTCCTTAGACTGCGGCCATGCTGGGGCACCGCCTTTTAGGCAAGCGAATCGACCCCGGTTATTATTTTCCCTTTAAGCCTGGTACTTATTTTATCGGTTTGTTTTGCCGAACCGCTAAGTTACGGGGACTTATACACACGAAAACAGGTTGTCAAGCGGTGGTGGGGGACAAACACAGACACAAAGATGCACACCCAGACACACACACACACACATACATACACGTACATTCATACGTACATACATACATACATACATACATACATACATATATGCATACATACACATATATATGTGTGTGTGTGTGAGTATGTGTGTATGTGTGTGTATATATATATATATATATATATATGTACGTATGTATATATACGATGGGCTTCTTTCAGTTTCCATCCACCAAATCCCCTCACAAGGCTTTGGTCAGCCCGAGGCTATAGACACTTTCCCATGGTGCTACACAGTGGAACTGAACCCAGAAACGTGATGTTGGAATGGAAGCTTCTTACTATACAGGCGCAGCTGCGCCTTTGCTTACCGTGGGAAATACGTTGAATGGAATGACCCGAGAATATAAGGACCATAGATGTTTGCTAAGTGAGTGTAACGTCGTAAAACCTCTTTCGAACAATAAACTTTCTGCTCCACTTCATCATTATTCATTGCATTATCGGCGCCATTTATTTATTTCACAGCCTTCCGCCTTCTTTTTCACAGCATGAAACGAGAGCTCTGGGTTAAATCAATATCCGAGTGCAGGCAAGTTTTATATGTCAGAAATGTTGTATTTAGCGCCACGGAAACCAAACCGTGTTGTAATATTACTGTATTCATAGGGCAGCGAGATGGCAGAAAGGTTAGCACGCCGGGTGAAATTCTTACCTGTATTTCGCCTGTTTTTACGTTCTCAGTTCAAATTCCGCCGAGGTTGACTTTGCTTTTCATCCTTTCGGGGACGATAAATTAAGTACAAGTTACGTACTGGGGTAGATCTAATCAGCTGCCCTCTCCCCAAAAATGTCGGGCCTTGAGCCTAGAGTAGAAAAGGATATTACTGTATTCGTAAGAGAATTTTGTGATTGGTAGACCCAACCACTATATTAGTAGATAATGCAAGCTCAGTACCTGAGTAGCTTAGACGACTAGCTTGATTCATGTCCACAGACAGGACATAAGACAATGTGGTTTATGCTTATTAAATATTTTGAATCACTAAACTAAAGTAGATCTAAGAAAATAGTGTCTCCGCGCCGAAACTAACAAACATATATATATATATATATATATTATATATATATATATATTATATATATATATATATATATATAATATATTATATATATATTATATATATACTGTTGTGACTGGAGAGAGTCATTTTCTTTTGGTGCCTTATAATTTAACACACTCACCGGTAAAATTTCCACATTTTTCTTATTTTTATTGTCCTAAGATTTTCGTTGCGTCTTGGAACCTTTTCAAAAGTTTTGACTCTGTCCGTTATTTACATTTCATTCCCTTTGGTTTGTTTGTGCGCATGTGTGCGGGTCAGTGTGTGTGTGTGTGTGTGTGTGTGTGTGTGTGTGCCTATACATGCATGCATGTACGTATGTATGTGTGTGTGTTTTTGCATGTGTATGTATGTATATATGTGTGTATATGCATATGTATATATGTATGTATGTGTGTGCATCTGTATGTACGTATCCTGCATATTTATGTGCTTGCCTCTCCGTGTTTGTGTATTTTCTATGTATGAGTGAGCATGTGTTTGTATATATATACATATATATACATACATACACATGCAAAAACACACACACATACATATGTACATGCATGCATGTATAGGCACACACACACACACACTGACCCACACACACGCGCACAAACAAACAAAAGGGAACGCAGTGTAAATAACAGACAGAGTCAAGACTATTGGAAAGCTTGCAAGATGCAACGAAAATTTTAGGAAAATAAAAATAAGAAAAAAGTGGAAATTTTATCGGTGAGTGAGTGTGTTACATTATAAAGCACAAAAAGAAAACGACTCTCCCCAGGCACAACAGAATATGCTTCAACACACGAAATCATATAAAGAATCTTGCAAACCAAATCCCAAAACGACATATATATATATATATATATATATATATATATATATTATATATATATATAATATATATATATATATATAGATATATATATATATATATATATATATATATATATATATTAATAGTTATCGCCATACTAATATGGCATTCTTAAAAATAAGAATAAAGCTGTCGTTCCATGAAGTTTGTGTATCACCGTAACTAGGTAAAATCTTCGAACAGAGACGGCCAGTAGCGTCACCTGCAGGTCTGACTACGCTGCATTGAGAAGGGGCAACAAGCCTGAAACATGTCTGTAGCTGTCGGACTAGCAGGTTGAAGCGGCTGACCTCTCCTGTTCGAAGGTTTAATAACGGACGCAGTTTGTGTGTCAAGTAGCTAGCTTGAGGCGATGGCTTCATGGAGCTAATCAGCGACAGCTTTATTCTTATTTTTAAGAATGCCATATTAGTATGGCGATAACTATTAATTTCCAGAAACGCTGTCGTAATCTCTTTTAAAGAGACTTAGTAATTTTAATATTTCTATTATATACATATATATATATATATATATATATATATATATATATATATATATATATATATATATATATATATACATATTTTGTCCGGCGTGCTAACGATTCTGCCAGCTCACTGTCTTCAGCACCAACATCATTAATAATCCTTCGTGGATGTCGTAGTCACTTTCGTCGTCGTCATCATCATCATCATCATCATCATCATCACTACCACCATCACCGTCACCGCTGCCAGAGCTAACACAACGCCAGCGCCAGGACCAGCGCCAGGACCAGCGCCAATATGCTCCATCGATGGTAGAACCGTAAAGCTTAAATGAAACCAATGAACTAAAAGCACTCAATGAAAATTCAATGTCTGAACATCCCGTCCGGCAATATTGGTTATTTTCATTCCGTGAGAGGAAATCAAAAACAACAAACGGCACACAGCAATAAATTTAACTAAAATAAAATCTGAGCCATAATTTTTTTTTACCAAACTAACAAAAGAGCAACAAATCTATTATTGTTTAATTCAGTGAATGGAAATAGATATTTATATCGAAATGGTGCATTATTAGAGTAATAAAAACATGAAACGCAACAAGTTCCAATGTATTTATATTTCCAACATACACCGCGTTTAGAAAATATTCTTCTATTTCGGAAACATTACAAGCCGTTTTTATATTTGTGTTAATATTCGTTCATCTTTATTCATAGAAATTCTTAATTAGTTCATTAGTTTTCCTGTTTATTATGCTAATTTTATGTCATGTTTGAATATAAATGTCGATCTTCGTGGTAATTTTTATTTTAGAAAAAAAAAAAATCGAAAATCAATTTTTCTTGTTGCGTTGTTTGCACAAAATATTGAACGGATGTTTTTGATCGCGTTGTGTTAAACCATTTCAAGATTTAATCTTCATAGAAAACAGTTTCCTTTAGGTATTCAACGAGGCTTTAGTCAACCTAACTGATTAAGGATGTCTAGGTGCAGGAATGGCTGTGTGGTAAGAAGGCGGCGAGCTGGCAGAAACGTTAGCACGCTGGGCGAAATCCCTAAGCGGTATTTCGTCTGCCGTTACGTTGTGAGTTCAAATTCCGCCGAGGTCGACTTTGCCTTTCATCCTTTCGGGGTCGATAAATTAAGTACTAGTTACGCACTGGGGTCAATGTAATCGACTTAATCTGCTTGTCTGTCCTTGTTTGTCCTCTCTGTGTTTAGCCCCTTGTGGGTAGTAAAGAAATAGGTATTTCGTCTGCCGTTACGTTCTGAGATTAAATTCCGCCGAGGTCGACTTTGCTTTTCATTCTTTCAGGATCGATAAAATAAATACCAGTTACGCACTTGGGTCGATGCAATCGACTTAATCTCTTTGTCTGTCCTTGTTTATCCCCTCTATGTTTGGCCTCTTCTGGGCAATAAAGAAATAAGAAGCTTGCTTCCCAACCATATGGTTCCGGGTTCAGTCCCACTGCGCGGCACCTTGGGCAGTTGTTTTCTACTATAGTTTCGGACCAACCAAAGCCTTGTCAGTGGATTTTGTATACGGAAACTGAAAGAATCCCATCGCATATCTGTATGTATGTGTGTGTTTGTCTTCCGCTGCCACTTAAAAGTCAGTGTCGTTATGTTTATGTCTCCGCAACTAAGTGGTTCGGCAAAAGACGATAGAATAAGTAACGGGCTAAAAATGTAATAATCTGATTTGACTAAAATTCTTCTAGGCGATGCTCCAGCATGACCGCAATCTAATGAGTGAAATCAGTAAAAGATCAATGTTAAACAAAGAATATATCAAGGTTATCCTTAATTTCGGAAGATAATTAATCCGAATATGTTTCATCATTTAAACTGTTTCATCCTATATACACTGAAATCTGCATGCTCTAACGACATAAATAGAAAGGTTTACGATGTTTTCTAGTTCTTTTCTTAAAACAACCCTCTTTTGTGCCACTGTATTTTTGATGAAATTATATCAATTCTGAAAGGAGATACATTCTAGTAATAATCATTTGTTATCCCCGAAATTTATAATTTCATTATTCAGTCTAATATTACATCATTGAGAAAGATGTTTTTGTGAGTTTCATAACGACAGTTGATGTGAATAGAATTGATTAGTAATCTGTGAGATAAGAAAAATCGAAAAGCGAAAGAAGTTTTGAAAGTTCAGTTATTAACACAAGACGCTGTTTTGTTTTGTGCTCTGAGCGCAAAGAACAATCCCTGCTCCAATTATATGGCAGAAGACGAGTTGAAAAAGAGAAAGAACGGAAGAGTAAGAGGGAGGCAGAGAGCAGGAAATAGATACATATTGAGTTAGCGGGTGAGTGTGTTTATGTATGTGTGTGTGTCTGAGAGAGAGAGAGAGAGAGAGAGAGAGAGAGAGAGGGAGAGAGAGAGAGAAAGAGGAAATATAGAACTTATTAGTGGTGAAATATTGAACTAATGGAAATCGATAGTTTTGTTGCTTCAGTGTAACGAGATGAAATTTCATGAAAAATACGAATAAGCAGAGTGAAAATATAAAGCAAGCGGCTGGCAACGTTGGTTGCTTTTGTAGAAGGCTTTGCACTTTTTAGGGAAGCCTAAACGGAAACAATTGAGGTGTTGTGATTGTATAAATGAATTGGTTGTGTTTAAACTTCATCAAAAACTCAATTACAAACGTTCTTGAGAAAGAACCCCGAACCATCTTAACAGTTAGAAATCTTGTGACTAAGAAATTATGACTCATAAGAAACAGTAAAATCGTAGACATTGTAGAATGGCTGAATATTTTCCCTACACCACATCGTTTTGTATTTCTGTCTTGCCGATAGCATATCAAAATATTTGAAAGAAAAGTTCTATTGCAACCATACGAATTTTCACTTGTCTCTGGAAACAACAAATCAAATGTCATGTGATGGATCACATAATAAAAAGGAATACCCTCGAGCATTAATAATCGACGAAATAATAGCGAATGACTAGAATGAT
Source organism: Octopus sinensis (assembly GCF_006345805.1). Taxonomy (NCBI): domain Eukaryota; kingdom Metazoa; phylum Mollusca; class Cephalopoda; order Octopoda; family Octopodidae; genus Octopus; species Octopus sinensis. Next base: position 104,039,148 of record NC_043001.1, on the reverse strand, counting down.
GATGAAATACTCGCAGAATACTAAAGAACGACAGGTTTGGTTATTGAATTAAAGGCATTTTGTTATTAAAATGTGTTCTTTATAAAAATTGTATTTTCAAAAATATTTAGACAACCACTTCTGTAAAACTATGGATAGGTTACTCTCTACAAATCAGCAAGGTCGTATAAGAGATAAACCTTTCGTTAAGTTAGGGGCGGAACGGGTTGTTCACTGTTTAAAGCAGTTGGCCTCAGACTACAATCTTGTATGTAAGGTAAGCGTGGATGGGTTATCTAATCAGGGTTCCAGTCTGTGGATGCTGAAAGCGTCGTTCCCGTCACGATTTGTAACAATGAGGGACTCAGTGGTTTTGACCGTCAGTATCATTATAGAATCTTTGATACTGGCCGGTTCCAGACGATCGGGTTTCAAGTGCATAGGAGATCCTTGATTAAGTCAAAGAAGATGAAAACTTCTTGAAAACGGCTATAATAGTTGGTGAATCGTTGGTCTATGGCTATGAGCGCAAAACCAAAGCTCAGTCTTTGCAGTGGAAGATCCCAGCAAGATTTCAAGACTTTGAGAAAATCCAAGAGAATGCGACGAAGGTGCTATTCACTAGTCCCCCCCCCAAAAGAAGTTCCAGGAATGCTTCCGTCAGTGGAAACAACGCTGGATAAAGTGTGTGGCTTCAAAGGAAATTAAATATTGAATTGTTATGTGTTGTGGTTTTCTTTTGATAGCACCAGTCTCAATGCTTTTTGATCAGACTTCATTTGTCCTCGAAAGAAAATTGCTTGTGGTGGTATATTGTTAGCCGCATAGAACATTTGTTGGTTAAGCTGAGAATATCTGTTACAGCCAGGGTAAATATTTGCACGGAGTGCAAACAATAACAAATGCGAGTAAGGAAGACGAAAGGAAATGGGATAGTAACAAATATGTACGGACAGTTTTCGAAAGATGTAAGAACACAGATTACTTGAAGCCAGAGGTAAAAGTGCTAATCTGTGCTGCGCAGGAACAAGCACTTGAGAAAAATTATACTAAATGCAGGAACGACGATTCAGCAGAAAGTGACAACTGCAGGGTTTGCAGTGATAGAAATGGGATTGCACAGCGTTTTGTGAATGAATGCAGAAAGTTGGTCCTTCAGAATACAGACGGAGACACGACACAATAATGTCGCATGCGTAGCTGTATGGTAAGAAGTTTGCTTTTCAATCACATGGTTCTGGATTCAGTCCCACTGCGTGGCACCTTAGGCATGTGCCTTCTACTATAGCCTTGAGCTGACCAAAGTCTTGTGAGTAGATTTGGTCATTGGAAAGTGAAAGAAACCCGTCAAATATACATACATGCATGCATGCACACAAACACATATACATATATATGCTACATATAATATTTGTAAACAAACCTAGAGGCTTGATAAGTTACGGAAAAAAAGCGACTACGACAGTCTTTTCTATACAATAACTATATAATATATATCATAATATTAATATATACATATATATATATAATATATATATATATATATATATATATATATATATATATATATATATATATATATATACTCTGATTAAAGCGACATTTATCTAAACAATTGACTGAAAAATCATGAGCTAACTAACGCTAGAATCGAACTCACATATCACAACGCTAACATGGTACCTTGAGCATCCGATTGAGCCAGAACACTCACCCGTAAATTTCAACCAAATTTTATGTATAGATAATAAACTGTCTAATACATAAGATTTGGCTGAAATTTATAGGTGAGTGTCCTAGCTCAATCGGATGCGCAAGGAGCTATGTTAGCATTGATATGTGGGTTTGATTCTAGTCTGAGTGGTATAATAATAATAAAAATAATAATAATAATAATAGTAATAATAATAATAATAATAATAATGATAATAATAATAATAATGATGATGATGATGATAATAATAATAATAATAATAATAATAATAATAATAATAATAATAATAATAATAATAATAATCATCCTTTCTACTATAGGCACAGGGCCTAAAATATGGGGGAGGGGGGTAGTCGATTACATCGACCCCAATATTTCACTGGTACTTAATTTATTGAGCCTGAAACTATGAGAGGCAAAGTTGACCTCGGCGGAGTTCGAATTCAGAACGTAGCTGCAGACGAAATACCGCTAAGCATTTCGCGTGGTGTGCTAACGATTCTGTCAGCTCGTCGCCTTAAGAAAATAATAACGATGACGATGATGATGATGTTAATTTTATATTAGCCAATGGGGCATAGATGAGGGAACACCAGCAGGCCAGTCAGCAATTTTTAGTAGTAATAAACCGGCAATAATAATGAAAGTATTATTATACAGCATTGATGATAATGGTTATGATGATGTTTATGATAACGATGGTAATGGTGATGATGATTGTGTTGAGGATTTTGCAGTCGCTGGTGTTGTCGATGTTGATGTTGGTGTTTGAGGTAGTTTGTTTGTAGGAATAACTACGAAGATTATAATGATAATCAGATCGATATAAAACAAATCACCATCAACAACAACAACATTGACACAACAAAGACACTCGAAATTTGAGGATATTACGAAATGGAAAACGTAAAAGAGGAATAAATTCATAGAGAAATCTATTAACCGGAAACGGGAAATAATGTTTTTAAGACAATCGTCAAAATAAAATAAAAGTCTGTAGAAGGAAAAAGAAACAAAAAAAAAACAGCTTTGCTATTTCATCTCTTTTATCTTGAAGAATAAAATTAAACAGAAATTTGAAGTCTCTGAAAAAGAATGGAAAATTTATGTTATCTGAAATTAATTCACAGTTACAGCTACACAGAGAGCAACTATACTTGAAAATATTGGCGGATTTTATTGAAGTTATTATTTTCTCGATTTGTCCAGTATAAAGCTGAGCTAACGAGAACAGTTCCAACTAGATGAAATCTCCAAGCAGTTTAAATGCACAAGTTTCCGATATCCAAGCGGCTAAAAAAGTGTCAGCAGAAGGGAACTAAAGTGTGATGACCTGGATGCGGTCCAGCCCTGTTAGAGTGTAAGAGGTTAAGGGCCAAAACACTTGCTGAAGGTGGATTTGTTCTCTGAAGACTTTCTACTGTTCAGCTCTCTAGAGAGTGTCTTACCAATTCTTAACAATTCTTATTTCTTTACTACCCACAGGGGGCTAAACATAGAGGGGACAAACAAGGACTGACAAACGGATTGAGTCGATTACATCGACCCCAGTGCGTAACTGGTACTTAATTTATCGACCCCAAAAGGATGAAAGGCAAAGTCGACCTCGGCGGAATTTGAACTCAGAACGTAACGGCAGACAAAACATCGCTAAGCATTTCGCCTGGCGTGCTAACGTTTCTGCCAGCTCACCGCCATCAATTCTTAGCAATTCTTATCACATAAAATAAACTGTAATTTATTGCGTAAAGTATTAACTGGAAAAACGAAGAATGCTGTTGAGGTCCAAGTCAACCATAAGCGAAAACCTTTAAGAACAAAAACAATCCATCCACTTCCATCCAACCTTGTTCTCTGTGTGACATTATCCTCCTTTTTATTAAGATGGTAGGGTATGACTTGAGGTAGATCTGCTAACTATTTCTCGTTAGGTGATTCCTTGATGGCTTGCTCATAGCAGACCGGGTGCAGAGGCAGTATGGCTGATTAGATATTCCACGCTAGTACACACAGATATTAATCGTTTTACGTTCGAACATTGTTAATACCGGTAATTACCATCACGGGGGATGCTCTACCAGGTTATTACTAAGTAAGAGGGTGGATATAATTGTGTAAGAGGAAAATGATCCATGGGAGTTACTCCATGTGCTTCCGACAATGCAGAGCAGAAAGTTTGGAGAGAGAGAGAGAGAGAGAGAGGAGAGAGAGAGAGAGAGAGAGAGAGAGAGAAGGAGGCGGGGTTAGAATCCGTTCTGGAAGTTTTATGCCACTGTGTTGTCCGGAAGATTTAAAGGCAAAGGTGACCTCGGCAGGATTTCAACTCAGAAGTGAAAAAAACCGGAATAAATGCCGCCAAGCATTTACCCGATGCGCTACCGGTTCTGCCAGTCGATCTCTGGGAATAATCCAATCATTCGTTCACATATGACACTCACAAGGTGTAATTGATTTTACAAACGAATATAAGTAGTGGGGAACCAAATGTGTAAGTGGGGCAAAGTGAGTAATTTCTGATTCGTTTTTTTACCTTGCTTGAAACCATTACATTGCAAGTATTACATCATCGTTTTGTACTGTTGCATCGTCCTTGGGAGTATAAGTTGGTCAGCATAGCTGTTGTTGTTGTTGTTGTTGTTGAAGTTGAGAGAGTTTAAGACATAGCCAGGTGACAGGTAACTGCTTTTTTTCAAAAAATGTTTCTTCAACATCGATCGGATTGTAATTAAGGTTGTTAATAACATATCTGGATAATTTTTAGTATTTAACAATCAACATTATTTTCTCTGTTGTATTCTGTCTAATTTGATGATTTTCAATTTTCAAAAATGATGTCCAAAATGGAAAATAAATGATTATGACTAATTTCCAAAACTTCTCATTAATTGCATCGTGCTTAAATATATCAGGAAAAGAGTCAGTCCAGCAAATCGTGAAGAAGAGAGAGAAAATATTTTATTCTGAGGTTTTAGACTTCATTAATTTCATATCAGACGCCATTTTCCATTAACCTTTTCAATTCGACCTAAATATTCAAGATTTTTGTTGTATTTCTGATCTTTTTGATGTCTAAAGATGGATACTGATGTGTTTGGGTCTTTTTTCAAATGGAATTCTTGAGAATTGATGAGGAAAATTAACCTTAATTTGTCTTAATCATTTCCCCCCAGCAAAATTTGTCTATTTTATTCTAAAAGGGAACGGAGATAATTTTCTGAAACAGTGTTCTGAATAGGTTTTAGTGCTTCTAATGCATTTAGAGAAGGTGATTAGATCAGCTGGTTTAGCATTTGTAAGGTAGTGAACGTTTGGAAAAAAATATATTTTTGCTCTAAGTAAAAAATGCTGTAAATATTCCTGATTGTGACCCCAGCCTAAATGGCTTATCTTTTTATAGAAAATAATTTGGGGACCTCCCAGACCGGTATTGTTTAGTTTAGACCTCCGTAGTTTTGTAGGTCAAAAATTGGGTTTTCTCTTGAGCAGGTTAAAAGTTAAAGAATGTTGCAGTTTTGGTAAGGGAAAATTGGGCAAAATGTGTTTGTGGCAGAAATAAAAGAGAAGTGATATGAGGAAGGAATGTGAATATGTCAGAAGTTTTCGAAAGGATGACGTTAAGACATTTAGCAACAATTCTAAGAGAGACAAGTGTAGAAATGTATTACTGTCTTGTGATTACTTTATGAAAAATATGAATAACATGTTGTCAGCAAATCCTAACAGAATTAAATGAAATGATTGTATAGTTTACCATGACAACGGCGGGAGAAAGCAATTACAAGACAACACATTCTTGTTAGATTTATTAAGGGAATATAACAAACTATTTTTCTAAATTTTTGACTTGTAATTTCTCAATTTTCCGTGCAATTTTCCTCAGTTTGTTATATCGATTATCCTTTACCTGCTTCGATCATTTAACTGCGGTCATGTTGGGGCATCGCCTTGGAGAATTTTAGTCGAACGAATCGACACCAGTACTTTCTTTAAAGTCTGGTACCTATTCTGTTGGTCACCTATGCCGAACCGCTAAGTTACAGGGACGTAAGCACACCAGCACCGGTTGTCAAGCGGTGGTGGGAACAAAAACAGACACTAATATACACACACACACAGCTGTATAAGACTCGCTTCAATCAGTTTCCGTCTACCAAATCCACTAACAACGTTTCAGTCAGCCCGAGACTATAGTAGAAGAGACTTGCGCAAGGTGTCACACAGTGGGACTGAACCC
>NC_043001.1:104008221-104020721 GCF_006345805.1 Octopus sinensis | reverse complement strand
AGATAGATCTCTCAGAGACATCAAACACCCTTTAGATCCCATGGGAGGCATAACACTTCTTCTTTCAGGGGACTTCCGACAAACACTTCCCGTTATTCCCAAAGGGACTACAGCTGATGCAGTAAGTGCGTGTCTTAAGTCATCCACACTGTGGCCACTGGTGAAGACTCTCAAACTTCACACCAATATGCGTGCTCATATGCGACGTGATATCACATCAGCAGCATTTTCTCACACCCTCCTTGCACTTGGCGAAGGCAAAATACCAGGGGATGAAAATGGTAATATTGCCATCGATTCCATTTGTACTATTGTTAAAACGCCTTCTGATCTCAGAGATGCAGTGTTCCCAGATCTACAAGCTAATTATCAGAATATGGATTAGATTGGCCAAAGGGCTATTCTGGCCCCGAGGAATAAAACTGTTCACCATATTAATGATGAAATGCTAGAACTCATTCCTGGGGATGTTTATGTATATAAGTCTATCGATACAACTCCTGACCCAGAGGACGTCATCAGCTATCCAATAGAGGTACTCAATTCCTTTGAGCCCCCCGGACTACGACCACACATTCTCAAACTTAAAGTTGGTGCCCCTATAATGCTCATTAGAAATTTGGTTCTCCCAAAACAATGCAATGGCACACGTTTGATCGTTAAGTCCTTATCTCCCAATCTGATTGAGGCCACCATTATCACAGGGTGCGGTCGAGGCAACGTTGTGCTCATACCTAGGATGCATCTTTTCCCATCAGGAGCAGACCTACCTTTCATATTTCGGAGGTCCCAGTTCCCAGTAAGGCCATGTTTCGCAATGTCAATTAACAAAGCGCAGGGTCAAACACTGTCTGTCGCGGGAATACATTTGGGAGAGCCATGTTTCACTCATCGTCAGCTTTATGTTGCCTGCTCGAAACAAAAAACAATGTGTAGAAGGAGGTTTTATAGGATTACGTTTCATCATTTTCGAACACGTTAGTATTTCACTTACATACGACTCTCTTTTATGATGGCATTTACATTTTTAGGCGTTTCATGACATTAATTCACACTTAATCAACACCTGTCCTTCGCTCACCTCTATTTCTATCCATTCATCATCAAACCACCACCCTCATCTTCTATATCCAACGTACATGACACATCTACCCCCTACATCTACACTCTCACTGTTCAAGTTTACATAAGAGACAACACGATCGCAACATACACTTTGGAAACTAAGCAACAGATCATTTTATACAACAACAAATTTAATCATAACGCCCATCAAGGAAAACATCTCCACCGCTGTGTTGTGATTAATCTATTCAGCACCACTACAGTCTTGCCAGTCTGACATATGATGAGTAGATGCTATTGTTCTATATTTTATAAATTACCAATATTTACTTACTCATGCTTCATTCCCCTCTTGCCTACATAGGGCATCCATTCTCTTTTAACACAGCATGAAGTTTTGTAACAGCACATCCGCTGCCGTTCGTGGAAAACGAAGAGACCCTATTCACCTGCGAACGTTTTACACCGCCTTCCACGACTATCAAATTCTTACAATTATGAGAACAATAACATGGCTCTTTTCAAGGCAACCTCGCATTCAATTCTTACACCATTCTACGAGGGGTTAGGAACCCCTTTACACGGTTTTCTATACACTTACAAATGATTGAGGGCTTCGAATGTCCCGTCCGTGTTTTTTGTGTCGTCTTCTAAATGTTTCACGTTCTTGTCCCAGTTTGTATATTTTTTTAACTTTTACTTATATATATATATATATATATATATATATATGTGTGTGTGTGTGTGTGTGTGTGTGTGTGTGTGAAGGCGCATGGCTCAGTGGTTAGAGCGTCGAGTTTACGATCGTGAGGTTGTGAGTTCGATTCCCGGACCGGGATGCGTGTTGTGTTCTTGAGCAAGACACTTTATTTCACGTTGCTCCAGTGAACTCAGCTGTAGAAATGAGTTGCGAGATTAGACAGCGGTCATGCTGGGGCACCAAATTTAGGAATGTTTAGTCGAATGAGTTAGTCACAACACTTATACTGGTTCTAACCCTGGTACGTATTATAGCGTTCTCTTTTGCCGAACCTCTAAGTTGCAGGGCCATAAACACTCCGACACCGGTTGTCAAGCAATGGTGGGGGAGATACACACACACATACGACAGGATTCTTTCAGTTTCCTCTACCAAATCCACTCACAAGGCTTTGGTTAATCTAGTGCTATAGCAGTAGGCGCTCAAAATGCCACACGGTGGGACTGAACCCAGAACCATGTGGTTGGGAAGCAAACTTCTTATCACACAGCCGTATCTCTGAATTTAAAATCGTTTCCTGGTTAACTTGGCCCTTCATCCTTCAGATGCATGGCTCAGTGGTTAGAGCGTCGAGCTTACGATCGTGAGGTTGTGGGTTCGATCCCCGAACCGGGTTGCGTGTTGTGTTCTTGAGCAAGACACTTTATTTCATGTTGATCCGATTTCCTCAGCTGTAGAAATGAGTTGCGATGTCACTAGTGCCAAGCTGTATCGACCCCTTTGTCTTTCCCTTGGATAACATCAGTGGCATGGAGAGGGGAGGCTGGTATTCATGGGCAACTGCTGGTCTTCCATGAAACAACCTTGCCCGAGTTTGTGCTTCGGAAGGTAACTTTCTAGGTGCAATCCCATGGTCATTCATGACTGAAGGGGGTCACAAATCCTTCAGAATTTGATAAAAACGATTACCATTTAAGAACTAGGTTCGATATGATCTACAGCACACGTGAAAGTAGCTGTGTCCTAACAATTCAGTACCGAAAACAAATGAAATAATGAGACACACCAGAGAAACTCCCAAATAAAAATCCATTTACATATAGAAATATATACGAGGTCTGACTAAAAAGTATCGGGATCTGATGCTATAAAAAGAAAACCTACATAATTCAGCATTGAATCTTCATTGAAGTAGTTTCCTTCTGAAAGCACACGCTTTACCTAGCACCATTTCCATCGACGGAAGCATTCCTTAGAACTTCATTTCCGAGGATTGCGAGCGACTGCTTCGTCGCATTCTCATTGATTTCCCTGACGTCAAGAAATCTTCTTCCTTTGAAGTATGATTTGATTTTCGGAAAGATTCTTGGCCGTAATAATCTTCAAGTCTTTCCACACACACACACACACACACACACACACTTTCTCTTCCATGGTCACTGATGGAACCTCTGTGGTGTGGAGAGACGACCATACTCACCACACTCTACTCCCAAGTATTGCTACAAACCACACAAACCACTGAGCCATGCGCCTGAAGGAGGATGAAGGGCCAAGTTAACCAGGAAACGATTTTGAATTCAGAGATGTGGCTGTGTGATAAGAAGTTTGCTTCCCAACCACATGATTCTGGGTTCAGTCCCACCGTGTGGCATTTTGAGCGTCTGCTGCTATAGCACTTTATAGCTTATTGTTCGTGCACTCGCGACAGGGCTCAAGGTCGATCCGTGCCAAGAAGCTTCCCTCTGCCCACTTTACCTCTGTTTCCATAGCAACAGTCCCGATACTTTCTGATCAGACCTTGTACATCTCCAAACCTTGTACATCTTCGCGCGCATGCAGTAACAGGCTCATTACCAAAGCAAAAACTTCCCAGAAAACGAGAATAAAACCTAAGACATACAGTTGCTTCGGCTTCTGTTTTGATTCCATTTCAAAACAAACTCCCAATCAGTCACACAGCGATATGTCGAACGTAATTCCATTTAAACCGTTCCATCATTTCATTTAGACATATCTTTTTTATAATTTTTTGTTCAATCCCTTTTTGTTGTTGTTGTTTAAATCTTTTTTATGCTCTACTTGCGACTATTACTCATTCTCGCAACTCTCATCTGTTTACATAAACATTTCGCTGCAGTCTCGCATGCTGCTGCTGCTGCTGCGCTCCGGCTTTTATTGCTGCAGTTGATGTTGATGCTGTGCTGTTGTTCTTACAATACTTCTGTTGCTGATGAAAATATTGTTGAACTTCTTCTTCTTTTCCTTCTCCCCCTTTTCCTTTTTCTTCTTCTTCTCCTTCTTCTCCTTCTTCTTCTTCTTCTTTTCCTTTTTCCCCTTTTTTCTTTTTCTTCTTCCCCTTCTTTTTCTTCTTCTTCTTCCCCTTCTTTTTCTTCTTCTTCTCCTTCTTATTTTCCTCCTCCTCCTCCTCCTCCTCATCATCATCATCATCACCTGCGTCGTCATCACCATTGATGATAACATTGTTGTTATCATCGGCATCATCATCATCTTTCTTTCTTTTACCTTTACTACTACTACTACTACTACTACTACTACTACTACCACCAATAGAGTCAACAAGGAAACCATCAACCACCGCAAACTCGGTGCTTCCACCGCTGTTTTAGTAAACAGCATTATTTTGTTGTTGTTGTTCTTGTTTGTTCCGTTGGTGAATGGTGACGGGGTTGGAGTCGGGGCCGGTGCCGCTGGCAGGGGACATTTTCTTTTCTAATCTGAGGTGTGTTATTCTTGTTATTAGCACTGCTGCTGCTGCTGTTACTGTTACTGTTGTTGTTGTTGTTGTTGTTGTTATCCAACGCATACTCGAATTTGACTCACACCATTAAAATCTGACTCATTAGATTCACAGAATCTGTTCTGCTCTACTTGGAAGATTTTCTCTGGCAACACCCAATCTCTTTCTTTTCATCTGTCTTCACCGTTTCTTAACTTCTTTCTTCGTTCCTTTCTCTCTTTCACTACTCATTCTATTTACCAATTTCTTCGCGCCTTCCCATAAATTATGTTTACCATTTTCTATATTTTCCCTTCTTAGTCATCTGCTCCGGCACAAATTTCCATCTTCCACTTTAATTTGACATTAATTGACGAAATACCGGTTCCTTAATTTGCTCATTATAATGTTAAGCGCAAAGTGTAACGACAAGAGTATTCGCTTCACGGCCGTCAGGTTGTGAGTTCAATTCCCGGCAACACGTTGAGTTCTTGAGCAAGACACATTATTTCACGTTGCTCCAGTCCAGTCAGTTGTGAAAAAAATGAGTTATATCTGTAACTTCAAAGGGCCACCCTTCTCGCAGTCTGTGTCATGTTGAATCTCCTTGAAGACTGCGTTAAGGGCACGCGTGCCTGTGGAGTGCCCAGCCACTAGCACGTTCATTTCACGAGCAAGCTTTTTCGTTGATCGTATCAACTGGAACACTCGTCGTCGTAACCGACGGAGAACCAAGCCATAATGCTCATGAACTGAGTGCAGTGCGAAGAAATATTCCTTATTTTACCTGGAAAAGTTTGCAATCCAGTCCCCTCTCCCACCCGTGGGTTTCGTCTCCCTCTCTGCTAACCTTAACGTCGCTGTTTAATCAAGGAAGGAAATTTAAGCAGTAGCTGAAACTGCTAGAAATAGCAGTCAAATGCCCCTAAGATCACACGCTACGGTCATAAAATTGGAAGGTCCTAATTACACTATTATTTTTGAGGCTTTGAAGAAATGCAAACGGGTCCTTTGCAACACGCACACATTATACATTAATTATGTTAATAATGGTTTCAAAAATTAGCACAAGGCCAGCAATTTTGGGTGAAGGGATTATATCGACTCCTGTGCTCGACTGGCACTTAGTTTATCGACTCTGAAAAGACGGAAGGCAAAGTCAACGACGGCGGAATTTGAACTCAGAACGTAAAGACAGACGAAGTGCCGCAAAGTATTTTGTCCGGCGCCGTAACGAATATTTATATTTATCAAAATGTAAGTGAAGACTATAAATTCCAGTCTTTGACTTACTTAATGTAGAATATGATCTGCAGGAAATAAAACAGAACGCCCACGGCTGGAATTGCATTTGGTCATAATTCAAATGGTTTAGGTCTAACAGTCATCATCATCATCATCATCATCATCGTCATCGTCATCGTCATCATCATCATTGTCGTCATCGTCATCGTCATCATCATCAGCATCATCATCATCGTCATCGTCGTCGTCGTCGTCGTCATCGTCGTCGTCGTCGTCGTCGTCATCATCATCGTCATCGTCATCGTCATCATCATCATCATCGTCATCATCATCATCGTCATCGTCGTCGTCGTCGTCATCATCATCATCATCGTCGTCATCGTCATCGTCGTCGTCATCATCATCATCATCATCATCAGTGGCAGCAGCAATTAAGGATAATAAAATTAGCACTATGTTTTAGATATATATATATCTTCTTCGGTTTATTTGTTTCAGACACTAGACTGCGACCAAGCTGGAGCATCGCCTTGAAGAAACTTCTGTTGAATGAATCAACCCCAGGACTTATTCTTTTTTAAGGCCTGGTACTTATTCTGTCGCTAAGGCACGGAGACGTAAACACACCAACACCGGTTTTCAAACAGTGGTGGGATACACACACACACATATACAGGCGCAGGAGTGGCTGTGTGGTAAGCAGCTTGCTTACCAACCGCATGTTTCCGGGTTCAGTCCCACTGCATGGCACCTTGGGCATGTGTCTTCTGCTATAGCCTCGGGCCGACCAAGGACTTCTGAGTGGATTTGGTAGACGGAAACTGAAAGAAGCCCGTCGTATATAAATATATATATATATATATGTGTGTGTGTGTGTGTGTGTGTGTGTGTGTGTATGTTTATGTGTCTGTGTTTGCCTCCCCCAACATCGCTTGACCACCGATACTTATGTGTTTACGCCCTCGTAACCTGGCGGTTCGGCAAAAGAGAACGATAGAATAAGTACTAGGCTTACAAAGAATAGGTCTTGGGGTCGACTTGCTCGACTAAAGGCGGTGCTCCAGCATGGCCGCAGTCAAATGCCTGAAGCAAATAAAAGAAAAGAATACAGCTATCCCTCGATTATCGCGGGTGTTACGTTCCAAGACCCCGCGATAGGTGAAAATCCACGAAGGAGAAACAGTACTGTGCTGTATATTTTTATTTTATTATTTTTATAATTTGTATATATTTATTTTATAATAAATGCCAAACAGACTAAAGAGGAATCTTAAATAATAAACTGCGATATGTGAACCACAATATGGCGAATGAATACTGTATACATCCAACGAGCTTCTTTCAGTTTCCGTCTACCAAATCCACTCGCAATGCTTTGGTTGGCTCGAGGCTATAGCAGAAGACACCTGAACCCGGAACCATGTTGTTGGGAAACAAGCTTCTTACCACACAGTCACGCCTGTACCTATATACCGACATATTTTATGGATTATAAACCCCAACTTGAAACAGAAAAACAGAATCCCCCCACCTCCTTAGGCCCAAGGCTTTCTGTTACCGTTTTTTGTCGGGAATTGTTGTGTGTAATGTTTCATTTCTGGAAATATTATAAGTTAATTTTTTCATAACATTGATTCTACGATCCCAGCATTCAATATTTCTCATGTCATTGAAGCTACTGTATTAGTTTTTATATATTTAGGATGTGAACAAGCATCGCCGTAAACATCGCCGTGAGCAGCGCAAATTCGATTCTAGTTGAAAGGGTTGTTTTTCTCTCAGCTTCACTTGTCCTTGACAATGAAAACTTCCCGGGGATAGAACGCCTCAGGGATGACTCACTCAACCACTTGAAATTATGGATGTTTTCATTTTTTTAAAGAGATTTTCAAGTGACACTGTGTTTGCACTTCGCATATTTCAAAATCCGTTATTGCTGGATTATATGAATGAGAAAATAATTTTCAACAAAAGCACTCAGAGAGCGCAAACCTCCGCCAAGGCAACACCAACGTTCTCTTGACGATTAGCCAGAGATGATTTTTAAAATGAGAATATTTGAAACAAACCCGATGCTTTCACAAACGAGAATATTAAAAATGAACCTGACTGCTCTCAAAGTTAAGTAAAAAAAAAACAGGAAAAATAATTCAGAATCCTTGTCCAATATCGGATCGATCCCAAAACCTGATCAGTTCGTGCCAGTTACGGGGCCAAACATGCTTGAAAGTTTCATCCGAATCTATCCAGCGGTTCTTGAGATATCTTGTCCACGGACAAACAAACACCACTGAAAACAGTACCTCCGCCTTAACGAAGGCGGAGGTAACTAGCCTTCATTGGCTATGGTACTACCTCCGTGATTTTGAAGATAGAAAGCTAAAATTGGATTACAGCTCTATATTGAATACTATCCTTTGTCATATTGGGTAACAGGACATGAGGTTGCTTTCTATAAGGCCTGAAATTTTAGGGTAGGGGGAAAAGTGATTACATTGACCACAGTGCTGGACTAGTATTTATTTTTCGACCCCCGAAAGTTCAGAAACCAAAGTCGAACTCGGCGGCATTTTAACTTAGAACTGAGAGACGGGCGAAATGCTGCTATGCATTGCATCTGGCGTGTTAACGATTTTTCCGGCTCGCCGCTTTAGTAATAATAATGATGGTTTTAAACTTTGATACAAGGGTAACGATTTTGAGAGAGGGGATGAGTCGATTACATCGACCCCAGTGTTCAACAGGTACTTATTTTATCGACCCCGAGAGCATGAAAGACAAAGTCGACGTCGGCGGAGTTTGAACTCAGAAGATGAAGACGGACGAAATACCGCTAAGCATTTTGCCCTGTGCGTTAACAATTCCACCTGCTCACTCACTTAACACTATATCAGATTCATCCTTTCTCCTATTAGGAATTGTGTGGTGAGTTCAAATGTTAGAAAGGTTTAACTGAAAGCTGCCGGTCGTTCACTTGTCTCTTTTAAGGGCCACGTGCTTACTTTATATTTTGTAAAATTTTGATACTCGAAGGACACAATCTTTGCCACCACACCCACAGTCATCTCCGGTTGTCGTCGAAACAATGTTTCAATATTCTTCTCTACTCTAGGCACAAGGCCCGAATTTGGGGAGGGGGCAGTCAATTAGATCGACCCAAGTACGCAACTGCTGCTTAATTTATTGAGCCTGAAAGGCTGAAAGGTAAAGTTGGACTTGGCGGAATTTGAACTAATAACGTTAAAACAGACGAAATACCTATTTCTTTACTACCCACAAGGGGCTAAACACAGAGGGGACAAACAAGGACAGACAAACGGATTGAGTCGATTATATCGACCCCAGTGCGTAACTGGGACTTATTTAATCGATCCCGAAAGGATGAAAGGCAAAGTCGACCTCGGCGGGATTTGAACTCAGAACGTAACGGCAGATGAAATACGGCTACGCATTTCGTCCTGTGTGCTAACGTTTCTGCCAGCTCGCCGCCTTTTAACAATGAGCATTTCACTCGGCGTACTACAGTTTCTGCCAGCTCGCCACCTTTGCCGTCTAAAATATTCTTTTCTACTCTAGGCACAAAGACCCCACTACGCACATGGTACTTAATTTATCGACCCCGGAAGGATGAAAGGTAAAGTCGACTTCGGTGGAATTTGAACTCAGAACTTAAAGACAGACGAAATAGCTCTAAGCATTTCGCCCAGCTTGCTAACGTTTCTGCCAGTTTGCTGCCTTTTAACAATGTTTCAATATTAAAAAAAACCCTTTAAAGTGGTGACCTGGGAGAATCGTTAACGCGTCGGCCAGAATGCTTACCGGTATATCTGTCGGCTCTTTACGTTCAGGGTTCCAGTACGACCATAGTCGACTTTCATCTTCATAAGGCGACGAGCTGGCAGAAACGTTTGCGGCATTTCGTCCGTCTTTATGTTCTGTGTTCAAATTCCGCCGAGGTCGACTTTACCTTTCATACTTTCAGAGTCGATAAAATAAATACCAGTCGAGCAGTGGTATCAATGTAATCGACTCACCCCCTCCCCTGAAATTCCTGGCCTTGTGCCAAAATTTGAAACCAATATTAATTTCAACATAATGTATGCAATCATTTGTATAGCGTCCACAGTAGTAACAAAGACAGCAAGTTCTTTCTTAATCCTACACATTAAAAGAATATATAAAAGATAAGCAAGCAACGCAAAAGAAAAACAACAAAGAAAACAAACAGAAAGAGAACGATAGAAAATTCTAGAAAATATCGCTCGATTCTGAATGGAATCAACAACGAAAAGGCTGAAATGAAAAGAGTGAAGAAAGGAAACAGAAACAAAACTACAAATATAATACAAAAAATAAGAGAGAACGCCTAAAACAATAGTTGTTAAATCATAAAAGAAGCAGCAGTTATGAAATATGATAACGATTCTTTGATTAAAACTCACAGCTTCACTCCTAAACAAACGCTTTTTAACAAGAACCGCGAGAATTGAAAGCAACGCAATGCCAACAGCGAAAGCAGTGGAATAAATAGATTTTAGAGGTGGAAGAGTGTGGCCAGGAATCGGATCAGCATGGACGAAAATATTGCGAATATCACAAATGCAACACCTGAACGATTAGGAAAAGAAATTAGAAAACAAGAATTTCATTCACAGTGAAGGCGTCTGGCTCAGTGGTTCGGGTATTTGGGTCATGAACGTGCGTTCGATTCGCTGCGGAGCGCTGTGTCCTTGCGTAAGACACTTTGTTAAACGTTGCCCCAATCCTCTCAGCTGGCAGATATGAGTAGTACCGGTAATTCAAAAGGGGCCAGCCTTGACACATACTGTGTTTCACTGAATCGCCTTGAGAACTACGTTAAGGGTATGCGTTGTCTGTGGAGTACTCAGCCACTTGCACGCTTATTTCACGAGTAGGCTGTTCCGTTGATCGGATCAACTGGAACCCTCGTCGTCGACATAACCGGCAGAATGCCACATACACTCACAAATATTTCGCGTGTGCCCTTAAAATATTTCAACTAGAACCTTCGCCATATCACTTCTTCATGCTTGAGTTCAGAGTTCAAATTTCGCCGAGGCCGACTTTGCCTTTTATCCTTTCAGAATCGATAAAAATAAGTACCAGCTTCGCACTGGGGGTCGATGCAACTGACTTACCCCTCTCCCGAAATTGCCGGCCTTGTGCCAAAATTTGAAGCCAACTTTTAGTGGAGTTTATATCGCCGAGGACAAACGATCATTTGCTAAATAAACAAATAAAAAGAAAGTAAAAAAATTTAATTTCAGAAAACTTGAAAGGATCTTCGATATTTTATGCGGTTTTAAATATCGATTATCGGACAAGAATACTATAAGAGAAAAAGGGATGGATTGAATTTGGTTGGATTTCCAGCCACCCGGGAACAATATTTCCACATTTGGATCTGGGAAATATCGACAATGAGTAAGGTAGTGAGTGAGGAACATACTGAAGAAATGGCAAACCATTCTGAAGATATAAATAAAAGAGGGAATTGTGTAAAAATAGCTTATTGTAAGAAAAGTAACATTGCAAGGTGATTCCCTCTTAGCACTCGTTTTCTGGCTACAATTTGTAACCAATATGCTAATTAAGAAGTAATTGTAGCAGCAGTACCTACAGCAGCAGTAGTAGTAGTGGTCGTATAATCACTAGCAGCAGTGGTTGTAGTAGTAGCACCAGCAGCAGTAGTAGTAGTAGCAGCAGCAACAGTAGCATTAGTAGTAGTAATAGAAGAAGTGAAAATCTGATAAATATCTGAACGTTTTTCAATTTTGGCACAAGGCCAGCAACTTCCGGAAGCGGGGGCGGGGGATGTGCAGTCGATTACATCGACCCCCAATAGTTAACTGGTACTCATTAAGCCAGTCGTTTAGATCGACCCCAGTACGCAACTGGTACTTAATTTATCGACCCCCGAAAGGATGAAAGGCAAAGTCGAACTCGGTGGAATTTGAACTCAGAACGTAAAGACAAACGAAATACCGCTTTTCGCCCGTCGTGCTAACGTTTCTGCCAGCTCGCCGCCTTAACCTCTTACCCGGCAGAAACGAATATATGCGTTTTGACCGAAATCGTTTTTTTCTATCTCTGGCGAGTTAACTCGTCAAAAGATAGACTCGCCAAAATCGACAGCAAACGAGTTCCTTTGTCTATTATAAACTCTTTTTTGACATATACGAGTATATTCGCTCACTTTATACGTCTGGCAGTGACGATTTCTGCCATCTTTCGCTTGAGTAAGGCATTGAAGACCGAGTATGATTTAGTCACCTGGATACAGTCGAAGGGTTGGAAGGCACATTTTATGAATAGAAGTATTCACTTTGTTTTTACGTTGTTTTTTTCATACCTTTATATTATAACCCCACCATGTCGATAACCAAATAAAATAACATGACTTTTTGCAAAAGTAATATGATTTATGAAAAAATCCGGTTAACTCGTTTCTGCCCAAAGCGGTAATTTAAAATCAATATTATTGAATTAAAATTCATAATAAATAAGGTTTGAAATATACCTCGAAATCACCATTCAAAACATAGTAAAATAAAACAATTAAAAAATATGTCTGAAAAAATACATTTATTTTCAAAATAATTGTTTGGTAAGGGGTTAAGCGTATAAACGATTCTGCCTGCTCATTGCCTTAATATTTCTGCTAATTGGGAGGGAGGTGGGGTTAAAACACATTTGGATCCAATTTAAGTTTGAAACCGCTTCTAACCA
>NC_043001.1:103973221-104003221 GCF_006345805.1 Octopus sinensis | reverse complement strand
CGACGAACGGACTGAGAGTGTGTGACGCTCACGTAGCGGCGATGTGATGCTAATCGTCTTTGTCTGCAAAACATATTCAACTCTCGTCCTTAGCTAGCTGCAAGTTTGTCCCTTGTTCTATTGAATTGTTTACATTCAAAAATAGATGCTTAAAAGATAGAATTAGTTTTCTTCCTTCAATAAAGAAAAATAAATGTTTCCTTCTCCAGCCATGCCAGGCTCATAAGGGCCGGTTTCCCGGTTTCAGTGGCGTAGAAATTCCCCGCCTGAACAGAACGCCGATCCGTCGCAGGATTACTCATTTTTGCCAGCTGAGTGGACTGGAGCAACGTGAAATGAAGTGTTTTGCTCAAGAACACAACGCATCGCCCAGTCCAGGAATCGAAACCACAATCATGAGTTCAAAACCTAACCACAGTTTTCTTCCTTAGCGTGCATTAATGATGTCAATAAATTGACTCAGTCATTAGAGCGTCGAGCTTACGATCGTGAGGTTGTGAGTTCGATTCCCGGACCAGGCTGCGTGTTGTGTTCTTGAGCAAGACACTTTATTTCACGTTGCTCCAGTTCACTCAGCTGTAGAAATGAGTTGCGACATCGCTGGTTCCGAGCTGTAACGGCCCCTTTCCCTTTCCCTTTCCCTTGGATAACATCAGTGGGTAGAGAGGGGAGGCCGGTATGCATGGGCGACTGCAGACCTTCCATAAAACAACCTTGCCTGGACTTGTGCCTTGGAAGGTAACTTTCTAGGTGCAATCCCATGGTCATTTATGACCGAAGGGGGTCTTTGCCCTTTACCCTATGTACATATAATGGCATTGAGAGGGGAGGCTGGTATGCAGTGTGACTGCTGGTCTTCCATAAACAATCTTGCCTAGATTTGTGCCTCATAGGGTAACTTTCTAGGTGCAATCCCATGATCATTCATGACCGAAGGGGGTCTTTGCCCTTTACCCTATGTACATATAATGACATTGAGAGGGGAGGCTGGTATGCAGTGTGACTGCTGGTCTTCCATAAACAATCTTACCTAGATTTGTGCCTCATAGGGTAACTTTCTAGGTGCAATCCCATGATCATTCATGACCGAAGGGGGTCTTTGCCCTTTACCCTATGTACATATAATGACATTGAGAGGGGAGGCTGGTATGCAGTGTGACTGCTGGTCTTCCATAAACAACCTTACCCAGATTTGTGCCTCATAGGGTAACTTTCTAGGTGCAATCCCATGGTCATTCATGACCGAAGGGGGTCACGATACAAATTGAAATCACTGAGAGTTGGTCAGAAGCTGGAAGCTTACGTTCAAACAACACCTTACTCAATTTTTTGTTATTTGCTGAGAGGAGCAACGTTATCGAACTCACTGTTTGCAGTACAATGTGCACGGATTGACAATACATTGTAGACATATGATTATGTTTATATTCAACTCTAAACACAAACCTACTCACCTGTACGGTTGCGGAGGCATTTATTTGTTTTGCGTTCGTCTATGTAAATTGGAGATTATATATTCTTGAAAATGGAGTTTCTGGAAAGTGGCGAAAGTTTGAAATACTGGCATACATTTCTGCTGTCCACATTAATTTGCCAGGATTTGCACCGAAATTTATTCGGAGAGAAAGTCGTTACGTGACAGTTTTCCAATTACACAAGTCTTTCGGTACTAAGGCCTTCGTTGTAGCCATATGTCGTAATAATGAGTGATGCTTCTCTCCTACAACTCTTACGACGAAATTTAATTATATAGTCTTGTTCCAGTAATTTGGAAGAATAACGAAATCTGTCATCCAAAATGACGGATTCTTCTTAGAGGCTTCAGCAAAATAATAAACACGAACTGCAAAGTGGTGAGTTAGATGTTTATTAGGAATGGATCTTTCTTCTTTTTCTTTCTTTCTTTCTTTCTTTCTTTCTTTCTTTCTTTCTTTCTTTCTTTCTTTTTTTTTTCTTCTTCTTCTTCTTCTTCTTTTTTTTTCTTCTTCTTCGTTTCCCCATTAAACCAAAACATTGTTAGGAAATAAAGAATTGTTAATCGTATTGACAAAATAATGGCCAAGGATTAATAGAGATTATCTGTGTAGTAGTAGTAATAGTACTTGTAATAGTAGTATTAGTAGTTGTTGTAGTAGAAGTAGTTGTAATAGTAGTAGTAATAATAATCCTTTCAGCTAAAGGCACAAGGCCTGGAATTTTGGAGGAGGGGACTAGTCGATTACGTCGACCCCAGTGCGTAATTAATGACCCAGAAAGTTGAAAGGCAAAGTCAACTTCGGCGGAATTTGAACTCAGAACGTAGCGGCAGACGAAATACCTATTTCTTTACTACCTACAAGGGGCTAAAACACAGAGAGGACAAACACGGACAGACAGACGGATTAAGTCGATTATATTGACTCCAGTGCGTAACTGGTACTTAATTTATCGACCCAGAGAGGATGAAGGCAAAGTCGACCTCGGCGGAATTTGAACTCAGAACGTAGCGGCAGACGAAATACCGCTAAGCATTTCCTCCAGCGGGCAAACGATTCTGCCAGCTGGCTGCCAAATATCCCTTGATGGAGTACCAGGGAGTAGCTTTCGTAGCTTCGGATCCTAATTGATTGAAAGTGTTATCATGTAAATATTTTGTCTTGGTGTAAAAGATTGAATACAGCAAATATTCTGCTGAATACTACCAATTTGCCTGTCAGTTGCTTGTCCTCAACCAGATGACCATGTCCTTCAGTGGCTGACGATATGTGCATCTCTGGTTACGAGCAGAAGTAGTGGGGAAGCATCATAGCCATGTGTTGAGAGGAATTTTTTAGACTTAGAATAATTCGCCTCTGTAAACATGGTTGTTTTGTTCATCATCCTTAAACAACCCTTATTCAGGGACCTTTTGAATGGGATGGGCTATTCGACCTGAAGAAAATTCTAACTGGGCCCCATCTGCAAAGCCATCCACTGTGTATCTTGTTACGAAGTCACCTTGTCGTGCACATGTGGTTGTGATACATGTACATGGTGTATCTTTATCAGACGGTTGGTCATTCTGAGTGTGTTAGGCTTCATATATTTGTACCCTTGCATCACTTTTATGGTATGCGCTACTCTCTTTCATAATGACAATAGCCCTTTCTACTAAAGAGAGAATGTCTGAAATTTTTGTTGGAGGGAGGTAGTCGATAACATCTATCGTGGTGTGCAATGGGTACTTCGGCCTCGAAAGGATGAAACGACCATCGTCGATAACTAATTACGGACGCTCATAATTCCAGGATTGCCTCAAGAGGAACTGCTCTTTTCTAGTTATAATTTTCCAGCTTACAGGAGAGAAGATCATTTATCACTTCCATCGCCCGTCAAATCTGCAGAACGACAACATCTTCCTTTCCACCACCCATTCCAGTCTAAGGAATAGGGCTGTCCTCAGTTGCGCTAGCCAGGAAAAAAATTCTTTCGCTATAGCTACCAGATACAACAAATCTCTCGGCCAAACGACAAACGAAATTCAACATGCGTTCAAACGATAGCCAGATCAAGCTTACACGTGACAAAAGCTAGTCAACAAACTCCTACCGGTCGGCAATGCTAGCAGCCTAACGAATGCCACCAGAACGAATTCGCTGTTTCATGTGTATCTCACACTGACATGTTTTCGTGTATGTAGAGTTGCAATGCCGCTCACTAGGAATTTCTATAAATTATTCACAGCTTTTGAGTCAAAAGTCCACTGGGGCTGAACAACCAGCTAATTTTCGTCGCAGCTTCTAGAGTCTTTGTAAGTACGTCTTCGGTTCGCTCTTTCACTCCAACTTCTAGAGAATTTAAGCGGAGAAAAATTATTGATGGTTATCCAGCAGCTGAATTGCCGAATGACAGAGAATAGAAGGGAGCCTCGTTTTATAGTCTATTTTCAACATAGAACTTCTGTTTCGTCAAAAAGACAAGCTGAGGAAAAACCGCACAAGTCTACCAGGAATCGATCATCTTGCACCGGTCCCGTGTATCAAACACTGAATTCTTTATGCGTTGTCACGACATGGCTCTGACAGCTACGATCATGTAACGGTTTACGCAAAAGCATGCATTCTCTGTGTCCAAGAGCAAACTCCTTAGCTCTGACAACACTGTATCTATGTTTCGCACTGAAGAAATAAACAGTCGAGAGCTATTAACGCCAGAAGCACTTCAGTTTCGACGCTTTACCTAATCGTATATTTTTGATTTAGTCCCTGGCAGCCACCCTTCTTGTCTATTTCTCTTTAACGTGACTTCGTTGTAAAACCTATCAATTCTATAATAATCACCAGAATAAGGCGATTAGCGTCGCATCACCGCCTGATGAAAGTTGACTCATTAACAGCTGGCAAATACGCGAATTTAGTGACGTTAAACTTTGCACGTTGACAATGATGCACTGAGCTTCCGGTAAGCATTGTTGTCGGCACTGATGTTGTTGTTACTGCTGTTGTTGATAATACTTTTTCTGCTACTGTGGCATTCTACAACTCTTGCTGCTGTTGATGTGTTTGTAGTGTTGGTATCAAGAAAAGGCTGCTCTTTTAGTCCCTTCTGGATGCAATAGGGCCTCGGAGGTTTAGTGCTATATATATATATATAGCTTTATCCTCCGTAGACTCCATTTTCTTTCTTTCCGCTTCCTCTTGGTGTGAACCGTAATCCGGTGTACATGGTTGGTCTTGTCTGACGCTGATTTGGTCATCGATGACCCTGATATGTCTTGACCGTTCTGTTGTCATCACTCTAGTTGTTATTAATGCTGGTCAGTTTGATTGTGCTCGCTGTTGTTGCGGTACGAATTATGATGATAGCAAGCTGGACAGTGAAGTTTCTCTTCTTCATATCCTCCTTCGCCAGCGGACAAAAAGCTCTCAAATCTCCATAATAATTACATTTGGGGCCTTTCAGCATCCCCAGCAGCTGCATCCCAGTCTTAAAATAAAAGGGGCCAGAAGTCCTTTTCATGTCTGCAAACCTTATCAATAACATCATTTCGAAATCAATCTTTAATCAGTTTGTATTGAACTGGTTGGGTTTAACCTATTACTGGCTACAATATTTTATGCCTATAGAGCCATTATCAGCTGGCCTAGGTTCAATCCTGGCGGTACGCTTCACATTGTTAGTTTCAATGTTCGATTCCACATATTCTCTGAGAAGAGGCTCAATTTCTCCGAAGCTCGTGTGATGGTGAAGTTTTCAGTTTTCATTTCTGCTTCATCGTCTGAAGAATCTTGTCCTTAATATATCTTTAAGACAACTCTTGCTCTACCTTAGCTTTTGAACGTTTCATATTTTTTTTGGCGGGCGTGGGGTAAAAGACCATATTTTTCTTGCCATTCAGCTTTTGTGAGAGTGTTCTTGCGAAGAATTTGTTATTTGTGCCAACAATGGTTTTGATGGAGCTGCTGTTGTTCTCTATATTATCGTTGTTGGTGGTTAATATTAATGGTGGTAATAGAGACGAAGTCCTGTCGTTGTTGCTGTTGATCATAATGTGAGATGTAGAGGTGTTTCTGCTCATGTCATTATCACTCGCAGCGCCGATTCTGACGTTACTGAAAGAGATTCTGGAAGGGTTTATTGTTGGTTATTGCGAGTCGTGGTATTGTTAATAGCAGCCCTTCCTTTAATCTCTATAACGAGCAATGAATACAAGCTTGCACCTCTCACCTCCATTCTTTCAACGGTTGGGACAGTTCTCCCTTTCCACCTTTTCCTTCTCTTCATTAATGTTCTATCATTCCTTCATTTTCTTCGTCTTAATTTCTGACGTTATGTTCGTATTTAAATTTCATTAAAACATGTTCAAAGCTCTTTGCAAACAAACCTGAATACCCGAAAGGAGACGTGGTGGGGGAGCGGTGTGTCCTTCGGTTCTTTTTATTCCTACAAACAATACGATTAGGAATCAAAAGGAATCGATGAACCTTTTCCAAATTTTCCGAGCACATACTAACAACACACAGAAAGGAATTTTTAAAATAATTTTCTTTGTAGCATGTGGAATTCAATAATGGTGATGATGAGGATGATAACGGTGGTGGTGATAGTGCTTATAACAGCGAACTTGATAATGATTTTCCTTCTTAACCACAAGGCATGTGGTTAGCGTATTCGGTTCATAATTGTCAGGGGTTGTGTTCGATTTCCGGCGGCACGTTATACCCTTGAGCAAGATACTTTGTTTTATGTTGTTCCGGTCCACCCAGTTGGCAAACATGAGTGGTACCTGTTCTATATTTGAGAGATGAGGAATTATGTACATTATTTACATTTGGTGGATATTTGTCCTCATCTTGTTTGTTGTTAACAAAACGTTTCGGCTGATATACCCTCCAGCCTTTATCAGGTGTCTTGGGGAAAATTTCAAATAACATCGGAAAAATACATGAGGAATGAGAACCCAGGTTCGAAATTTTCCCAAGACACCTGATGAAGGGTGGAGGGTATATCAGGCGAAACGTCGTGTTAACAACAAACAAGATGAGAACACACGTAAATAATGTAAATAATGAGTGATACCCGTATATCGACCTTGTCACATTCTATGTCACGCTGAATATTCCTGAGAACTATGTTAAGGGTACGCGTGTCTGGAGTGCTCATTCCCTTGCACGTTAATTTCACGAGCGGGCAGTTCCGTTGATCGGTTCAATTGGAATCCTCGTTGTCGTAACCGACGGAGGACCAGCCTTTTTCCATCATGCGACACAAACCGTATGAGAAAGATATAAGAAAAGAGTAGAACGTTTATTTTTCTGCTAGTACAAGATGGCGAGCTGGCGGAATCGTTAGAACGCTGGGGAAAATGCTCAGCGGCGGTTCGTCCGTCATTACGTTCTGAGTTCAAATTCCGACGAGGTCGACTTTGCCGTTCGTCCTTTCGAGGTCGATAATATAAGTACCAGTTTAGCACTCTACGCCTGCTCAAATAATAGGGGTTGAGGTACGAGTTCAGAATCTTGGATGGTGAGCATACCCCAGGCTGTGCATTCTATTTTGACCTCAAATGTGTAACGAACACACACACACACATACTTTCTCTCTCTCTCTCACAGACACACACACTCTCTCTCTCTTTCTCTCTCTCTCTCTCCCTCACACACACACACACAGACAAACACACACATGGTTTATAGGTGAATGAGAATGCGTATGCGTGGGTTTTTGTGTTTCTGCGAATGTGGCTGTATTATGTAGAATCGGTAAATTTCTATAGATGACATGAAACAAAGGTGAAGTTAAACAGATGTAAATCCACAGATAATATTATAGATCGGTCGAATGAACATCATGCATGGAATATCGCTAACAATATTAACCAGTCTTGGGATATAACGATCGTATTTCAAAGGCTCCGATGAATATATTGATGATTAACAGTATTTATAGAACAAGATAACATTCCATGTTTTTGGCATATTTAAGTTATTAGAATCGTAACATTGGAAACAACAATCTCCTAGCTAACACAAAGAAGCAATATTGACTGAGAGATGGATACAATATACAAGTTTAGTTATTAAGTGTAGACAAGCGGCGGCGGTGGCGGCGGCGGAAGTCGAAATCGGCATCGCTCGCTTCATGCTATAAATCTACTTCTTCCTCAACGCTAAGTTGATGTTCTTTTATTCTATTATTCTGTTATTCTGTTATTCTTTTATTCTTTTCTTTGATTCAGTCATTTGACTGCGGCCATGCTTCTGCAGCACCGCCTTAAAGAGTGATAGTCGGAAAAAAAAATCGAACCCCAGGGCTTATTCCTTGTAAGCCTGGTATTTATTCTACCGCTCCCTTTTGTCGAACCACTAAGTCACGGGGACGTAAACAAACCAACATCGGTTGTCAAGCGATGGCGGGGAAACAAAGACAGACACACAAACATATACATATATACTTACATATCTATCTATCTATCTATCTATCTATCTATCTATCTATCTATCTATCTATCTATCTATCTATCTATCTATCTATCTATCTATCTACACACACACACATATATATATATATATATATATATATATATATATATATATATATATATACACGATGGGCTTCTTTCAGTTTCCGTCTACCAAATCCACTCAGAAGGCTTTGGTTGGCCTAAGGCTATAGTAGAAGACACTTGGCCAAGGTGCCAAGGTGAACACGAAACCATGTGGTTGGTGGGAGCAAGCTTCTTACCACGGAGCCACGCCTGCGCCTATGATGGAGCTTGAAGGAGTTTGATGCAGTTTTCTTTGTTTAACCCCCAGGCCAGACCTGACTGAGTAACCTATGATGAAAGGTGCTCAAGATTTCATCCCTTCAATATTTTCAGGGATTACATAACTAGGGTTAAGGTGTCTGGCCTAGTGGGCAGATGTGTTGCACTCACGGTCATGACATTGTGTGTTTGATTCAAAGGCTGAACGGTGCGTTATGTTCTTGAGCAACACACTTCATTTCACGTTAATCCACCCTACTCAGCTGTAAATGGCTAAACCTACGACGGTCTGGCCTTCCGATCGGGTGAGGTGTTGGCCTGCTTGCCTTGCCAGCGGGTTGGCATCATTCGGAAGCTAAAGCGATGCCAGGTGCATTGTAAACTAGCGATATATAATAACACCCAATAGTCTGTTCCGTCATGTGACATCACGTGACGTACCTAGCACTACAGTTTCCAAACTATACTGACTTTATATAAGAAGCCAGTAGAAGAATATTTGGTTGTTGTTTCTAGCAGGTCGATCAAGCATCAATACTCCGTCAGATAAATCAGATAAAGGAAGATGAGCTGAAATGTCTTTGGCGAAGATCTGAAGACATGAAATATTTGATCTGTATTAAATTTATTCATAGAAATGTATTGACGGTTGTTTATTAATTAAACACAAAGTAACTCTCTATATTTTTTCATCAGATTACTACATCGTCCTTAATCGGTCCTAGATTAAGCTCCACCAAGGAGACATAGAACTAAAAGCATTCCAGCAGTAACACTGTGTGTTTTTATTGGACATAATGTACCTAGGACTACATTATACAATGTATCTTGCTATTAAAAAAAACACACCGTAGATTGGGATTTGAGGGGGATTTGGCTCGTGATTTTCTGGAGGGATCTGCTGTTGTTCTTGCTGTTGCAGCTGTTGCTGTTGAGCGTAGCGGTCTTCGTCATGTGGGAGAAGTCCGAAACGCGGTCTTTGCTATTCGTAAGACTCGAAGAAGAGAAAGCAGGTCAACCCCCGACACCGAGAGCATCGACGGATGGATGAATGCGCATTCAGGCTCAGCGGTTGCGTAGGAAGTCGGGGACAAGAAACAGGAAGAAAAATTGAGAGAAAGTTGGAGCGAAAGAGTACAACAGGGGTTGCCACCCCACCCCCTGCCGGAGCCTCGTGGAGGTTTTAGGTGTTTTCGCTCAATAAACACACACAAACGCCCGGTCTGGGAATCGAAACCGCGATCCTCCGACCGCGAATCCGCTGCCCTAACCATTGGGCCTTTGCGCCTCCACTGCTGCTGCAGCTGCACGTGATATTGTTTTAAATCTCGGTGTAAGGCTTGCAATTCGGGAGATGAGCTGTCAGGTCGATTACATCGAACCCAGTACTCAACTGGTACTTATTTTATCGACCTCGCAAGGATGAAAGGCAAAGTAGGCCTCGGTGGAATTTGCTCGACAACACAAAACAACAACAACAACAGCAACAAATCTACGTGGATGTGTATCCCTTCAGACAAACCAGAAAACAGATTAATGTTGAGCTCCAGTTGTATCCAGTTTGTACGCTCGACTGCGGTTAATCACGTGGTCTTATTAATCAAACAAAAGCCAAATACGGCTGCCGTGGAATGATAACATATTCAGATCGACGCAGCTGTATATCTCACAATAAACCCCTGTGGGTTCTTAATATTGACCGCCACTCCGACCCAATGAATTAGATACGTAGAATACTCGTCATGTTGGATGTGTGGATCGCATCCAAAACATTTAATTACATGCTATGGGATTATTCGAACAAAGTGGAGCTGACTGAGTTATACACATCAGTTGTTAAAGAGATTTGTATTTAAAACATTATTTTCTCAGGAAAAAACGTATTGAGAAGCAAAGTTATTGGGAAAAGGTTAACTGAATACTTAACACAAGGAATTTTACACGATTTCTAAAATGACAGATTGATTTTGGAATACATATTTCTGAGACGTTATAAGCACAAATATGCGGCAGAAAAAAAGTCAGTGTCATTGAGGAGACTCGAAACCGTACATACAGAGGTGCTTAACTGAACCAACACCCACGAACATTCAATAGATTTTATTATCGCACATTAAACCACAACTGCATCGGTCTGTTACAAATAACAACAGTAATTCCATCCTGGGAGAGAATGGAAAACTATTCCGTGTTCGAATAAGTTACTTATGAGACATTGTGTGAATGTTTCGTTGGGTTTGTCACAGAAGCTGAAGATGTCTTCGCAAATATCTGGAACCGTTTGATGTGTTAAAGTATGGAGACACACGCCGTTCAGCTGCCTCAAAGTTTTGCAACTAATTACTGAACAAACCGGTTCTTATGTAGAGCTCAAGAAGAATATTCTAGAAGACTGAACCATGCGATGGCTCGACTCTGATTGGCTGCTTAATAAACCAATCACATGAAGCTGTTATGGTTTGCTCGAGATGTCTGATTGCTTGTCCAGGGATTCGGCTACGAATCCCCTCTCCAATAGTTTACAGATGACTGCATTACCGATTCCCTCCATGCGTCATACCTGCTGGCTTCAGTGATCACATAACTCCACTCTTAAGAGAATTCATGGCGGAAAGCTATAACGATAGCTTCAATTGCTGAAAGCAATTGAAACTATTGGTTTATTTACGCTTCATATTTCTCTTGAATTTCTGAGCGTACTCCCGAGGCAAATGACCTTATTTAAACTCTTCCTTGGCAAGGAGACAAATTCATGACATCAGGACATGTTCCCACGCCGGTAAGCCTATATGACTCATGTCTTGGGACCAACTCTCCTCCGATTCTTATATACCTTGGTCATACGACCATCTTCTTCTATATGACCCATAACCGGGTCCCCCAACACGTACTTGCATCCTGAGCTAGTTCAGGCCTAAGTGTTGTTGTAACTTAGGTGTGAGCCCCTACTCCCGCAAAACTACTGAACAGGACAAATTGCCGATTACAATTCCATTTCATATCATCAAATTAACTACTGGGATTTCTTTAAAACAATCGTTGTTGAGCTGACAGAATCTTTAGAGCTTCGGACAAAATGTTTTGTAATATTGATATTGATTTCTGATTCTTTATGTTCTGAACTGGAATTCGCCGTTGTCAGCTTTTCTTGTTATCCTTCCAGTGTCGAGAAAATACAGAACTGGTCAACAACTGAAGTCAGCTGACTCAACTATACTCCTCAACCAAACCCTGTTCCTGTGCTTGCTTATACCAAAAATCATAATCTCTTTTCGCTGTCCTAACAAAATTCGCCACTCACCTGGTCTAGAAGGATACGCCATTATATTATCATCCAATGTAGCTAGTGACCTATTTCGATACATAATTTGAACCTTTGGATCAAATTAAATTTAATAAGTATTTAAGGCAAATGATTAAATAATTAGCAGGCTCTTGTATTGCAATTATAAATGAGATCACAGCTTACGTAATAGATTCACAGACCGAGAGTCACATCAGAGATCCCTTTTCATTTCTGTTGGTGCTTATAATGTCTAATATTATTGATAATATTATTCCTCATATAATTTAGTTCCACATTTGTAGATCATCCCTAGTGATATTTAGTTGCAGTAGTCCATATGAAGAATCGATTTTGTATCAGAATAAATATGGTGTAGCATTAGAAGTGTACAGAAAGCGGAGAGATGGCAGAATTGTTAGCATGCCAGATAAAATATAAAATGCTTATCGGCATTTCGCCCGTCATTACGTTGTAAGTTCAGATTTTTTCGGGGTCGACTCTGCTTTTCATCTTTTCGTGGTCGATAAAATAAGTACCAGTTATTTTCAGGGTCCATAAAATAAGTACTGGGTTCGATGCTATTGACTTGCTCCCTTCCCGCCAAAAGTGGAGGCCGTGTACCAAAATCTGAAAGCAATGTTAGAGCTGTGCTCAAGTGTATTCATTTACTACTCTTCTGACAGTACTGCCCGAAATATCGAAGGTTTTTGATGTTCTTACATCCTATTAACACTCTAGGATTGTCTTCTGGTTTATTGAAGTCCTGGATCTGATATAATCAACTTGCCCCTACCCCACCCCACTGGAAAATTGCTGGCCTTGTTCGAAAATTACAAAGAATTATTATTCTGATTTGAAGAACAAAAGAGGGTGCCTCTTCGTGATCGTTTGACATACTAGAAATAACGCACAAATTACCTCATGTCATACTGAATATGAAAAGACACAGTATATATGTGGTTATTTGATAAATTGTCGGAAAATATACGTGATGGTCATAGATGAAATACTTGATCGGAGCTGATTTGAGGCTAGGCAACAACAGCGACAGCACCAACAACAATTCTGATTCCGTTTTCAGTGTCTATACGTGAAGACGGTAAAAGAGATACAGCCCAGAACATTAAGTAGGAAGCAATGCACCTGAGCTCAAGCAGCAATTGTTTATGGTCAATATCGAGTAACATAGAAGATGGGCAGACATAAATATGCTAATAGTTATGGGATAAAATTGGCATCATAGAATAAAATGGAAATAATATTGAGAAAGAAGTGCAAAATAACCTTTAGAAGCTCGACTTGTAATGAATAAGAAAGGAAACACAAGCAGACAGACACAGACACACTCATACACACACGCATATATATATATGTATATATATGTATGTGTGTCTGTATGTGTGTGTGTGTGTGTGTCTGTATGTGTGTGTGTGTGTGCGTCTGTTTGCGTATATGTGTGAGAAATCTGAAACTATTGAGAAAACGAAACGCATGCAACATTATCGATTCGTTGAATGCGCGGAGAGACGGAGCTGAAAATATTTCATCAGTTGCTAATTCGACAAACAAAAACGGAGAGAGGCCGACTTGAAAATATAAAAGAGATTGATTGCAGACTTCATCTGGATCCAGTCGGACATATTTGATATCCTTTTGTCTAACGGGTCCTCACTTTTAATGTGTGACTTACAGTTACTACATTATATATATATATATATATATATATATATATATATATATATATGTGTGTGTGGGGGGGGGGTGTATGTATGTGTGTGTATATGTGTGTATATATATACTTATATGTATATATGTCTGTGTATATATATATATATGTATATATGTGTGTATATATATATATATATATATATATATATATATATGTATACACATACATTTAATCTTTCGCTTGTTCAAGTCATTAGACTGCGGCCATGCTGGAGTGCCGCCTTGAGGAATTTCAGACCAACGAACCAACCTCAGGAATTACTTTTTAAAGTCTGGTACTTATTCTATCGGTGTCTTTACGGAGACATAAACACACCGGCACAGCTCTCAGGCGGTAGTGGGGGACAGACACAGAGAAAATTACGCGCGCACACGCGCGCACACGCACGTACACACACACACGCACACAGGTTTCTTTCAGTTCCAGCCTACCAAATCCATTCACAGGGCATTGGTAGTTTTGAGACTATAGTAGAAGACACTTGCCCAAGGTGGCACGTAGTGGGACTGAACCCGGAATCATGTGCCTCCACACACACACACACACACACACATACATATATATATATATATATATATATATATATTTATACGAGCTCTGGTTAATAAGTATCCGGATTGTTGCCATAGTAACGAAGCTACAGCATGCAGAGTGAAACCGCTTGGCAAACATCGATCTTGATCGCTATGTGCATGAGCACTAAGTTTTAGCCTTCTAGTTTACTTCCGCTGTTCACAGCAGTGCTTGGAAGGAACATGTGTAGCGTGTGATCTGCGCATTGGCCATGTCAGAGAAAGTTGCTATGGCGATACTTGCTTAGAGGCTTACGCATAGTTGCAGAAAGTGTATGGAGAGGAGTGTATGAGACGCATACTAGTGTACGGGTGTTTCAAACGATGTCGATATTGACGAAAGTTCTGGGAGACTCGCAACCAGCAGAATTGAGAAATACATCGCAGATGTGTGTGCAGCTGTAAGGGGAAATTGTCGATTCACCATCCGTGAATAATCAAAGGTTAGTGTTAAAATAATAGTAAGAATAAATATTAAAGGGATTATGAAAAAAAAGTTCTATAAATGGTGAGTTTGCGTCTTGAAATCCTAATTGTCTTCGTTAGATCATAATATATGAAATTAAATGAATAAGGCTCCTGTTTGCCATGTGGCTATGAAAATCATGTCGAAGACGGTTATCTCATTCTAAAGTTGTATTTAAGTGATTTAATCAAATAATTGTTCGTTGAGAGATAAAGCTTTCTCACACAATAAATATAAAAAATATAATGAGGTTAGTGATAGAAGTTAGAGGTTTAATTTATTATCACTGTGCCAAAACTGCTTTCAGCTGATCAAAGTTGCACAAGATTTTGATTGTGTCGAGAACGCTGAAAACTTTTTGAAGACTCTGCGTAGGCCTCTGAGTAGGTAACTGCCAAGTTTTTGGTAAAATTTGATACAGATTTTCTGCTCAGCCTTTTCTTTGATAGTCAATGCGACGATCATACGCTACACACCTTCCTTCCAAGCACTTCTGTCAATAATGGAAGTGAGCTAAAATGTTAACACTTAGTGTGCATGCATAGTAGAGTTTACGGCCAATCTGTGCAGCAAAGCGGCTTCACTCTGCGTGCTTTAACTTCGTTACTATGGCAACGTTTATACTGTTATACAAAATTTAAAGTGAGTCTGGTATGAGCCATAAACGAATTGTATAACGAAGAGACACGTGTTAATCGTCTCTTAATTATATGTTAGTGTTATGGCGCGGTCACTGATGAAAAATTTCGCCTACCTAATTATTTTATTTGCTAAAAAAATTTAGAAACCTAGGTCTGACCGGAATAAAATAACAAGGTAATAGTTTTTATTTTTCATTCCTTTTGAGATTGCTATTAAAATGTGACAACAGCAAAATTCAACGAGCCACAATCTCCGCTGGTTTGCTTGTTCATCGCCGCTCAACTCATGGGGACAATCAGCGATTTCTTACCGAATCGTTACTAGCGGCGGAAAATGGTACCTGTACATCAAAATGAAGCAGCTTAAAGAATGGCTTAGCCCCGATAAAAAAGCGGTACCGTAAAACGATGTTGTGCTTATGATGGGACTGGGAAGGGATTATCCATTACGAATTGCTTGAACAGAACAAAACGGTCAACGCGGAATTCTATGTTCAACAAATGGAACGACTCAACATGGCTATTCAAGAGAAAAGACCTAAACGGCAGCATGATGTTCTGCTGCACGAAAACGCCCTCCCTCATATCGCCAATATGACGAAGGAACCATTCAGATGCATGGCTGGGAAGTGCTGGCACACCCGCCGTACTCTCCTGCTTGATTTGGCACCAACGGATTTCCACCTCTTTCGACCTCTTTCAAATGCTATGCGCAGAGTTTCGTTCAATATTGATGCAGAATTGAGAACTTTGTTGGATTAATTTTTCGAGCCGAAATCCGGTGATTTGTTCGATTTGTTTGACTAAAGGTGGTGCTCCAGCATGGCCGCAGTCAAATGACTGAAACAAGTAGAAAGAATAAATGAAGAAGAAGAATAAAAGAATATACATATATATTAAGAGAGGGAATCAGAATTTTGAATAACTATTTAGCGCTTTCATCTTGTTTCAGATATTCACCAGGTGTTTGTGTGTGTGTGTGTGTGTGAGTGTGTGTGTGTGTTTGTGTGTGTTTGTGTGTGTGTGTGTGTGTTTGTGTGTGTTTGTTTGTGGGGGTGTGTGCGTGCGTGTGTGTGCGTGTGTGTGTGTGTGTGTGTGTGTATCCAACTCTCGCTCACAGGAAAACCTGAGAAAAATGCGTTGAATGATGCCTGCGTGTGTTAGGATTATACGAGGAAGTTCTTGTCGCCATTTGTCTGCCAAATTAGCCTTCTCGAAACGGTTTGCTCATAGAAACTAATATTATCACTTCTCTACATGTAACAGGAAGTACAGCAGATAATTTCGTATTTTCGTCAGATAAATTGTTCAACCAGCATCAGATAAATTATTCTACTCCGTTCTAATATAGTTACATTCAATATTCAACAATTCTCACCATTATTAATAATGTGTTAGCTCGTTACTATACATACATACGTACATACATATATACATATACATATATATACATATGTCTGTGTATCTATGTATGTGCGTGAGCATGTGTGCTTGTATGTATGTATAAGTATATATAAATATATATGTTTGTATGTATATCCGTTTGTATTGCTATAGTACACACACACACATGCCTTATTATGCTCATCAGGCATATTCCACTCTCAGCTGGTTACATACCATGAAACGCCATCTTGTATCTTTGTGCTGTCCTTATATATGCGCTCATTTTTAATCTATCCACTTCATAATATTATCCGCCCTCATAATTCCTGGTTTTTGCGTTTCTCTTTCCCTCTTAATTTTCCTTTCTGAGAACAGCCTCCCTAAACCATTTCCCCTAATTAAGTGTCTAA
Organism: Octopus sinensis; assembly: GCF_006345805.1. Classification (NCBI taxonomy): domain Eukaryota; kingdom Metazoa; phylum Mollusca; class Cephalopoda; order Octopoda; family Octopodidae; genus Octopus; species Octopus sinensis. The sequence continues at coordinate 103,986,507 of NC_043001.1, read as the reverse complement.
AACATTTTAGCTTTGTCCCTTTGATGATGACTATTGGTTTTTGCCGCTCTTCGCAATAAACCGTAGGTTTTGAGTTATATCTTCATATTATCAAAATTGTTCTGTATGTTCGCATGTAGAAGGCTTCTAATTTATTTGATAATACTTTTGTTAATATCCACGCTTCATCTCCATACATTAGAATCAACGATATCATTTTAATAACCTTTTTTCTGTTTCTCATATTAATATTGCTTTATATTCTCTCTTCCAACTCTTCCTTTGATTTTTACTTTAAATTTCTTCTTTTTACCATTGCATGTATCCCACATGTATCATCTTTGGTGGCTGTTTCCCATTTGAAATATTTCTTGTTGGTGGCTGTTGGCTTTTGATGATTACCATAAATTATTCCTTTGTATTCCCCAGTCATTTACTCTTGTTACAAAGTTCCGGAGGTCACCTACGCTGGAAGTTAATAAGGCAGGAATGCCAGAATATCTAACGTGGTTAATGTCCTCACATCCTATTAACATTCTTGAAATGTCTTCTGCTTTCCTGAAGATCTTCTTCGTGTGTAGCTTAATTAGGCTAAACGATAATACACAACCTTGTCTAACTCCTTCCTAAATATTGGCTTCAAATTTTGATACGAGGTCAGCAATAACAGGGCTCAACTGGCACTTATTCTATTGACCCCCGAAAGGATGAAAGGCAAAATCGATCTCGGCAGAATTTGAACTCAGATCATAAAGACATTCGAAATGCTTTGCAGCATTTCGTCCGGTTTGCTAACGATTCTGCCAGCTCGTCACTCTATCCTTCTTAAATATTAAGTCTTGAGATTTCCCCCTGTTCATTCGTTACCTTTGCTGCCGATCCCAGAAGTTCTTTATTATTTAGAAGTGTACCTCATTCTCATTTAGACGCCTTGATCACATGTTCCACGTTCCGATCAACACTTAACCATCTTTGCTTTTTTAACTTTACAAACTTCATATAATTTCTAAGGCTTCGGTAAAATTTACGGTCCGTATCTAGAGGTCCTCCACAGAGGATTGTGTTTGGACCTTTAACTTCCGACTGAGTCAAAGGAGCACCGTCGTGACAAAAGATATGTCTCGGACGTTTTAAACTTGGGAGCTCACCTCTCTCCAAACCAGAACGCAGCCGATTTATTGTAGAGGAAAGAAAGCTAGAGAAAGAGAGAGAGAGAGAGAGAGAGAGAGAGAGAGAGAGAGAGAGAGAGAGAGAGAGAGAGAGAGAGAGAGAGAGAGAGAGTCAGAAGGATATATAGATAGACACAGATAGATAGATAGATAAATAGATAGATAGATAGACAGATAGATACATAGATAGATAGAGCAAAAAGAGAGGGAGAAGAACTGATCCAGGTCTAATAGCGATACTGATTTATTGACCCCGAAGGAACGAAATATAAATTTGACTTCGGCCGGATTTGAACTCAGGCTGCAAGGAACCAAAATGAAAACCAGAAATCTTTCAATCCAAAACGCTAACAACTCTTGATTAATAGTCATGTATATAATTCTTAAACATTCCTTCACGATTTGCCGCTCCAAAACCACTTTGCACTCAACACATTTCTTTGTTTATTCTAGATGTAATTTTGTATTGGACAGTTTTTAGTTTTTACTTTCTAAATTCTGGGTAGAATTGAGATTTTTGTCTTTCTTTTGTAATTGATCAAAGACAGATTGTTACTCATCCATTCGTATATATATTTATTCATCAAATTACGCGACTCTCATATTTCAACCAGATTGTCCTTATCTAAATGATTTTAATGCGTTTACTGGTATTGCATCCGCTTCAGTTTCCTTTAAATTTTTGATTAATTTTATTACCTTATATATATATTTTTTTAACATTGTGTTTCCATTAGCAGTTTCGAAATTAGGCATAGTTGCTCTGTTCTCACCATCTTATAGATCCTTTATTTATTCAGAGTTATCTAAATGCAATCTATTCCTGATCAACCAGTACGTTTCCATTCAGTCTTTAATGTTACATTAATGCCCCAACCAACCTTTGCTTATTCATTTATTTGCTGTCTGTGATCTTTATTTTATCAAACATTTCTTTGGATTTCTTCTGGTTATTAAGTTTTTCAATTTCACGGCATTGATTATTTTGCTGTCCGGTTCGGCTTTTCTACATCTAAAACATATCTTTTTACTTAGGGCGCAATATCTAGCCATTCAAGTATTTCTTTTTTGCATTTTCGATAGAATTTCATCAACCATCCATTTCTCCTTCTTCTCTGTATTCCTTTCAGGCAGTGTTTTCTTTAGTAATGTCTGCGTGCAAGAATTTAATTCTCTTCCATTTTTCTTTTATTTCTCCTTTGTTGTATGACGGGTCTTCTGCCTCGTTGTGTAAATATCCTAACTTGATTTATATTTCCACATTATATTCCTGTTTGTATTGTGTCTCTTTTAGAAAGTTTAATTTTTATTATTTTCGTCTTTTTTCCTTTTTAATTCCTAAAGGGTTCATTTGTAATTGAATTACCTCCGAATTATGGTCTCCACAGTTATCGGCGACAGAATGTGTTTCTGTAAGTTTCATACAATTTCCAAACCGTTGCTTTATCAGTTTATAGTGTAGTTATAGTGTGTGTTATGTCATGTTACGTCACATGACGTCATGAGTTTAATTGTCAATCCATTTCGATGAGGAGCATGATTATTTATAAAGGGATTATAACACCACCGGCCGCAGCTCCCAGGATGACCAAAATGTCTCATCTCACCCGTATCTCCAGCGACCAGGAAGCTGAAGCATGCGCTTTTGTTTTGCGGCGATAAGGAGCAAATCGAGGCTGGACATAAATTACAAACTGTCGGGAACGTCTCCGAAAAGGAAAATTGGGAATGGAAGAAAAGTGAATCTCTCTATAAATCAAAGAAATGAAATTCAAAGCTCTTCAAATAGTAAACGAAAACCTAATGATTACGTTAAACCAAACTCACAAAGAATGAAATAATTTATTGGACTGAAGAGGGAAGAGGAAGAGGAAGATTCTTATGTTGCACACTTGAACGAAAGACTTAAACGAAAGACTACTGGGGAAAGGCCAGGCCAGAAGCCTTTGAAAAAGCTCTGATGTAACTAATTAGAGCATGTGGGTTTTTTTCTTCATTTGCCCGTTCAACATCAGAGATGATTGCTGACGTCTTCAGAATGGATACAGTCGCTTACGATAGACCCTTAGGGAGTAGTATCACGCAGAAATATAAACGGTAATCCCCTCATATATGCAGTACTATTGACGAATTATATGGTGTCGGGTTTTTGCTTCTTGTCTCTTTAGGCCATCTTAGCTCTAATTGGCAGGGATGAATTATAATATAGAAGCAGGCCCTTGCATGCCATTTGTTCTCAAAATTAGTGGAAATATGGATCCGTTCGTCGCGAGTTCGAGTCTGAGTCTGAGCTTAACATCAAGCAAAGGGAAGGAACCAGGGTTATCAGCGTGCTGCACTTGGAATTTTATATTTTCATCGCTATTGTTGAATATATTGTATATATTATCAGCTTCCTGGCAGGATGTTGCTAACATGAGGGTGTCATCCATATAGCTAGCATAAAAAATTACAGGTGTGACAGGTGCTGAGTGCCCTGCGCTGTAACCAGTCCACGTACGTAACAGCAAACCCTGGTTCCTTCCCTTTGCTTGATGTTAAGCTCAGACTTAGACTCGAACTCGCGACGAGCGGATCCATATTTCCACTAATTTTGAGAATAAATGGCATGCAAGGGCCTGCTTCTATATTATAATTCATCCCTCTCAATTAGCTTGACCCCATCAACAATCGAGAGAGTTGTTTGTAAATGGATCCTTCAAACTAGAAGTTAATAGCTGATGACTATTTGGAGCTGCAAGCTTAAAGCAGTGAAGGCTGTGAGAGGATGCAATGTGTTCAGTTAGTAAAAGTTGATAGTCGGGGTTGCTGTGACCGAGTTGGACAGGGTAACTACATCCAAGCACAAACTGTAGTTATTATTACTTAGTATGGATGGGCCGAGATCTCGCAGTTTGTGGCTCACTTCGGTGGAGCTTTCAACATGTCCTACGAATGTGTTAAGTAATGGCCTTGAGAAAATTAGTTAGAAGCCAAGAGATTCTGTAGAAAGGTCCGTTAATACTGGAAACCAACAAATTTTTAGTTGATTAATGAAGTGATACAAGGTAGGGAGGACGCTATTTCTTGCGATGAAGTTGCGCTTAATCTTGCACGAGAATCTCTTCTCTTCACAGATGTTTAGGGTATAAATGAACAAATTAAACACATACATTTGGCTTTGTGTAGCTGCTGTCCATTTTATTATTTTCCTTTAGCTCACTCTACAAAATCTTATATACCTAAGTCCAGACAAGTGGAGACAGTTCTGCGTTATAGATAAGAATAAACACGAAGAGTTGGCATTCGACCACTTAAACAGCACGACATTATGTAAACAAAAAAGTCAATAATATTACATCTAGTTTGCTCGAATCTCGCATAAATACCCGTTGGACGAACATCAATATTACCAAAGGTGACCTTCCTTTCTATGAAGATATGTGTGTCTTTTGAGGATAATTTGGCTTCTTGTTTTAGTTTACCGAGTATACATGTTATCAACGCCACTCCAGACATGACTGTCTCCAACGTTTCAGAGTCTCTAGAATCAGAATATCTAAAGTTGTCTTACCTTTTTTGAGGCTGTATAGATGTGAATTGAGAGAGATGTTGTTGCTATTCCTAGTAAATCGAGCGATGACGTTCAAGCTCTTTGATTCGAAGATTAAGTTTCGTGTTAAAATACAAGGCAGAGAGTGAATCGTGACTAAATAATTAAGTTACTTGTCTTGTACAGAAAAGGGTTCTAGTGTTTCTGATCGAGATTAAGAAAAGCCTCATAGCAAAATGGAATACTTGAAAGTAAAACTTAAGATGATTGCATGATCAAGGCTGATTGTTAACCATAAGCTTCAGGTTTTGTATTGCTTCATATTCTTTCCTGCAAGCCTTATATTATTTAGTAATATTCAAGTTATAGTAACAATTTTCTTTAGTCCAGTCTACGTTTAGTTCTGTGTAGTGTGTATATTTTTCCTATCTCTGGCTATATTATTTCATACCTGCTGATATAATCTATATCGAACTGAAAAAACTCAGCTAAAACACTTTTATTAAAACAAAGCTCTAAAATAAAATTTATATATTTCATTAACTATTGAATCCAACATTCTTTATCACGCAACCGTTACGACATTCTAAATAATAAAAAGCCTCGTAAAGTCATAATTCAATAAATGTCGTGATTCAATTATTTTTTTTTCACAGACTCCGATGTCTATAATATTTTTATCAATGTTACGCAAAAAGCTTTGCAATAATTCGTTGTGAAATACCTGTATCAAGTAGAGTAAAATCGATGAGGTATTCGCATGTCACAGTGGATTTTCACTTTGTAGCCTTTCTCGTGATTATTTGATAATAGAAATTCTATCATATTTAAGTAGAATTCGTCTATCTTAATGGACGTTTGTGATTCTGCAAAATGTTTAATCAAAGCCGTGTCGTACCTCTCGAACAGAAAGAACTATAAACATACTTCTGCAGAACTGTAGCTCTTACAGACATCCAACTAAATGGTGCACACTCTGGTATTGATAACTTTATTTAACTGTTATAAGGGAACAACAAACATGCCTCGTACATAAACAGAATATCTTAAACTGACATATTTAGGCAGAGGAGCAGCGCCCAGAAGATTTGAACTCGTTCCTTTGCTGGCAAAATGAGATCTTAGTGGATATTTTTCGGAAGGCATAGAATACGGTGATAAAGAAAAGGGTAGTGACAAGTGTACCGGGATGGACTGAGTTGTTGGTGGTACTCAGCTGATCGTAGCAGAAGCTGATGAACGCGCGTGGTTTAAGGGTTAGGGTAAGCGGTACACGATCGTAAGGTCGTGAATTCGATTCCTGCAGACGCATTCAATCCTTGAGCAAGACACTTCATTTCGCTTTGCACCAGTCCACACGGCTGACAAAAACAAATCGTACCTGTAATTTAAAGGGAGCCAGTCTTGTCACCTTCTGTGTCACGCTGAATCTTCCTGAAGACTACACTAAGGATACGCGTGTCTGTGGAGTGCTCAGCCAGATGCACGTTAATTTCACGAGCAGTCTGTTCCGTTGATCAGATCGACTGGAACACTCGTCGTCGAAACCGACGGAGAGCCAATTTAAGCAAGCCGAGAGTGAGATAGAGGGGGGAAGAGAGAGAAAGAACGGGAGAGAAAGAGAGGAAGAGAGAGGGGAAGACGGAGAAAGAGCGGAAGAGAAAGAGAGGAAGAGAGAGGGGGACTAGAGAGAAAGAGAGGAAGAGAGAAGAGGACGAGAGAGAAAGAGCGGAAGAGACAGAGAGGAAGAGAGAGGGGGACGGGAGAGAAAGAGCGGAAGAGACAGAGAGGAAGAGAGAGGGGGACGAGAGAGGAAGAGAGAGGGGGACGAGAGGGAAAGAGCGGAAGATAAAGAGAGGAAGAGAGAGGGGGACGAGAGGGAAAGAGCGGGAGAGAAAGAGAAGAAGAGAGAGGGAGAGTGTGAGAGTGTGGAAGAAGTAAGCGCATGCGCGTCAGCCGTTTTTGAGGAAATGACTCGATGGTTTCTAACTTGTTTGAATAAAAGATCTTTGCAGTTACTCTACGTGTAGCTTTTCGTACATTTTTCAATTATGAACTTCTATCCCGAATAGAAACCCTATTAATTGACCTATTTAAACAAGACCCTAATAATTCTTTTGAATAAAACATGGATAAAAAAGGAGAGACACACACTGCTATATAAGAAATATTGACAAGTCCGGGGGTTGGGATAAAGTGATTATATCGACCCAAGTGTATAACAGGTATATGTTTTACCGACCACTGAAAGAATAAAAGGTAAAGTCGACTTAAGTGGAATTCGAAGTCAGAACGTGAACACGGACGAAATGCAGCTAAGCATTTTGTCCGGCGTGCTAACAATTCTATCAGCGCGCCGCGTTACTATATTAAACGTATTAAGAATAATTACTAATTACAAGTAAATTATACTTAACATGGAAGCAGTAATTACGTGACGATTTCTGACAGTTCTGTAAGGAAAACTATCAGTTACTTCGATCTTGAATGACATCCCACCTTTAGTAATGATTATTATTAGCTCTGGACAACAATTATACCAGTCAATGCACATTCTGGAATCCTCTATAATGATATCTTATGGACCGATGATATTTGTAGCATTGTCCAACCAGCTCCGTCCAACTGAATACTCTTTCAGGCATAACGAATACTTCGTTGCACACCAACACAGTTTCAGGAATGTGGAAACAAACGTTGTAATTCTTGCCAATCTACGGATAGAGCTGAATAATTTAGCTCTGTTGATAATTAGCCTGCAACGGTGATGTATAAGAGAGTCGGTAAATGAAATAAAAGACAAGAAAAACTTGCTTAGCTATAAAAAAAAAAAACAAAAACAAAGAAAATCAACAGAAAATATATTGCGGCTGTCATCGCTGGTAAAAAGAATGTAATGCGCAATCAGCAAGCGTTCTCTACTGGTTTCTAGTGCTTACAACAAAGTTGTCCGAGATAACCCCCTGCCCCCCCCCCCACACACACATACACACACAAACAAGGAGTGTATGTCGAGCTAGTAGTGTTGTTTGTTGTTACCACAACGTTTCGGCTGATATACTCTCCAGCCTTCATCAGGGGGAATTTCAAACCTTGGTTCTCATTCCTAAGGTATTTTCCCGATGGTATTATTATTAATCACTACGCCACGGGCATATGGCTTAGTGGTTGAGAGCGCGGGCTACTAATCCCAAGATCCCGAGTTCGGGCGTGTATGTTGAGGGTGAAAACAAAATGAAGTTTTGAACATAACCTCCGAGAGAGAGAGAGAGAGAGAGAGCGTTCTAATTTTGGTCTGTGGAATATCTCGGTGATCCATCTGAAGAAAACCACAGAAGAAATAACGGTGGATTTCATTACTGACAGTGCTTTGGTATCAGAATTAATCGCAGAGCAGTTAGACGTAGGGATTAGGGAAAATATTGTGAGGTATTTAACATTATTCTTGAGACGAGGAAAGAAGGGAGAGTGCTTACAGCGTTTTTCATTTATGAATCTTCAAGTATTGACTCGGCCATTGCTTACTGGCACCGTAGAACGTAGCTTATTCTAGAGAAATGTTTGCAAAGAAAGCATTGAATGACGCCAGTCTATGTAATTTATTTGTAAGCTGTCAAACTTTACTTCTTCCGTGTCCATTTATAATTCAGACGAATGTAGAACGATAGAAACAATACTAAGTACACGAAATGTCATATCTAAACAATTTTACGTATTAATTATTTATAAATAAAACCAGCCAATCTGACTCAAGCGGGAATGTTAGGAATTGGGCAGCTGAGTGTCAACCACAGTTATGTCCTGAAGTTGTCGTTTACTGACCACCGATCATCATATTTCCAGAATACTTTAGGCCACATTCACAGTACTCTCTCATTATTTTGATTGGTAGAATGAAACGCAACTTCAGACGCACACTGATTTTGTACAGATTTATTTTCTCGAATGACAACCTTATTCCACACTATCATGATATGTCTCTAGATTTAATGGATCACATTTTATCATAATAGAGGGCGAGTAAATTATGGAAGTCTGTTTTTGCTTTTACGTGGCTTTTAAAGATCTCTCTAAGATAAATGCGTTCCATAGAGCTTGGAATTATGAATGATTGGATTATTAAATGAAATTAAAGAAATATGATAAGCAGCTATCAAAAACTTTAGACAAGCAAACATTTCAGATTTAAAAGCTGCGAAGACATTTAAATCTTCAAAGTCAAAAGAGGAATTGAAGTTCTATATTTAAGAGATTAGGAATTATGTACATTATTTACATTATTTACATTTGACAGATATCTGTCTTCATCTTGTTTATTGTTAACACAACGTTTCGGCTGATTTACCCTCCAGCCTTCATCAGGTGTCTTGGGGAAATTTTGAACCTGGGTTCTCATTCCTCAGGTATTTTGCCGATGTTGTTGTTGTCGTCGTCATCCTCCTCCTCCTCCTCTTCCTCCTCCTCCTCCTCCTCATCATCATCATCATCATCATCACCATTATTATTATTATTATTATTGTTATTATTATTATTATTATTATTATTATTATTATTATTATTATTATTAGAAATCTGGGTGTATTATGTGCAGCGAAGAGCTCATCTTTTTCTTGATTCTGTATGATTAATTACGCGTTAATTGCAATCATGCGTTTAAAATAGAAAACTGTGTGATTCGATTTGGCGTTTATGAATATGTATTTCCTTCTAAGCTGCGTGCTTTTTATTGTTTTTGTTTCTTTTACTTGTTTCAGTGATTAGAGTGTGACTATACTGGGGCTTAAAGGCCTGATGCCAATTCTATCATTCTCTTTTGCTAAACAGCTGAGTTACGGGGACGTAACGTAAACACGCCAACACCGGTTGTCAAGCAGCGGTGGGGGACAAATACAGATACTAAGACATACTCAGGGCTTTAATACGACGGGCTTCTTTCAGTTTCCGTCTACCAAACCCCCTTACAAGGCTTTGGTCGGCTCAAGGCTATAGTAGAAAACACTTGCCGAAGGTTCCACGCAGTTGAACTGAACTCGGAACCATGTGGTTGGGAAGTAAGCTTCTTATCACACAGCCACATACATACATACATACATACAACATACATACATACATACATACATACATACATCATACATACATACATACATACATACATGCATACATACATACATGCATACATGCATGCATATATGCAAACACTTGCCCAAGGTGCCATGTAGTCGGACTGAACCAGGAACCATGTGGTTGAGAAGCTGAGGAAAACTCTGTGGCCCAACTCTTGACAAAGGATAGACCACAAAAACACGATTTGTTTGTATGGTTTCATTGCTGGATTAGATTAATATTGTTTTTGAAAAGTGCACTTAATCGTACAGTTGCTTCTCTTTTAAAGCCAAGAGTATCCAGACAAAACTAATTGTTCAGAAACTAATTACCCAAGGAAACTAATTAGTTAAATTATAAGAAATGATTGAGTGTATGATACTTCACTCATTGAATCAGTATTGGTTGATTAGTCTAATTAGTTTATGCTGACCTAATATAATAATTAGAGAAAGAAATTGGGACATATTTTTGGAAAGCTGCCTACAAGTGTTATGGCGTCTAGCACACTTTTTAACGCCTTCTTTATCCTGTTTGATAAAATTGGTTTTCTTTTGACGAGTAGCAATGGATGTGTGAGACGGAAGCGTCTCTTTAATGCATTTTAATCTACATGCTATTAGGTCCAACAAATTCTTCTGTACCACACACACACATACACGAAGGGGTGGTGAAAAGTTCCTGGCTTTAAAGGTATTGCGAAAGGCCTGTTTGGAGGCCCAACTTTCCGACTTCTTTCATAGGGCTTAGAAAAACTGAAGGACCACTGCAATGAGTGTGTAAGTCTGAGAGTGGAATATGTTGAATAAAATCATTATTAACCGATCCTCCAGTATTGTCTTTTTTTTCAGTACCCCCTCCTGTACACACACACACACACACACACGCACATACATACATACATACATTTACATATACATTTACATGTAGAAATCCATACATAGATGTTGACATGCATGTGTAGTTAAGTGTGTGTGTATGAGTGTGTATATGCACGCACGTATGGGTACGTGTGGATATATGTGTATATATATATGTCTAGTAAAATACAAAAAAAAGTATTTGAATTTAAATATTGTCTCTGAAAATAGTGACATATATGTATAGATGGATAAGCGTATATACATGTATACTATAAGAATATACGTATATATGTGTGTATATACCCGTTTATATGATTGTGTGTACTTGTACATATGTATATGTAACTTTACATTTAAATGTATGTATCTCTGACATTGTATTTCTTCACCGTTAGAATAATAATAATGTTTTATGAAAAGACATATAATTACATGAAAATTTAATAAGATAAAATATTAAAATTTTATAAACTATTTTTCACAGAATGATATAAAAGGTATAACAGTGATATAAATAAGGATAAATCAAAATAAAATAAGAATTATTTTATGAATTATAATATAAATTATATTGGTATATTGAAAAGAATTCTTAGACATATCAGGTACAAACACCCCTGCACGGAGTCTTGATATTCAATATTAAATTAATATTGTTTGGGTGTGCGGATTATACCGACACAGCAAGGGGCCTTAATTTAAGTGCCTAATTCAACTGAATCTTAATTTATATATAGGGCATTACTATACTTATATGCCACACACTAGGAGGTACTCTTAAAGTCAAAACTACCAAAATAATGTTTATTTATTTTGGTAGTTTTGACTTTAAGAGTCCCTCCTAGCATGTGGCATTTATATATAGTAACGCCCTCAATATAAATAAATATATTTAAGAGAAAAATTGATGGATGTTTCTCTTATGAGGTTTTTCACGCTAACTACTTGATAAATTCTTATAAAGATTTTATCCTATTTTTAAATTGTACATATATATATAATATATATATATAATATATATATATATTAAGAACAATCTTACTTAGAAATGGATGCGTGCGTTCCGTCATATAATAAATTAATTAATAAATAAAACATATGCATATATACATACGTATATGTACGTACCTACCTCTACATGTATATATACATGCATATATGGGTACAGGAAAACCAAAAAAAAAAACGTCGAACACAATGAGAAACGAAAACTTAAACACAAAACCAAGGAAATGGACATTTTTCTTAAACAACGATAAAATAGAGTACAGGACATACAAAACAAGGAAATTTCCCTTCTTCAGTCGCCTTTGTTTCATCTACTCCACGTTTCAATGTTGCCACTTGATATGAAAATGTTTGTATAAATAGAAAACCTCTATAATTGGCTGATGAGTACTCGGCATTTTAAATCTGTTGTAATACTTACAGCATTTAATAAAATGATGTAGTACGAAACGATCGTACCAGATTACCGGAGTCATTCTTGTTGCTTATTTTGATTATATATATATATATATATATATATATATATTACGGTGAAAATTACAAGGGTAGAAATTAGATTGAATTTCATACCGGTGGTGTTCATGCGTAATAAATGTCAATAGGCAACATATTTTCACATATAAGAGTCTATAAATATTCATACACAGAGAGGTGACTCATGACAGAACGCTTACATGCTAGAAAGGGCAGCCAAACCCAAACCACGAAAATAAGTCATTCCAAAGAGAATGTAAACAAAAATTATTTATAGTTAACACCAAACTCGAGTTTCTGTATTAATGAACAAATAAATTAATTAGTTGCTTAATTATGCATTGTCTTAGCGATCCCACTGACGAAGTACAGATGGCAAATTAATCAATGTGTTCATTAATACAGAAACTTGAGTTTGGGGTTAACTATAAATAATTTTTGCTTTCATTCTCTTTGGAATTACTTTTATTCGTGGATTAGGTTTGGCTTTCCTTTCTAGCATGAAAGGCGTTCTGTCAAGAGTCACCTCTCTGCGTATAAATACTTATACACTCTTATATATAATAGAGGCTTTGGGTCAAAATTGTGTGCACATTTTGCTACGTCAGAGGTTGGCGGCCAGACCAGTGGTCGGATCGAGCTGAAAGTTGACACAGGTTTAGAAGTCGTGATGAGGCCGAGAGTTGAGTAGGTTAAAACTCACCATCTGGAAAGATGCGGTTGCTATGGTGAGAAGAGTGATTATTTATCGATTCAAGGGGGCTCTAAGCCCCTCCAGATTGGCGCGATTGGCATCTAATCTAATCTATAAACTGAAGAAAGCGAACGTTGATACAAATTGGATTTTTATGTAACAAGGGTTCTAAATGGCGCTCGAAGGGAATTAAAATTTACAGGAGGGGTTAACTTGTCGTGAGGAATTGATTGGGAGAGGTTTTGGCGTGCTACAGTGGTTGCTTTGCTGTGAAAACGGGGATTTTATTGATTTTTAGGGACACTTGGGTGTCTAGATTTGACCCCTTCAATCAAATTTTCAACGTGGTAAAGTGGAAGCGCGGAAAATGGGTTCAAAATTTTGAAAATTACAGCAAGATTTTTGAAGTCGAAAAAATTTCTCATTTTTACATATTTTTGCCTTTTATTTTTTATCGTTTACAG
>NC_043001.1:103945721-103970721 GCF_006345805.1 Octopus sinensis | reverse complement strand
ATTTAGCTGCGCGAAGAACCAGGAACTTAAAATTTAAACCCAATGGAATACAAAGAAAGGGTCTAGGCACACGATTTTACTATGGCCATATTTAACAATTATAAGAAGACTCGTGCTAAACCTCGGAGTCATTAGTTGATTAAATCTGACTCCTAGCTTTATTCCATGGTGAATGTTGATTTCATTGAGAATGGCGTTACGCTTCCCTGACTTCATATGACGCTACCTGCGCAAAACCAGTAGCTCTGCGGTTTTGAAAATCAATGGAATAATTTTTGGTTACCGAATAATAAAATTAAAATTCAATTAATTAATGCAATACAATACATACATTTATAAATATATGCATACACTCACACACACACACACACACACACACAACACACACACACACACACACACACACACACACACACACACACACACACACACACACACAAAAGCATACACATACACACATAATTTACATAGATTTTCAGGGGAACCGTGTTGTGGTATCCATGGAGGAAAGCAGATAAACTGGTTGCTCCCACATACATTAAACCACGAACCATGTGGTCTGACTGACTTTACTGCATATCAAGCCATTACATGATTCGTCCGCGATTAAATTCTTAGAGCTTCCCTCATTACAACCGATCACGTGTTTAGATTTTTGCTGCTTTTGTAAGGAGTATTTAACCACAATTGTGAAAACGGACTGGTTAGCTACACTATTTGTTTCTCTTTTGTAAGGAAAACCGGTATGTATGTATGCATGTGTGTGTATCTGCATTTGTAGAGAGAGTGATAGACAGAGGAGAGGAGATGAGAAGAGAGAGAGAGAGGAAGAGAGGGAGAGAGGGAGAGAGAGAGGGGTAGAGAGAGAGAGTAAGAGAGAGAAAATGGATACAACGTTGTGACATCACCTACAGACATGACCGTTGTGACTGCTATAAACTGCATAGCCGTGCTAACCGCTTCCCCAAGAGGGCATCACAAATACCCCCTACTATAATTAGACGACATAATCCTACAAGCTAGGATTCTTCTTTCTGCCACCTGTTACAGGGAAACTCAGTGTTCACGGTATCAAAATATGGTGTTATAGATAAATATCATATCCTGGTGTTGGATAAATAATTGAACGAAGCAGAAGGAAAGAAAGTATTCATACAACGCAATACGATTACTGTTACACGAGAATTAAACGCTCTTTGACAACGGCTCGCAGTGAACTGCTTACCAATTGATTGCTCACAGTTCTTTATTTTCTAGCAATGTGTCTGTCCACTTTTAGTTACTTGGGGTTCGTAGGAATCCTTCCACAATAATAAATAATATGGAAGACAAGACCCGAACTTTGTAACTGTGTCTGATCTGCTACATATCGTATAGCTGGTCTAATCACTACCACAAAATAACATCACATCTTCAAATGTACAGATTAGAACCAGAAAGCGTCGCAAGAATATGATGGATCGTTTAAAAGTTGTTGGATCAGTATTAAATCTACACCTTTTTTTTTCTTCACATTTTATGTAAGAGTGGCTATGTGGTAAGTAGCTTGCATACCAACCACATGGTTCCGGGTTCATTCCCACTGCGTGGCACTCGAGCAAGTGTCTCTTACTATAGCTCGGGCAGACCAAAGCTTTGTGAGTGGATTTGGTAGACGGAACTGAAAGAAACCCATCGTATATATGTATGTATATATATATATATATATATATATATATATATATATATATATATATAATATATATATTATATATATATATATATATATATATATGTGTATGTATGTGTGTATATGTTAGTGTGTCTGTGTTTTCACCCCCCCCCAACATGGCTTGACAACCGATGGTGGTTTTTTTACGTACACGTAACGCAGTGGTTCGGCGCAAAAAGTCCGATAGAATTAATAATAGGCTTCCAAAGAATAAGTCCTGGGATCGATTTGCTCGTCTAAAGGCGGTGCTCCATCATGGCTGCAGTCAAATGACTGAAACAAGTGAAAGAGTAAAAGTGTAATTTAGAATTTTTGGTAGTGAGGAGTTGTTAGGTACTTTTTCTATTGATCCATGCGGCATTGCGTCTGTCTTTGCATCCTGAGTTCAAATTCTGCCGCAGTCGACT
Organism: Octopus sinensis; assembly: GCF_006345805.1. Lineage (NCBI taxonomy): Eukaryota > Metazoa > Mollusca > Cephalopoda > Octopoda > Octopodidae > Octopus > Octopus sinensis. The sequence continues at coordinate 103,968,603 of NC_043001.1, read as the reverse complement.
TTGCCTGACAAAATAAGAACCAGTTGAGCAATGGGGCCAACATTATCGACTAGAACCTTCCACTCCGAACTTGCTGGCCTTGTGCCAAAATTCGAAATCATTGTTTCATACCCAACCAAGCAGAGTCCAAATGCTTATAAGAGTACGGACGCATCAAACACATCGTAGATCACCATTTGTATTACTTGCAGAACTCCGAGGGTTATATTCTTTTCCTCCATGTATAATTTTCCTTGGAAATGCATTTCTTGCGGCAAATTCCACGAAAGGATACATTTTTGTCCATTATCAATATTGGCAGCATCTTCTGTCTGTTGGATGCTGCTTAAATATTGCTAAATTTGCGGTTAATTATTCTTATGATTCTTCCCTCTGTTTTTGTTTTTCTTTGCGGTCGATAAACTTTAATTCAAATGTCTTTGCTTCCGCCAAACATTTCTTGTAATTTAACTTAGAATATGCCTGAGCAAGATGCATGACTTTTTGTTTGTTTTATATTTGGTAGTCTTCCGTATATAAACGAACAGTTTTTTCTGTGTTAGCAATCTATGATTCTGTTTTATTTGTGTGTATGCTTTTCGTCTATAATTTTTACTTTTTTAGCATTTTCAAGGGATTGTTTATCAGTTGCCGAAAAGAAATATAAATTGGGCGATATTTGTTAAAATATTGATTAATTATTCTTATTTTTAATGCAAACTTTCTCTGAATATCGTTAATTCTCGTCAGCATTAATTTGATCTGTTTCTTTTAAATGCCACTTAAAGTCTTTCACTTGTAGTTTTAGAAGAGAACGAATCGCCTTTTGAATTTTTCAAGCAGAATAACTCTGAATTGTTTTCTTTTATTCACTCTGGACGCTCATTAAACCCTAGTGGCAGCCATGATCTTATCAAGGCGACGACTATGGCTAACCTTACTTCAAACTGGTATAACAACAGCCACTGGCTGAATTGTGTTTATCGCACAAGATGTTTTAATTGCTTCAGGCACTTGCGTTCTATTTGTATGAGTTTGTGAACAATTTTATCTGTGAACTGTTTTTAGTTTGGGGAATAAAATTACACTCCGTCACCTTTCCTCTTACGTTCAAAAGTTTGTTGTTACCACAAATGTTTTACTGAGAAATAATAAATTTAGGATGAAGTTGGGATATTTTTTCACTATTTTGTACCATTTACGTAACTTATTTTGATTTAATAATTCCAAGAAAGATTCAAGTTATAATTTCACTTCCTTTTAAAACTACCAAGTTGTGATTTTGTTGTGATTTTGTTTGCCTTTCGTCGATGTTGTTGAAACTTCTGTGGCCATTGATTCTTTTGTGCAGCGAATTCAAATGTGAAATGACAATCATTATGCTCTTTAAGAAATGATCTTTTCTTCATGATCGCTCAATACTAGTGAAGAAGTTTTTATCGTACGAACCGACCCCACAGCTCATTTTATCTTTTAACACCTGGTACTTATTCTATCGGTCACCTTTGCCGAACTGCTACGTTACGGGAGAGTAAACACACCAACATTGGTTTTTGTGAAGCGGTGGTCACGCACACACACACACACACGCACACGCACACATACACACGCACACACACACTCACGCACACAAGTGTACACAAACACACAAGCACGCACATGCACGCACACACGCGCGCACACACACACACACGCACACACACACACGCACACGAGCACACACACACACGCACACACGCGCACACACACACGCACACATATTCGACGTGTTTCCTCCCGCATCCGTCTACCAATTCTACACACAAGGCTTTGGTCGGCCCGAGCTTATTATAGAAGACACTTCCCAACCAAGGTGCCATGCAGTGGGACTGAACTCGGAAGCTTGTGATTGAGAAGGAAGCCTTTTACCTCACAGCCACGCCAGCGCCTGTAAGAATGATGAGTTATTGAACATAACAAAGCTGACAGTACTCACGAAAAGTTCATAGGATAGCTATGCATCTCTTCGCGCCATGCATCTGTTATTTTTCTATGTTAAATTCTATGAATTCACAAAAGAAGCTCGGTTGTGAGGAAGATAGAAAAATCTGGCGCTGGCCAAGCGATGGCAAGAACAATAAATTGCTACATGCTGAATTTTAAAAACGCCTTGCATATTCTACTGTTCCGCCTACTTAATGTGTTGCTAAGTACAATTAACTGTCCAGCTTCTTTAAAAACATCAGCTTTTCGGAAGTAATTCTCAGATATTTTCTAACTGAGCTGAGTCTATCAATAATTGTCGGCAGAAATAGCAATTTGATATTTGCGTAGAAAATTGGTACGTATTATATATATATATATATATATATATATATATATATATATATATATATATATATGTATGGCTTCATTTTTATTTATCATAATTCTTCCTAGAAAGACGGAACTTATTTCTAGTCAAAGAGACAAAAGCTCCATGGCTAGATTTGGGACAAAAAGATCGATAATTGTTACATATTGATAATTAGGATAGTTTTACATATTTTTATTGTTCGACTTATATATCATATCAGTAAAGTACATTTAGCCAGTTTTTTTTCTTCCCTAGTTTGTCGAGTAGATATTTATTAACATAACCAAGTGTATCAATAATTGTGAAGATGCGACGCCTAATGGTTAGGCTTGCTTTACTCACAATCGGTGTTTCGGTTCCCAGATCGGCTGCGTATCGTGTTCTTTAGCAAAGCACTTCATTTGTTCCAGTTTAATTAGCTGTAAATGGGTTACCCTGTGACGGACTGCTTTTCAGATCAGGGGGGATGATGGTATACTCGCGTAGCCAGCAGGGTAACACCATTCGAAAGCTAAAAAAGGATGCAAAGTGCATTGCGACCAGCGATACAGTAATCACTCGCCATATCGCGTTTCACCTATCGCGGTTTATTATTTAAGCTTACGTCAACTCCTCTGTTGTGTCGTTTTGCATTTATAATAAAATAAATATCCATAAATTATAAAAATAATGAAAAAAATATCTGTTTCTCCCTCACAGCTTTTCACCAATCACGCAGGGTTTTGGAACATAACACCTGCAGTAGTCGAGGTATTACTGTATATAAAAAAATCTCCTGTAGTCTGGTCGATCACGTGGTCCGGTGATAATGTGAATCTATAACCAAGATAGAAGAGATGATGCCTTTGCAGTAGTTGTCTAGTTTCCAGTTTGCTGATTCTCCAAGTTGTTCACAACCAAAGAGCAGCTAACCTCTGTGACTTTACATATTTTTTCTTTCCATCGAAAAATAATTTTATCAGATCTAAAAGATTTGGCGGGAATATTACATCGATATTCTTTGTGTTGATATATTTATGTATTCAATAACGGGAGAGTTGTTCACAATTATCTCAGAGCAAATAGCTCTGCCGCCCATTCATGGATACGCCCAGGGACGATCAGCTGCTACGAATTCAATCATGCACCAACTTCTACTCACAAAGAAAACAAAAAAAAAATAGTAGAAAGTGAATTAGGGCAGTGCTCCAGTATGGCCGCAGTCCTACAACTGCATCCATTAAAAAAAGACAAGAAGGCTGATTACATCTGTTGTGCCGCTCGCATAAACTTGATAAACTTAGATATGTTTCGACCAAAGATTGGTCCAGGCCATGTCTAACTTAATAGGACCACCAAAAGTGACATAATAAGTCTTCGCAGTTGCATTTCAATGGTTTAAGCGTTCCGTTTGATCTGTTTGTTAAGTTGACACTTGTGAGATATTTCCTGCTTTCGGATTCTAAAAGCGTAAACTTCAAGCCGTGAAGTATTGTAAGGGCCACAAAAGTTCACTGCTCATGTTGATATTATCATCGTCATGAAGGCGGCGAGGTGGCAGAATCGTTAGCACGCCAAGAAAAAAGCTTAGCGGCATTTCGTCACTCTTCACGTTCTAAGTTCAAATTCTGCTGAGGTTGACGTTGCCTTTTATCCTTTCGGGGTCGTTAAATAAGTACCAGTTGTGTACTGGGAGGCGATGTAATCGATTAAACTACTCCACCGAAATTGCTGGCTTTTTGCCTTGTACCAAAATTTGAAATCAATATTTGCCGGCCCCTATATATATATATATATATATATATATATATATTGGCCCGCCTGTTCAGGCATCGAGGATACCACTAACCCAAAAGAGGGAAAGAAAGGCATTCACTATGTGACCGCGTGTGTATCACGGACGATTTTTTTTCCTCCGTCTTCCCTTCCTCGGATCTTTCCTATTCCTATGTTTCTGACAAAGAGCTCCGCTCGAAACGTTTAACTCTCCTTCTTTCCTTCTTTCCTGAGCGTCCAATAATACTATACTTGTTCCACGTCCTCACGTTGTTGTTTTTCCTCTTTGTGTTTTCATGTTTGGATTAACTACACACACACACACACACACACACACACACATATATATATATATATATATATATAACCCCGCGGGCTCTGATATGACCCAAGTACTTCCAGTAGAATGGATACCTCTAAAGGCGCCTCTGTAACAGACGGTGATATTTTAATCCTCCGCCAGGATATTTTTGTATGATATCTCAAGTCTCTTTTTGTTGTTCTCCATAATTGTCTGCTTTAACATTATCTGTTCTTTACATCCTTTCTGCAAAGATGATATAATCTTTTGGAGACAATTTCAAAAGATACGCTTGTGCTAGTCTCCATTAATTGTCGACCATTTCCTTTATTTGCTTTATGATAAATCAGTTCAGATTGTTTATCGACGTTTATGTATTTATTTACATATTTATTGCTTCCTTTTGTAATTGTTTCCTTCCTTTCCTCTTCCCCTTCTTTATTCTCTTCTACGCTGCATTTTTATCATGAATATCATCATTGTTTGGACGGTTGAATAACTAAACCGTTGCAGCGTAGGGTAAAATGCTTTGCGGTATTTTTTTCTTTCCGGATCACGACTTTCTGAGTTTAACTCCATCCGAGGGTAACTCGATTTCTCATCATTCCCGAATCAATGAAACAAACTATCAATCACGCAATGGAGTAGGCGTTATTAACTTGCCTTTTCCTTTAAAATTGCTGGCATTGTGCCTAAATTTGAAGCAATAATCATTACTATCACTGCTATGTGTGATGGTCAGTGGCGCGGTTAAAAAAAAAAATGAGAGAAAAATAATTGACAGGCGAGAATTTCCAAGTGGCATTTGGTTACATTCTGTGTTCAAATCGCCAAAGGTGTCAAGATGGATAAAATAAGTGATCAGCAATACGATTTCTGGCGACATATACTCACGGTCTTGGAAAGAATTCTTTTATTCTTTTATTCATTTTAGTCATTTGACTGCGGCCATGCTGGAGCACCGACTTTAGTCGAACAAATCGACCCCAGGACTTATTCTTTGTAAACCTAGTAATTTTTCTATCGATCTTTTTTACCGAACCGCTATGTTACGGTGGACATAAACACACCAGCATCGGTCGTCAAGCGATGTTGGGGGACAAGCACTGACACACAGACACACAGACACAGACACACACACACACACACACACACCACACACACACACACACACTCACACACACACACACATACACAGACACGAGCGCGCACACACACACACACATATATGTATACGACAGGCTTCTTTCAGTTCCCGTCTCCCAAATCCATTCACAAGGTGTTACGCAATGGGTCGGAACACGGAATCCTGTGTTTCGTAAGCAAGGTACATACCACACACCACTCCTGCGCCTCAATAATTTTTGGGTAAAAAACGGGGATGAATGGACTGAAGCGTTGGACACTGCGCAAGAAAAAAACCCCAAAAGTATTTGGAAATTTACTTGGATTTAATTGTATATGTTCGACTTAATTGCACTGCTAACACAGGCAGTACACAGCATTGACTTATAAAGACTTTAATATACTTAGTAATATATTGTGGCAGCTTAACGAAATAGAATCTCCCTACTAGCATTTAATATAAATGTACTAATTTCCAGGAACGTGTTTTATATAGAAATTTGGTCCATCGAATTGTGGTACATCGCTAAATTCACTGGTTATCATATGAATGGTTAATGGTGTAGATGTGGTGCTGAGGAAGGAGCAAGAATTCCTGAAATATGCAAATACACCCATTACTTATTTTCCCATCGTTGATCGCAATGTTTGCATAGACGTATACGAATCCACGTAACATTCAGTGCTAGCTCTAATTTCTATCGAAAATTTGTAGAAATAACTTTAAAAAGCGTTTTGCTTTCTGAATTCAAATTCCACCTAGATCAACTTTGCATTATATTCTTCGAAATACCAATGAAGTAATCACATAGAACTTAACAAGTTCTATTTTCTTCACCAAAATCTGAGACATTACGCTCCTTACATTTCATGTATGTCAAAATGAATAATATCTATATTTCTGACGGAGATGTCATAATCGCATATTTGTTACATTATCAAATAATCTCCAAGGTTTTAACGATGATTGTACTGGTGTCCAGTTTTATACGCAGTAATCTTAAGAAAGATAAAGTTTTTTCCCAAGAGAATATATATATAATAATAATAGGAGTGGCTGTGTGGTAAGTAGCTTGCTTATGAACCACATGCTTCTGGGTTCAGTCCCATTGCGTGGCACCTAGAGCAGATGTCTTCTACTATAGCCTCGGGCAGACCAAAGCCTTGTGAGTGGATTTTGTAGATGGAAACTGAAAGAAGCCCGTCGTATATATGTATGTTTATATATATGTATGCGTGTATATGTTTGTGTGTCTGTGTTTGTCCCCCCCCCCACAACAACGCTTGACAAAAGATGCTGGTGTGTTTACGTCCCCGTAACTTAGCGGTTCGGCAAAAGAGACCGATAGAATAAGTACTAGGCTTACAAAGAATAAATCCTGGGCTCGATTTGCTCGACTAAAGGCGGTGCTCCATCATGACCACAGTCAAATGACTGAAACAATTAAAAGAATAGATATATATATGTAAGTATGTACATATACGTATGTATATATGCATATATATATATATATATATATATATATATATATATATATATATATATATATATATATATATGTATATATATAGGCCAACGTAGGGTGGCAGTGTGCTCCGTAGGATCATGTTGCTCCCTTTTAACCCCAGGAAAACATCTTTTCTAGCGGGCTATATATACATATACATATATATATATATATATATATATATATATATATATATATAGATATATATATATATATATATATATATATATATATATATATATATATATATATATATATATATATATATTATATATATATATATATATATATATATATATATATATATATATAATATATATATACCAGTCGAAATATGTCAGCTCATGAATATATCAGGTATATCACAATATTTTCCACATATATATTCCAGCTACGACGAATACACATATAACACAAGAGACGTGGAAGGAACAATTAAATTACTTTGAATTGATTTGCCTGGAGAAGTTTATAACTCAACGAATCGTAAATTTGTAGTTCGTGAGAAAGAATATAAATGCCAATAGTACGACTATAGAAATTCGAATTAGAAAAGGGAGAGATAAAAGTGAAATGAAGAGTGGTAGAGGTGAGAAGAAGGAGAGGAAAAGAGCAGTGTATTCGGCATAAAGAGGTGGGATTAGAGGTAGTTAGGGAAAGGGGCGATGTGAAAGTAATTAATGTAAGAGGGTGAAGGGATAAAATGTTGTAGCAAGAAACAACATAATAAAAACTGGAAGATGGGGTGAAGGTGAGGTCGGGTGACGAATGCGAAGATAGGGAGAGCAGGGAGAGAAACAAAATGAGAAATTCAAAAGGAAACAGACCTTAATATGAAATTATCGGAGGATAATGGGAAGGAATGTGTCTGGGAAGAGAAAGGTGTGGAGTGGAAGAGCGCTGACTTACGGAAGCAAAATGTATGTATGTATGTATGTAAGTATATGGGGGATGAGAACTGTACAGGAACTGTTACTACTCTACGTAAATACTATGAGGTTTCTCCCCCACTCTCTTCTCTCTCTCTCTCTTCTCCCTCTCTTCTTTCTCTCTTTTCTCTCTTTTCTCTCTCTCTCTTCTCTCTCTCTTCTTTCTCTCTTTTCTCTCTTTTCTCTCTCTCTCTCTCTCTCTCTCTCTCAATTCCTAAGCATACGACCACAATTGAAAGAAAAAGATATTCTATAATTTTCCTCCAGTCTCTAATTATCTTCACTTTTATTTTATTGTAATGAGTCTATCTTCGTAATACATCTAATTAACATATTAATAAGCTAAGTCATATTGCAAATACTTAAAAAAACATGAAATTGTCCTGATAATGATGTCCAGTACGATTATCATCCTTATGTCTAACTAGGAATTATTCGAACATCTTCAGAAATAAAAAGCAAGTTATATGTGCGCACCCTTTCTATCCGTTCCGTAGTCCTTGATTTCAAATTAAATTTTCTAATCCCCTCACACACACAGTGAAAAGATAAGTGCTTCTTTCTGTATCAATTGCCACCTACAAGACACGAGTATATATGTACGTATGTACATACATTTATATTATATACATTTATATACCATACAAATATATTTTATACATACAAACATGCATTTATATATATATATATATATATATATATATATAACGGGAAGGTTTACGAAAATAAATAAAAGACGAAGGCAGGTGGAGTACAAACAAACAATTGTATTAGTATGGCGCTCAGGAATAGAAATAAAACAAGTCTTTTACGTTTCGAGCCTACGCTCTTCGACAGAAAGATACATAGAAAAGAAACAAGGAGAGAAACAAGGAGAGAAAAAAATGCGTGCAGGAGCTAACGATTCAACATATATATATATATATAAATGGAACAAAAACGCAATAGACAGCATTAAAATATTCAGACAATCTGAGCGGGAGGGATCGGATGATGACCGGTAACCCGATATTTTTTGCGCATTTGTTGTCGGTAAGGAAATCGTAGAAGCGTCGGTTCATATGTTGGATATGAAAGGCTATGGAGCTCATGAGTTCATATTTATAAAGCAAGAAAAGGAATGAAGGATCTTACGGGTTAAGTGGACAAAGAGCAAAGACTGGAACAAATGAAGTAATACCATTTTGGAAAAATATTTGTTTTATATTTTAATTATTTTACAAAGAATAGGCGCAGGAGTGGCTGTGTGGTAAGTAGCTTGCTAACCAGCCACATGGTTCCGGGTTCAGTCCCACTGCGTGGCATCTTGGGCAAGTGTCTTCTGCTATAGCCCCGGGCCGACCAATGCCTTGTGAGTGGATTTGGTAGACGGAAACTGAAAGAAGCCTGTCGTATATATGTATATATATATAAGTGTGTGTGTATATGTTTGTGTGTCTGTGTTTGTTCCCCTAGCATTGCTTGACAACCGATGCTGGTGTGTTTACGTCCCCGTCACTTATTAGTACTGGGCTTACAATGAATAAGTCCCGGGGTCGATTTGCTCGACTAAAGGCGGTGCTCCAGCATGGCCGCAGTCAAATAACTGAAACAAGTAAAAGAGTAAAAGAGTAAAGAGAGAATGTATTTCACTATGAAAATATATATGATTATACAAATATGAATTCTTGAAGCAATATCGTCAATGGCAAAAATGTTTTCATGTATTTTTATTTCTGCTACAAAGATTACATATATAGTTTTGAATGTATAAACTTACGAACAGACGAATATGATGCTTTAAAATTATATTCTTCTTATTTCTGCTTCTATTTTTTGGAAAAACCAAAAAGCAAGCAAAAAGCATTTGTTGCGGTATTCAAATATGTTCAATGTGAATTGTTTTGTTAAGGTTATTTGGAAAAATTGGTATATGGGTTTCTATTTTAATACAATGTTCCTTTGTGATTGAAACTCACGCAGTGTTTGTTTTCCATTGCCAGAATCACCACAGAACAAAAGTTTCAATCATTCACACAGTGGAATGATTTATTTGGTTAAAGAAAAAAAATTATTTTTTTAGAATTTTGAATTGAATATATAATTCTTTCTTAAAAATGAATGAATACAATGGCTATTATACCAGAGAGGAAGACGGAATAGTAATGGATGAAAAACTGGTTGCACGATGAAGATTTCATGCACAGAAACAAACAGATCAGTACAAAGATCAACATCGTTCTAACAAGGTTTTGTTTCCAAATATCTCTCGCTTAGGTGCACGTAGACCATTTCTGCCTCTACATTAATTATTTTCAGTAAATAATACAGGCTGATGGCTTGTTGTATGACATTCTCTTAAATACTGATATTCATTAAATACTAACACGATTTCTATGCTAATACAAGATATTAGATGCTCTTATGAGATGAAAAAGACTCAGAGTAAGATACGATAAGAAAGGAACGTATCCAAATTAGTCTCCCCTACTGCCGGAATTGAAATATCTCATTAATTGACTGAATGAAATTATTTTCAGTTTTCTTTTTGCAATGAGATTAGCAGACAAGATGTCTTCTGGTATTTACTGTGGATCTTTGCTTTATAAGATTTGCATTACTGACTCCTTCCGTCAACCCTTTTAAACCCTTTGCTACCACAATTCTGCTGAAGTATATACATTGCATTTGATTCAATGAATTTTGAAAATAATAAAAATTTAGTAAAATAATTATGTCCAAATTATTCTAGTGTTTGGAACATAAAGTAGCAAAATATACTTTAGAAAAATGGTTCCTAACCCTTTTATTTAAATGGGTTTTCCCACGGACCCCTTTCAATATACTTATCCTTATGTATACATACATACATATATATATATATATATATATATATATATATATATATATATATATTATATATATATATATATATATAATAAATTAAATAGAGAGTTACAATTGACAATCCAATAATTTATTTATATTTTAATATAACATAATATACTATGAATATAATATAATATAAGATACCTAACAAATCACTAAAAAACCAGAAGAGCCAATGTTTCGACTTATATACATTATTTGATTTCTAAACAAATCAATTCACCTATATAAATCTCATCAGAGCTAAGGTTTAAAGAGAGACAAACTTCCGTGTGAAAGGACGGCTGGATCGTAAAAATATCCACCCCTCCTTCCATAGCTCTGATGAGACTTATATAAGTGGATTGACTCGTTTGTAAATCAAATAATGTATATAAGTCGAAACAAATTGTTGGCTCTTTTGGTTTTTTTAGTGATTTGTTATATTATATTATATTCATAGTACAGGGTGTTTCGTAATGTTTGATATCATTTCGCAATCTAACAACTTTGCCAGTTCTTGTTTTTAACAGCATGTGTAGAAACAGGTCAAAATTTTATGTTTAATGCTCGATATGTTTCAGGTACAGAAATGGCATTCACTGGAAGAGAAAAGGTGTTTTGTGTGTTGGAGTGTGCTCAAAAACAGTCGAACAAGACAGTGCAGCGTGCATTTGTGAGAAAGTTATCTAACAAGTCACCAACGGCAATGCAAATATGGACATGGTGCAAAAAATTCAAAGAAGAAGGCTGTGTATGCAGGGCAAAAGGATCTGGATGACTACTAACATCGGAAGAGACAGTCGAGTGGGTTCGCCACAAGAAGTCCATAAGAAGAACAAGTCTGGAAACCAAGAATCCTCCCACGATAGTTTGGCGTGTCCTGAGGAAATGCTTACGAACGAAACCTACAAGCTGCAGCTCGTTCATACCATAACGGCAGATGACAAGCGAAAGCGCAAACAGGGGAATATGTGAAGGGCCTGGTCTTTGTCCCCCCTCTTCCTGCAAACCTAGAGGAACTTGAGCAGAGAATCATTACCGCACTGGAGACTTTTACCCAAGACATGCTGCAGCGTGTTTAGGAGGAGCTGGACTACCGACATGGCGTGTGCCGTGTCTCAGGCGGTGCGCATATTGAAGATTTGTGAGATCGTTCATGGAATCCACAGACCCTTGAATTTCTTGTTCAAATTTGGAGGAGTAAATCTTTTGTTGTTCAACATTAAGTCTGTTTTGTTTCATTTGCTTTCACTTCTCAAATGATATCAAATTTATATATATACTAGCAGTATCGCCCGGCGTTGCTCGGGTTTGTAAGGGAAATAACTATATAAGCATTTTTAGAGATGTAAAGTATAATAGTCATCTCAATATGGCTAACCACAAAGGGGGGGTGTTACTGTAGCTTTTTACGTTCTGAGATTTAATAATAATTTTTTAGAGAGTTACTTCCCTTATATATGCCAAAAATGGATTAAAAATGGGAAAAATTGATGGTAATTTTTTTTTACATCGTAGACTCATCGTAAACGCGCGCTAATACCCAGAAGGGTTCGATATGAATCACGACTTAAGATACCCAGTTTTGGTTAAACTGCACCGCAAAATGTGGGAGTAGTTAGGAATCTAAATCGTAGGAGACAGACAGCATACAACCTCACTTTTATATATAAAGATATATATATATTATATATATATATATATATATATATATATATATTTATATATTTGAATTTCTGAATTTAGTTCTCGGACCCCTAGTACTACCTTTGAGGACAAACAGCGGTCCGCGGACCCGAGTTGGGAACCACTGCTTTAGAATATGCAGTTTGTATTTATAGAACTGAGGTCTCCGGTGGATTGAGGCGGGTGTCGTTGGGTTGCTTTAGGAATGTTCGTTCTGTAACAAACATCCAAGCTACATTTCTGCTTTGAAGGAAATTTTATTCCTTCATCCAAGAAGACCCAGGGGCTCTGAAAAATAAAGGTAATGGAGACAGCATACGGCTTCTAATTAAAGAGTTAAAAGATATTTAATTATTTTTCCTCACCTACATAATTATTTCTAGTCAGCTTTTTAATGCTCCGTTCATTAAATTAAGTTAAGAGTAACATAATTAATGTTTCCTAAGTTTGGCAGAAGGCCTCATAAAGCATGAGATGGTAGATTAGAATTAACTGCAGCTGACGTTTAATATCATTTAATCGAACTCCAAAACGATGAAATGACAAGACAACTCAGCTGGATTTCAACTCAATGCTTAAAGAGTCGTAAATAGCTGTCGGAAGAGAAATTATTCGTCGTTGTAACGATAAGAAAAATTATTTTAACTCTCACATAATACAAAAAAACATTCATGGGGGAAAAATTACAAAATGGAAAAGGTTAGTTAGGAAATACCAAGATCATTATTTTTGGTATTAATCTTCATTATGAACAAGCTAAAGGTTATATTTTGCAAAATATTTGTTCTTTCGATATGGTCAGGACCAGTACAAAATAATTGATTTAAAAAAAAAATCGTAAATTTAAGCGAAAGGAACGGAATGTCAGTTGTACTGTGCTAATGTTGAAAACAAGATATTGGGAATCATTTGTGTGATATTCGACTCAACCAATTATCTTCTTTTAAGAACTATTTTTAGTAGGATTTGGAGCTTGCTGGTTCAGAGTTACGTATTTTATTTTTGTGAGAAAAAAATGGAAGATCGTGCGGCAAGTGCCAGTTATTTGAACATAACATATTATTTCCTAAAAGTAATACGTATATAGGTAATGACGCGTCTGTTTGTCTGCCTATCTATCTATCTATCTATCTATCTATCTATCTATCTATCTATCTATCTGTCTGTCTGTCTATCTGTCTATTTATAGCCCACATTTTGTTTACATTTTTGCACATACATACATACATACATACATACATACATACATACATACATACATACATACATACATACATACATTCATATACACGTATGATCTTGACAGTTTCCTTTCACATAGTCAGAATCTTCTACTCTGATGTAGTTTGCAAGCAATCAACAAAAATTATATTCCTTTTTCGTGCAAATTTATAATAAAAGTGACAAGCATTTACAAGTTTAAAATTTAAGCAATCCGAAGCCTCTATCTCCGACACACCGGAAGTCGCAATTTCTATGTATACACAATCTAGAAAATGAAAGCATTAGGAAACCTTGAAATATTTGCATGCTTTCAATAATAAAAGTTATTTAATGAAATAAAATTTATAACATTGCAAAGAAACAAAACAAATCTACGAAAAACAATAAAATGTATAACATTTATAGATGGAAGCAAAAACGAAAAAAGTAATATAAAGTTCCCGAATAAAAGAAAACATTCATGATAACGATATTGTGCAATGCACTGACATAGGTTTTCAAAGGGGTCATGTTTCTTAAACATGTTTTGTTACATGAACTCGTAGGGATATGAGTCGATAGCAGATAGATGAATGCCACGGCACGATGTTTCTTTCTCAATTACTTTCCATTTGTTACATGAGGGTCCCGTCTGGCGAAATGACGAAGTCAAAGATGTGTTTCATCGTTGTACAAGTGTGTTCACCACGATTCACTGTCTATATTCGTTCCTGGCAGAAAAGGTTGCCGAATGTGAAACGACTGCGACAAGATACAAGCCATGGAAATACCTGCCATATTTTGCAACACACACCACCAAAAACGTGCCGAGCATATTGCATTCTTCCTCTTTTGTATTACATTTTGAGGACGTCTTTTACGTCAATTTCGACAACTGTTTCAGGATCACCAACTTTAATGGAACATGGAGGAGGTCATCCTCACATATTTGACGGATGTAATTATAATCAATAGCTGTGCTGCTGTTAATTTCCAGCACCAAAATCCCTACCCCCCCCCCCCCCAAAAAAAAAACGATAGTGGTCAGTTCTTTGACTTAAGAATTAAAAAAATACAGAGCTACAGTTCTAAGTGGCGGACTACCAATTCTTTCCAACAATCTGCCATTCCTGATAGTAACAAATTCATGGAATTTATTTTTGCTGCAACACCAAGAAATTGCCCTGAATGTCTTTCATATTCATCGCATATAACCTGTAACACATCATATTCTTCAGCCCCACTCTTTAGTCTAAAAGACAAAATATTCTGTATAAGTCAACGACTTTATGTATTATCCTGCAAATTTCCGAAATTCATTCTTGAATCG
The DNA here is from genome assembly GCF_006345805.1 of Octopus sinensis. Taxonomy (NCBI): domain Eukaryota; kingdom Metazoa; phylum Mollusca; class Cephalopoda; order Octopoda; family Octopodidae; genus Octopus; species Octopus sinensis. Next base: position 103,953,602 of record NC_043001.1, on the reverse strand, counting down.
TTTATTTCGTAAGAAAAAAAACCCAAAGCAAAAGTGTTTTAATAAAAGACAATGAGAACACTGCTTGCTACAGTGCTTCGAACAGCAGAATAAAAACAGGAAACAATTGACAAGGGGTTATTGTTGATGCTCAGAAAATAGGCGAACAATTGTCTTGTCAGACACAAATGCAACTTCCGGTATGTTGATAATGGCTGCTTCCGACTGGCTAAAATTTCATCCGTTCGAAGGTTTGTGACTTTTTCATTATTAATTTCCATGAAAAATGAATGAGATTTTTGTTGTCAGCAAGTAAAACTCGGTGTAGAAGATCCGAAAATATTTTGAGGGCGCGAAGGAAGTATTTGGATAATGCCATACATATATATACACATACGCACGCATGCACGCAAAATATACACGCACAAACACATACACGCGCGCGCGCGCACGTTCACATGTCAATGTTACTGAAGTAAAAAAAAACAATGGAATCACTTTTGAAATGACGAACGTCCATATTGAATTTATGTTTATTTAGCGATCACTTGACAACATTATGACGTTAATGACAACTTGTGTGTGAGTGCGTGTGTGTGCCTGTGTGCGTGTGTGTGTTTATGTGGTGGGGGTGAATCTGTGTGTCTGTGTGTCTGTGTCTGTCTTTGGGTGTGTTTTCGTGTTATTTCGTGTGTTTATGCGTTTGCGTGTTTGTGCATGTTTTTTGTGTGTTTTTTGTACAGGTTGTTTTTCAGTATACGTGTGTGCGTGAGTAATTGTATGTATGTGTGTATGTGTTGTGTGTGTGTGTGTGATGTTCGTCCTTGTTTAAGCGTTCGTTTTTTTTTCAGTGGTTGTTTGTGTATGCATGTTTGTGTATGTGGCTGTGTGTGTGTGTGTGTGTGTGTGTGTGTAAATGTTTGTCTGTCAGTGTAAATATGCAAGAATAAAATAAAACGCTAGAAATATTTTGTTCTATTTGAGAACACGTTGTAGAATAAGGAAGGTTCTTTCGGTGGAAGCATGGATTTCGTTGTACGACATTGGATTGCGACAACTTAAAGTCAAAAGATTTATTAAGTAGATAACTTGAAGGTTTTCGGTGTCAAACTGTTAGGATTTTAAAGATGTCTGTTGTGAATCGGCCTTGCGAGGGAGCTTATTATTCAAGGTGTGCTAAAGAATTTTCTTTGTTTTCTTCTTTTTATTGTGTATATATATATATGACTATATATATATATATATATATATATATATATATATATATATCGCCTGTAAAAACATTAAGCCGAAAGAAGCACACTCTACGATGTAGAGCAGTTTATATTAAAATTGGGGAAGGCCGGTTATGGGATTACCTTATGTTTCCCATATATAAAGGGTCTAGCTTTATGGCGTATCGTCAGAAACCAAAGCCTGTTGGCCCCTGCCTCTTAAAAATTATTTGTAATTGGCGTTGGGCTAACAGGTTTTGGGACCTGACGATACGCCATAAAGTTAAAACCTTTACGGATTGGAAACCTAAGATAATCCAATAAACCGATATATATATATAATATATATATATATATATATATATATAAATGTCATCTTAGGGCTCATCAACGGAGTGATTGTGCTGTGTGATGGGGTGTGGTGTGTGAGTTGATGGGACAGCTATCATCTCTGAAGATGAAGAAATAATCATATACATATATATGTATGTATATATATATATATAATATATATATATATATATAATATATATATATATAATATATATATATATATATATATATGTTGTGTGTGTGTGTGTGTGTGTGTGTGTGTGTGTATACATATACACATATGCATAAGTACATATAGATACAAACACGCAAACGTGTATACACACAAACAATCATACATACATGTAAGTGTAACAATTTGCGCGAATGCATAGTAAATGACTCCGATTTCAAAACATCAAATACACAGTGTATTTCCTATATATGTATTTAAAGCCTAGAAATTACTATGATTACATTAATAACTATATTGTCAGGTAATAAATCGCGTCCAAATGCAGTATAAACAGTTGTCATCGGAAAGAAAGTATTCTCTTCAAACTTCATAAGGTATCAATAAGATATTGTCCAAAGATCTGTTTTGAAGGGTACTCCATTACAGGAATGTATTGCTAACAATTATATACGAGGGACGTTCAATAAGTAATGCCTCTGACCCACTTGCCGTGGTTTGATCTAGCTGAAATTTTGCATGTGCAATCATTTATAGCTCTATAGAATAAGTGGCAAATTACAGCTCTGAATTAATTGTGGCTTCTGATTTACAGGTGTTTGAACCGAGTCAAGTGTGAAATGGAGCCTGTTGAGTGTCGAGCAGTGATCCGGTTTTTGTATTTGAAAGGACGCACACCACGGGAGACTTTTGATGAAATGAAAGTAACTTATGGTGATTATGCCCCATCATATGACCTTGTAAAACGCTGGCATTGTGAATTCAAACATGTGGAAACAGCTCCCAGATCTGGTCGCCCCCTTCTGCCATTGATGAGGCATCTGTCCGTCAAGTTGAGGCTGCCATTTTGGAAGATCGACGCATAATTATTCGCCAAATAGCCCATGAGGTCAAGATTAGTACCGGGTCTGTGGAAACTATCATTCATGACCATTTGCATATGCAAAAGGTGTCTGCCAGATGGATTCCCAAGTTGCTCACGCCTTTCCAGAAGCAAGAACGCGTCGAGTGCTCGAGGGTGAATTTGGAGATGTGCCAAGAAGATGAGTCAAAATTTTTCAAAAGACTGATTACACAGGATGAAACCTGGGTCCATCACGCTGATCCAGAGACCAAAGCCCAGTCAATGCAGTGGAAGCACCGTGACTCACCCCCTCCAAAGAAGGCAAGGGTGCAGCCCTCCGCTGGCAAGGTCATGCTCACAGTCTTCTGGGACCAGGACGGTGTAGTGATGACAGATTTCCTGGCAAAGGGTACCACAATTGCAGGAGCCTATTATGCTTCACTTTTGAGGAAATTAAGAGAAGTTATCAAAATCAAGAGGCGGGGCAAGATCAGCAAAGGCATCCTCCTGCTGCAGGACAACGCTCCGGTCCACAACTCGCTTGTCGCCAGATCAGAAGCACAGGCGTATGGCTATGAACTCCTCCCCATCCCCCTACTTTCCTGACCTTGTACCCTCTGATTTTCACCTCTTCCCAATCATGAAGTTGTTTTTGAAAGGAAAGCGTTTCCCAGATGATGCAGTCTTGATTTCTGAAGTCACGTTGAGGTTGGAGGACCAAGCTGGGTTCTTCTACAAAAACCGTCTCCAGAGCCGCATCAAACGATGGGAGAAATGCGTAACTATGTAGAAAAAGACTAATAACTGTGCCAAGTTTCGTTGCTCTACTTCTATGGGAAGTGGGTCAGGGGCATTAGTTATTGAACGCCCCTCGTATCTATATATTTTCCCAAAATATACATAAACTAACAGTTCGGCAAAAGAGTCCGATAGAATAAGTACCAGCTTATATATCTATATATTTTCTCAAAATATACATAAACTAACAGTTCGGCAAAAGAGTTCGATAGAATAAGTACCAGCTTTTAAAACATATGGAAGTAGTAGATTCGATTCGTTCAACTAAAATGCTTCAAGGCAGTGCTCCAGCATAGCCGCAGTCTAATGATGGGAACAAGTAGAATAAAAAATATAAAACTAGATCTAATCTTCAGAAATGTCTTTAAGTTAATGATTCTTTGCATATTTATTCTCAACAAGTCTGGAGAGACTCGGACGCAAGAACTGCTGGTCGCTGCAGTATACATCATAGCAGAATGCCTTCTCTCTTCTACGATGACAGCGTGTTTCTACACACTCGGCTCATTGAAACACGTCCTCCAGAGACACCGGTGCTTCAATATGCTGTCTCTTCAGTCAAAAGCAGCTGGAGCTTTCAGCATAAAAAAAGCCGCTGGCTTGGTTTATACTTTTAAACGAACAAAGTGTTTGCTGTAAAGATTGCCAACAAAACATGGCAGTCCTGGTTTAGGACGAATGTTGCTGTAATTAGCCCCAGGTCACATCGTCTCCAGCTGGCTATGCGACACCATCTGTGTCCTTATATTTTCGAACAAGGGAATCTAGCACCTCCAACCAGCTCAGTCTTCGGCTGAAAGGTTTGTTCATGAATTTTGTAGCCGTTTTACTTTGGTTACTTTCAAGGTGACAAAAGGCGTGACGCAATCATAATTGCTTTGGACTTTCTGATATGCATTTTAACAACGGCTCGATTTGCTTGGCAACGTTTTGTTGTGTATTAGCTTCCTTAAACAAAGGTGTACTCGGTGGTTATTGAAGAAAGAGGAAATAAAGAATTTGCATTAATTCATTTGTCACACACACACACACACAAATATCTATATGGATAGCTTAATCTTACATGTATAAATTAATGGAGCAAAATCTAATTTACATATATAATTCAATTACATACACACACACATACATAATGCATGTATATATATATGTTTATATATATATATATATATATATATATATATATATATGTGTGTGTGTGTGTGGTGTGTGTGTGAGTGTGTGTATATAGATATACATACATAATGCATATATATAAGTATGTATATATATGTATAATATATATACACACATATACACATACATATATTTATATATATACAACCATCTACCAATCTATTTCTTCCTCTCAATCTTTCTCTCTCTCTCTCTCTTTGTATATATATATATATATATATATATATATATATATATATATATATATATATATATATATATATGTATATGTATATATCCTTTTAGCTGTTACTTGTGTCAGTCATTAGACTGCGGCCATGCCGGGGCACCGCCTTACTACATAATGCATATACACGCGCGCGCACACACACACACACACACACACATATATATATATATATATATATATATATATACATATTTATAAGCGCATGCACACCCATAGGGATGCGTGTGTTTACATATAAGCGATTGAGTGCGCGTAGTGGAGCGAGCGTGTGTGTTTGCGCGTGTTGGAATGTGTGCGTGTGTTTGTGAATAAATTCCATTTCTAATTGACACAACTTAATAATTACATTGCTAATACAACCGCTTAATAGAGTGTATGAATCTAATAAAACCTACCGCAAAACCCTGAATAAAACAAACAAACAAACAAGAAAGTAAAATATCAATTACCATTACAAGGATAGCGGCGGAGACGGGGAGAATATCGATTTATGTAAATTAGTTTGTTGTGTTTGGTTTAATTACTGGAGCTGACATTAGTGAAGCATGTTAACGAATATTTACAACATACATAGACGTAGAGGAAAATGGCTTTTCTCTTTTCATTTTACTTTACGGTTGCTATTTGTCTACGGCCATCTTCTTGTGTGTGTATATATACATATACGTACAAGTGCATATATACATATATATGCATACATGTATATAAGGCGGCGGGCTGGCAGAAACGTTAGCACGTCGGGCGAAATGCGTAGCCGTATTTCGTCTTCCGCTACGTTGTGAGTTCAAATTCCGCTGAGGTCGACTTTGCCTTTCATCCTTTCGGGGTCGATAAATTAAGTACCAGTGACGCACTGGGGTCGAAGTAATCGACTTAATCCCATTGTCTGTCCTTGTTTGTCCCCTCTATGTTTAGCCCTTGTGGGTAGTAAAGAAATATATATATACATACATGTATATGTATATATGAAGACGCTACGCAAAAGCCGAAACTGACCGATCTGTCTAGAAATATCTTGACTGCTGCTTTTCGTGCTATTACGGTCCCTATCAGCATGTATGTATGCAATTATGTGCTTTGACTGCAGCATTAGAGCATTTAGCTCTTATTTCTAGCAACGTAGGTGTTTATTACACCCTCAGTCATATTTAATGACAGGTACAGTTCTCCCTGTTGGTACACACATACTTACTGCTGCCTAAATAAACTATGTATATATATATATATATATATATATATATGTGTGTGTGTGTGTGTGTATGTATGTATAAAAAATATATAAAATGGGACAAGAACGCAAAACATTTAAATAGACGATATGAAAACGGACGGGTCATTTGAAGCCTCTAATCTTCAGTCAAGAACCGGATCAACCTCGCAATTTCGGCTGATTAATTTTGAGATTGCTCCGACCTGGCCAGCCCCAAGGAAAAAACTAAGCCACGAGCATTAGATTTCTTGGAAAAATGATCGAATGTATATGAAACAAGGACAGAAAAACGGACGGTGTTACACAAAAATAAATACAAAAAACAAAAAGTAATACGAATATAAATACAAAACAACAACAACAACAACAACAACAATAATAATAATAATAATAATAATAATAATAATAATAATAATAATAATAATAATAGTAATAATAATAATAATAATAACAGGACAAAGACAACGGGCGTCTTTCGACTTTAGACAATTCAAATTAGCTGGCGTGTGAGAAAAATAATGCCTTACGGCAGACGAAGAAATCGATGTTGTTCTGGCGCTGGTCAGAAGACGAAAGGCTGTAGTTGACCGGCGGTCACGTGAGAAGAGAAGACAGAGAAAAAAGGGGCAAGGAATTAAAGAGAGGGCGAAGGGAGAGAAAAAGAGAGAAAGAAGGAATTAAAGAGAGGGAGAAGAAAGAGAGCGTGCCAAGAATTGGCGGGACAAAAGAAAGGTAGGGTCAGTGAAGTGCAAAGTAAGAGAGGCTGAGAAATGTGAGAGGGTGGGGAAAGAGGAGACCAAAGAATCAAAGAAGCGAGAAAAGAGAAAGACAGAGAAAGTGTGTGTAGTAGTCGTACAGAGTTTAGTGGAATGCTTACATACATATAAGAGGAAGGTTTGTACGTACGCCGCAAATATATATAAATATATATATATATATATATATATATATATATATATATATATATATATATATATATCAATAAATGGTGGGGTTGAGTTGACCGCACGTGGAGAAATGATAGGAGTGGAAAAATTATAATAAGGCAGAATGCTAAATTGAAAGCAAATTTTAATAAAAAATGGGTGTATGGAAGATTAAAAAAATAATAAATCAAACCGGTTTTCATTGCAAAGCAAATTTTCAAGATTTGGAAGGGGAAAAGAATTTTTTTTTAAATTGAGGAAGGAGAAAAAAGAAATTTACAATGTTTTTTTCATAAAAATAATAATATATACAAAATTTAATAAATAAGTATACCGATACATAGTACACACACAGAGGCGTACATATGTCTGTATGTATCTTAGCGTGTCTGCATTTATTCCTCCGACTACAGTTCCTATTTGCAGTGAGACGGTTGAGGACATGTACTCTGTTCAAGTTTATGAAATTCATTTTCGCTGAGATTCTTTCAAGATCTTGAAATCTTTCATAATAAACTTCAGAATATGTGTAGTTTGTTAAGCTCCAAACATATTACGACAAGATTGTAACATTTGTTCCTTTATATATTAACGAGGAAATATTACTCGAGCAGTCGCGCTTGAAGTTAACTTTTCTGACGTCAAAGTAGTTAGGTAGCAAATAACTATAACCCCAGAAATTAGTGTTTTAGCTGGCAGTTATACTGTCTCGACTCCGACTAACACTTATGTTGTGTACATATATCAATGACTGATGCATCTGGATACATCTTCAGTGATGTGCCTGGTATCGTCGGGACTTTCGGGTCTTTCAACATCGTACACCCTCCTCCAGGTGAGCAAGCTGAGGCTGATCAGACCCCAACTTGTGTTGAGATTGCCAGCTAGCTACCCCACGGCTCTCCACTTTTGATTCACAGCCATCTTGATGCCCTCTCTGCCGCATCGGGGGTACTGCGGATGGCATACCTTCTTCTGTAATGTATCTACACCGAGATAC
>NC_043001.1:103900721-103943221 GCF_006345805.1 Octopus sinensis | reverse complement strand
TTGTTGTTTATACACTTGTCTTCGTCTTTTGTTTTTTTTAAATTCAGCTATATATATATATATATATATATATATATATATATATATATATATATATATATATATATATAATATATATATATATATATAACAATTTAGGAATGGCCTAAACAGGCCATGTTTCCACCAGAAAGAGCAGCCAGAACTCAAACCGCCAAGTAGTGCAATTCGGATAAAAGGTGAAAATTTAAAAACGTTTACCCTAATTCATCTTTTATACGATGCATCGTTTCGGTGTTTTTAATGATAGACCAGCTTAATTAAATTAAATTAAGCTAGTCTACCATAGGTCACACTTCATCAGTAAAAGAAACCTGGGAGAGACGAATATACACGAGGCGACTGTATCAATGCCTCGGGAATATGTCTTAAAATTTTCAAGACCAACGCATTCGCGCCAAACTTATCGGCAGCAAATATAAACTGCCGATTCAATCTCAGAATTAGTCAGAAAATTATCAATTAATCAATTTAGGGTAGCAAAAAATTCAGTAAATTTTTACTAAATTGATTAATTGAAAAAAAAATATATATATATATATATAAATAAATAGATATGTCTGGCTTCTTTCTGTTTCCATCTAACAAACCCACTCACAATGGCTGCCCAAGATGCCACACAGTGGGACGTATATTGTAAGTCCACTCATAAATTCTTCTTCTCTTAGTGTTCTTTTTTCATTTTCATTAACCCTCCTTCCAGCCCACGTCATCATCATCATCATCATCATCATCATCATCATCATCATCATCGTCATCATCATCATCCAAACACGTCGTCGTCGTCTTTATCATCCTGATTGTCTATTTTCTGTTCAACATCATAAATATTCCCAACTCGACTGCAACAATCATCAACATCACGGTCAACCATTTTCTCTTTACGTCATCACATTCGCCATACGAGAGACTTTCATTTTTTAGTGAAACATAATTTATAATCGAGAAAAGCAGAAGGCTGAATATTCGGAACGTTGATCAATTAATTAATAACATACGCTAGAGATGGTTGGTAATTAAAGACAAAACGAGGCGGGAAGCAGTGCAGGCAATATGTAGTACGAAAGAAGACGAACAAGAACTAGTGATATTTGTCAGCAATTCAATCTATGAACAAACTGCTCCAGAGTTTTGGGTTTCCACAATTTGATTTACCAAATTGAAATGGATTTTATCCAATAATATTCAAACTTGCTTTGTGAATAAATTGTGAATAAATTAGTGTCAAGAAATCTATCCCTGACAAATGATTTTCTCATCAAAACTTAAGTACATACATACATACAAACAAACAAACAAGAACACCCTGTTGTTGATGATGAAATTCCAGTGAAGGAGACTTGGATCTGGGTTAGAAACCGATTCTTTCTCTATTGGCAGGAAATCTTGAAGGAAAACTGAACAATGGTATACATACATACATAAGCATATTCACGTATGGATGTATGTATATGTATGCACACACATACACGCACACGTACATGCATATATACATACGCATATTCGTGCATACATATATGCATGATTGTAGGTTTTTGCATACACACACATAAACACATGGATACATACACGAATACATAATCATATATATATAAGGCTTTTCTATGAAATCTGTAAAAAACAGTTACTGGAACTAACGAGGAAACATCTTTAAAATGGAAGTTTTCCGAAACCTTTTTCCATTTTCTGGAATGCCTTTGATCATACACCTGACCAATTTGAGTTGACCTGGTGCTAAAAACACATAACATCAACTACAAAACCCAGACTCAACGTCCTTGCGATAAGATTATGTGAACTCCTTTTTGTCTTGCAGAGTTTTCCGTTGTTTATAGCTTACATCATGTTAACATTGACAACAACATTACAACACGAGCGAAACAGCGTTATCCGACGACTTGGTCGTTCGTTTGAATGCAAGATATATTCCAGTTTTATCAATTAGCCGTTGAATATCCTTCTGTCTGTTATTCGAAACTGTTAAAAAACGAAATACTCCTGAAACTTCAGTGAAATTTTATAAACGGAAATCACATATCAAGTAAATATTCCACTTCCAGTAAGATGAATAGATGAGCCAAAGACAACCAAAATAGATCAACGAAATAGATCAACAACCGCACAGTATTGTGGCATCATCGTAGTCACTGTCTAAACTAATATATCTCCGTATAAATCCCAATAGAGATGACTGTAGAAAATAAATACAACTTGAGGAATATCTTTTCAATTTCTCTAAAGTAGCGATATTAAATCTTTTTATGAGGAAAACGAAACAAACAACCATTCACACGTTAAAAGTTAAAGCATGCAGTAACAACTGTGAGATAATCAATAATTTTCTTTATACAACTGGCATTCTTTTGAAAGAACACCTCAGAGATTCCTGCAGAGTACATGTTAAAAAGTTATCGAATGTAAGTCAATCAGGTGGATAGCAGAACTAGAAGAAAATATGAACAAGATGCGTCACAGAAACGAATACTTCGATAACATTTACAGAGAAATGTGAACAATAAAATGTAGTACACACCAGCTGCAGCTTAATTTTAAAAAGAACTAAAATATTTAGTGTTACGATACAACGAGTTTTCGAGGAAAAGACATCAAAAACATGAAATCAAGATCTCGACTGTTCTAGCAGCGAATATGATTATTGGAAAACACATCACAAGAACAAGTTTGCGTCTAATCCAAAAACTGTATAGGAGAGAAAAGAAATGGGGGAAACAAGTTTTGTTTTATATATATAGTCTTTTATTCTTTTATTTGCTTCAGTCATTTAACTGCGGCTATGCTGGAGCACCACCTTTAGTCGAGCAAATCGACCCCAGGACTTATTCTTTATTAGCTTAGTACTTATCCTATCCGTCTTTTTTCCAAACCGCTAAGTTACGGGGTCTCAAATACACCAGCATCGGTTGTCAAGCGTTGGTAGAGGGATGGGGCAAACACACGCATAAACATATACACACACACACACACACACACATATATATATATATATATATATATATATATATATATACGACGGATCGGTAGGATTTATTAAAACCCTCACTAGCAACGACTACTCTAACAGACTCACGGGTTTGAGGGTTGATTTTGAGTGGTGCAAAGGGAATCACCAACAAATAGTGGATGCAGCGACGCACTGTTTACAGCGCATGTCCCAATACAACTACTAGAAAAATATGTTTCTATAATCCAAGAACAGGAAATGATAGCAAAATATTTAAAGCGAAAATTGAGGAGGATGCACGTTAAACAACTAATGCAAACTGTACAACTGATACCAAATATGTGACCCACAATATAAGCAGCTGTCTATAAATGTTCTCACGGTACTATCTGTATATGAGGTATAATGCAGACGCCTAAACACTACGCTGCAATACTCAGAGAGAATTCTTCTGAAGATCAAAATATAAGAAGTCACAGTGATATAAACGACACAGTAATGAGAATAAATGTTGGAAGAATGGTCATCTAAAAATCTCTGTAGAAATATAAATACACGAGACCAGATAAATAAGTTCTGATAGAAAAAAGGGAAATTTTCACAGTGTTAGAAATCTCTTTTTCAGTAAACGGTAGCGTAGAGTAGAGAATAAAGGTAAAATTCCATAACGAATTAATAAAAGTTTTGCAGATGCGCCTGGAGCATAAGTTTAGGTTTACAGCTGAGATTATTAAGGCGTTTCATTCTGAATCTAATTTTCTTGACACCAGCCTTCAGGAACTAGATTTCAGGAGACGAGAAATTATTATTTCCCACTTAAGAAATAATAAATGAAAGTCATTAATAGAACTGTGAAAATATGTAAAACATTTCAAAAGTTTAGCCTGTGGAGTCATTAGATCGTCGAATATAATAGGTTTGGTATTTATGAGTTTAACCATCGCTTTCGTGAAAATTTCTTTTCGTTCTTTTGGAGTCGATAAATAAAGTACCAGTTGTGCTTTGGTGTTGATTCATATTTTCCACTCTCGTTTTCATTCAATCTGTTACCTCGCCGCTCACTGTTACAAAAAAATATCAACTAATGTCAAATTTGAAAAGGGTAGAGATCGATGAGGTCTAAAAATACCCACAACTGGCGCTGTTCCGGCATGGGCAAAGTCTTAGGGCTTAAACATATAAAAGAATACGACATGTCATATGTCACGACCATACACTTACGATTGTATCGGGAAATGAGAGCCCAAGAGAAGACACACACATAAGGCAACAGCTGCAGATGTAATGACACACACGCATACAAATATGCATACATAAATACATACATACATGCATACATACATACATACATATACATATACATATACATACATATATATATATATATATATATATATATATATATATATATATATATATGAAATTAAAAAAGGAAAATACACACACTTTACATAGTTTCAATATAATTTTTAATATATCGACCGGTTTCGCTTTCGCTATTCATTATATTATGGTTTACTTATTTGAATATGTATTTTTTAAAGAAATTTTTTTCCGTGTTGTGTGTGATGATATTTACGAGTGAATGACTTCACAATTAGAAAAATAAGGGGAGGTAATTGGCTATCGTTATTATTGATTTTGTTGTAAGCAAGGAAGATAACTGTTCAGCTTTCGGTAAGGGGGGGGAGTATATATGTAAAGGTTTCGAAAAACTTGTTTAGTGAGGGGATTTATGTATAGTGATGTAATCGTGAATTGAAATACGTAAAAAGGTAAAAGTTGGTTATGCGTGCATATTCAGACGTGTTCTGTATTTTTCAATGAAAACAGTTTCTTTATTTAAACTTCTTCTGGAAAGATTATGTATTTGTACTGATAAGAGGGAAGACTGTGAAATTTGGTTTGATGTTATCTGCACATTTTTCTATATGTTCACTGAAAGGAATTTCTCTGTATTGCGGGAAACGGATTTCCTCTTTATGTAGAGTAGTTTTCCTTCTCAAGGTCATACTTGTCTGTCCAAAATGGTTGTGTCCGCAATCCGAGCAGGTTATTACATAAATTTGTTTCTCAGAGGCACAAGTTTTCGAAACCATTTTTTTGTGTGTGTATATATATTCCCCTCCCTTTACCGAAAGCTGAACAGTTATCTCCCTTGCCCACAACAACAACAACAATAATGATAGCCAATTACCTCCCCTTATTTTTCTACTTGTAAGGTCATTCACTCGTAAATATCACACACAACATGGACAAAAATGTCTTCCTAAGACAATTCATATTCAAATAAGTAAACCATAATATCATGAATAGCGAAAGTGAAACTGGTCGACGTATTAAAAATGATGTTAAAACTATGTAAAGTGTGTGTATTTTCCTTTTTTAATTTCTAATACATATTACAACCCACCACGTGGGGATAATCGAAATTCCTTTTCTGTTAGTATATATAATATATATATATATATATATATATATATATATATATTATATATATATACAGAAATTCTGCGCCTTATCGCGTTTCACCTATTGCGGTTTATTATTTAAGCTTACGTCGATTCCTCCGTGGTGTCGTTTTGTATTTATGATAAAATAAATATATGCAAATTATAAAAATAATTAAAAAAATATACAGTATAGTACTGTTTCTACTTCGCGGATTTTCACCTATCGCGGGGGAATTACTGTATATATGTGTGTGTATATATATATATATATATATATATATATATATATATATATATATATATATATATATATATATATATATTATACATACATAATGAAACTGATGTACTTTCTGAAGTACAAATGTAGAAAACAAAATGTCCGTGAGAGAAATTTTATGACACTGTGGCCTGATTAAAGAGATTTTATTGCTTGGCGGAATCACTACATTTTGCCAAAGTTACCAACCGAAATCGTTGGAACTTATGAAAGACTGACAGCAAATAAATAATCTTACAGGTACAAAACTTGTCCCTGAGGGTCTAAATTTTCGAAAGGGACAGTCATTGTGGGCTTGTGTATATTTTAATGCTAAGCCGACTGTTACATGTTTTACGAAACTGAAGAGGTTATGGTATACAAAAATCAAGGAACTCCAATGCCACGGAATAATTCCTTTTCTGACGATGTAAAGATCAACACAAGTGTTTAAAATGTTGATGCGAAGTATATGGATTTAATATAAACGTTTACATATGAAGAAGAGGTATTTTTCCACAAGTAATATCGCTCATGTAATTTAAACCGTAAAAATTGACATAATGGATTACACACAGAAAAAAAAAACCCCAAACATTTTAATTATATGCATACTTGAACTTACATCTTTTCGATTTAGATGTTTTTGACTTTATGTTGATGTTTTTTAAGAAATTAATAGAAAAAAGGCATCAGCTTCAGTCGATTTACCCCATTTTATATCGCTCTCAGTGAACATATTTAAAAAGCATAGAATTTGAAAAGAAGCACATAAAAGCAATATTGTAGTGGGAAATCAAATACAATACATGTTAAAATATTGGTTTCATGTTGGTTTCGGAGAACGGAGTTAATATGTTACATCGACCCCCTAGTGCTCAGCTGGTACTTAGTTCATAGATACAGCAAGGATGAAAAGCAAAGCCGTCCTCGGTGGAGTTTGAATTCTGAACGTAAAGACGCATGAAATGGCGTTTACCATTTTGCCAGTTTGCCGCCTTAATATTGGTGTATATCGTGGCACTCCGTCGATTACGACGACGAGGGTTCCAGTTGATCCGATCAACGGAGCAGCCTGCTCGTGAAATTATTGTGCAAGTGGCTGAGCACTCCACAGTCACGTGTACCCTTAATGTAATTCTCGGGGAGATTCAGCGTGAGATTCAGCGTGACACACAGTGTGACAAGGCTGGTTCTTTGAAATACAGGTACAACCGAAACGGGAAGAAAGAGTGAGAGAAAGTTGTGGTGAAAGAGTACAGCAGGGTTCGCCACCACCCCCTGCCGGAGCATCGTGGAGCTTTTGGTGTTTTCACTCAATAAACTCTCACAACGCCTGGTCTGGGAATCGAAACCGCGATCCTACGACCGCTAGTCCGCTGCCCTAACCACTGGGCCATTGCGCCTCCACACAGGCGTATATATTACAAAGCAGTCATTAAAACGCTTATAAGCTCATAAATTGTTAATCATACAATTTTCGTGTTACTACGTTTTACGAATTAAGTCGCATGTCTTAGAAACAATTACCGACGTAAGGTGAGGTATGCTCGTAATTTCATATTGAAATATCCACCGAACTTAAATCTAAGTGCCTCACTTTAATAATTGCATTCATGAGGGGGGGGGGGGTGAAATCATAGTCTTTCTTTATTTTCTTTTTGTTAAGAGAAAAAGTGTGTTTTTTTTATAAAATGCGTCATCACAAAATGGAAACGAAGCGATCGGATCGAATATTGTGTCTCACTAATCGAAGCGATCCTATATAAACTTTACACAAACTACTCTAATGAAAAGAATTCAAATTTCAAAAATATTTCCAATTCGTAGACGATCTTTGGTAAATAGATTTTTCTGGCAATGCGCCTTGATGGATTTTCGTGAATAGTTTTCGAAACTGCCCATTAAATTCACACAAAAATATCAAATTTAGTACATAAATAATGTATATGCGCAGTGATAATGTGTTAAATATGCATGCCAGGTGATTATTTATAATTACACGCGTTCGAATGAGAATGGAGGAAGAGAAAAGAGAACAAAAGAATTCAAAAGGTGAAATATAAAACAAAAATGATATTGAGAAAGAACGACGGGAAAGAGAGGAGTAAAAACAAAAAAGTTTTATGGAAAATTGAGAGGAAAGGATGAAAAAAAGAGAGGCGGATAGAACGATAAAGAGCAAGAGAGAATGAGAAGGTGAGAGCGAGAAAGAGAGAAGTGGAAATGAGAGAGAGAGAGAGAGAAAAGGAAATGAGAGGGAGAGAGAGAGAGAGAGAGAGAGAGAGAGAGAGAGAGAGAAAGAAAATGGTGTTGCCTCAGAGGTAATGGCAGAGTAGTTGAATAAGATAATAAGAGAGAAAAGGAATCAGGAAAGAGAGAGTAGGAGAGAGACTAGATGAGAATGAAAGAACGGGAGAAAGTCTAAATAAGAGGAAAAGAATGATTAGTGGGAAACGAAATAATTTAGGATAGATTATCCATGCAATTAGAAGTCGTTTGGGAATGTATGTAATTTAACAAGAAACAAGAAGGACAAAATCAACAAGATCAGCTCAAGCAAATTTTCGAAATAGTGAAAATGAATTTGCAGTCAAAAAAGGCTATAGAAGGAAATGTTGAAACCATATACTTCGTATATATATATATATATATATATATATATATATATATATATATAAAAATATATATATAACTACATAAAAATATTTTTACAAAAAACCCGAAAGGCTTTGCGAGTTACGGAGAGAAAGCTACCATGGAAGGCTCATAGTATAATAACTGTATATAATATATATTATAATGATATTTATTCTCCGATTTTGAAGCGGCAATTTTTAAATATAAACAAATGACTGAAAAATGATGAGCTAACCTCAGGCTGAATCGAACCCACAAATATACAGTTGTTATACTATGAGCTTTCCATAGACGCTTTCTGTTAGTAACTCGCAAAGACTTTTGGGTTCGTTTATAAAAATATTATTCATGTAGTATTAAGACAGTTTAATTATATATTAACTAAATTTGACTGAACTTGATGGGTAATCATTTGGCCAATCCAATTCGCAAGGAGCCATGAAAGCATTAGTTTGTGGGTTCGATTTAGCCTGAGGTGAGCTCGTCATTTGTTTATACCTAAAAACTTTTGCTTCAAAATCGGAGAATAAATATCATTATGATATATATTATATACAGTTATATATATATATATATATTATATATATATACATAAGTACATCCACATCTATCAATTAATCTGTATGCATTTATGCATGCACGTGTGTGTGCACGTTTATGATGAGAATATTTAAAGATCCACACAAAACGATCACATCGCCAAAGAACTAAAATAAAATCTTAATTTCGTAATGTGGTTGTATATAATATTTGCGCACAATTTCAAAGTCCAATATCCAGCAAAAATATTCATAGATCTCCCGTTTTAACACTAATTGGATATTTGCGCAAGATCATTTCATCTTTTTATCAAATTTCTTTGAATTTATTTTATATGATTTCAAAAGCATTGTAGAACGAAATAAGAATGTTCACACTTATTCCTATAAGAATGCGATATACCATATATCCGACTCTTTGAGCAAAACAATAAAGGAATATTTGCAGACATTCATTAAAACTTAACCACTGAGACCTAATCCTGAAGAAGTTATCGAAAGACAAACAGTTATTAGAAGCAAAATAAAAACAAAATCTTTAGAGATGCGAGATGTATTCCAGTCGATTTGATACATTTTTAGGAGAGGCAGTTATAACTGTGTCCTAGTTTATTGTAATTTTAGTATAGCGTTACTATACATCTGATAAGTTGACCTGCCAAGCTTTGTTATTCCAGATTGAAAGAGACAGCTGTAACAGCACTTTGAATCCAACCCACTAAACACTGTTTGTTACGGCTGATTAATTGGCAGAATGCAGTCCAGACGTGAAGACAGTTTTGAATCTCGTTATGCAATAATATTTTGTGTTAATCTGAGCTAAAACGCTACAGATACTCATGGAATGCTCCAAACATGGATTAACTTGTATGGATCGAGATGCGCCAGAGTTTTGCTGGCACAAAAAGGTAAGTCAGGACATTAGAACCCATTGAGAAAACTCTTTTGGAGTTGGTGTGGCAACTGTTCAAAGAATTATTTAAAAAATCTGCAGATGCGAAAAATTTGTGAAAAGTTTGTTTGCAGAGTGCTTAATGACGAACAGAAGGGAAGATGCATTGGTGACAGCAGGGAAATGGTTGAGCTCATTACTTTTAATCCATGAGTACTCGAGTCTCTGGAGACCTGTAAGAATTACTGGATCTACTGTTATGATCCAAAGAACAAGAGACAGAGTGCCTAATGGAAGCATCCTGGCATACATCATACATACAGCTCGGGCATCATCTATATTAAATGGGTTCCCTCTAGTCAGACAATCAACAAAGAGTACTTTGTGAAGGTTTTGAAGGATGTCAGGAAAAGATTTCCTCACCAAAGTCTTGTGCTCTGCCATTTGTTCGGTGGCCCCAAGTCCAGGACAATGGATATCACAACCACCCCTTACTCTCCCTAAAATCCAGAACTTGCACCCTGTGATTTTGGTTGTTCCCCAGACTGAAGAATATGAAAGAGCTCCACATTGCAGGACTTCCTAGGGGCGTTCATATGTGAATAGGGTGCTACAACAAGCGCATTGAAATCAGGGGATTCTACTTTGAGGGAGATTAGAGTTTTTTTTCATTCTTAGAAATTAATAAATGTCTCTCATAAAAGATTTCAAAGCTTCTGAAATGCGGTAACAATTTATTGGATGGTTCCAAATGTATTCCAAAGAAAGAAGCTTTTTCGAAATTAATAATAAATTTTCTTGCTTCTCGAAAATTTAATGAATGTTTCAATATGCATAGGTTATTGAAAACATTTGATTGGCCAAATAATCCGTGCAGGAGGTACCATTCACTGTCAACAAATTAGACAAGCATATACACAGAAAATTTCCTTTAGCTAACATATTGGTAAATGTAAAAATACATTTATCATTTAGTTGTTTCAATCATTTGACTGGGGTACAGCCTTCAAGGATTTAGTCATATAAATCGACCCCAATATCTATATTCTTTTAAGCCTGGCATTTTTCCTTTCGCACGATTTTGTTGAACCGCTAAGTTACGGGGGCATAAACTAATTAAAACCGCACGTGCACGTGTATGCGTGCGAGTGTGTGTGTGTCCCCTTGTGCTTGCACTCATCAGCAGTTAACAACAGGAGTTGCAGCTCATTGAACTTTCCGAATTTCGGTAAAGGAATAATATTTCTCCTTTACTGTGTTCTTAATTACCTTTGAAATTATGTGAAACATTTAAAGAAACATCATAAAAATATTTACGTATTTTGAAAATGACAAAGTAGGAATGAAGTGAGTCGATTTATACCCTTTACTCTTTTACTTGTTTCAGTCATTTGACTGCGGCCATGCTGGAGCTCCGCCTTTAGTCGAACAAATCGACCCGGGACTTATTCTTTGTAAGCCCAGTACTTATTCTATCGGTCTCTTTGGCCGAACCGCTAAGTGACGGAGACGTAAACACACCAGCATCGGTTGTCAAGCAATGCTAGGGGGACAAACACAGACACACAAACACACACACACACACACACACACACATATATATATATACATATATACGACAGGCTTCTTTCAGTTTCCGTCTACCAAATCCACTCACAAGGCATTGGTCTGCCCGGGGCTATAACAGAAGACACTTGCCCAAGATGCCACGCAGTGGGACTGAACCCGGAACCATGTGGTTGGTTAGCAAGCTACTTACCACACAGCCACTCCTGCGCCTATATGTATATTTTTTATAAATTGTATTTTGAAATTATGTTCAAGCATTAAATGACGTTTGTTTGTTAATTACATCAAAACCATCGGCGTATTTCTGATTTTTACGTATTTTGTCTGTTCTATATTTGTTACGTGATGTAATTTTTGTGAAGGTATTTTCAGTATATTGTAACATACAAATCTTCGAAACTTCCATTGCAAGCAGAGAGATCCGTGCATAGAAGCAAATAAAAAATCCTTAAAGACCTTGAAGACGTTAGTGGAAAATTATCCATCCTAAACGTTATGCCTAACGAATTCCACAGATTTGCAACAGAAAAAGAAAAAAGACAAATGAATAGAGAGGACAGTAAGAATGTAGAGATAGGAAAAATATCGAAGTAATCCTTCTGAGAAAGGTTTTAGAATAAACATTATCGTCTATAGATGCATGTGATAATATTCCGAGATTTGTTACCCTAAAAAAATGCCAAGAAAGAAAAACAAAAGGAAACACAAAATGGCTTATATATAGAATAAAATTTCACCATCAGAAAATTCGCTCTTCGGAACATGCTGCGAAATTGAAATCAAAGAGATTTACGGGTGTAGGCTAACCTCAACCTCACTGATCTAACCAAGAAAATTACTACACAAAACTATAAATAAAGAAAGAGATCAGTAGAAAAAAAAAACTATGACAAGGCTATGAAAAACGAAACGGAATTAATGTAACTTAAACAGAAGCAAACAAAGAGAAACAAAATAATTGGTGAGAAAATGAAAATCGAAATCAACAGAATCAACTGATGGGAGCTTACTGATTCAGATTTGCAGATTTTGGAAATTAAGAATGGGAGAATGAAGACAATATTATTACAGAGTTTGGAAAAGTATAGAAATTGGTTCTTCAACTGTGAGAAGCAATTTTAAAAGTAATATATTTCTGGAAATCCATTTTAAAGGAAAAAATAACATTACTAGAAGCTGTGCTGCAATACCCACAAACCTGCTAGCCATCTTCGCTTACTATTCCAGAGAGGATCGTGGGTGTAATAGAAAGAAGAACGCCAGCTGTGTTCTTAATGGCAGGAGTGGAAGAGGGCCTCTTGTTTCGAAGTCAGAAGATGGTCTGCCAAAGTACTTTATTGGTCAATCTAAAACCAGAGTCCAGTTTTAACCCAGACTCCTCCTATGACTTAGCCTCTCTGCAGCAACGATTTGCTCTTCCGTGAACCGCCAGCGAAAGAGAGAAACTTGTTCGAAAGCCCAGTTTTGTAAGCTTCCTTCATTGCTCGAGTAGCATTTTTAACATTCTGGTTAAGCGAGGACATTTCTTTACCGCTTGCTGCAACCCCAAACCGCTTTCGCCCACAACAATTTACAATAGTAAAATAAAATGCCGAACAATACCGTCTCCAGTCCCTTTCGACATCCTCCGTTTCTTCAGGAAGGTTTCTTATTTTGGATGTAATAGTGTCTACGCATGTTTCTAGTCCCATCATCTACCAGGGCTTTCCACTTTATGCTGTGAATCAGACTGGACTTAGCAGTTTTGTGAATTCTCCTTGCTCTGCCCCTCTCCTTACAAGACCGTCCAGCACAGAGTCAAAGAGGTCAAAGACGATAGGAAAAGGTACCAGTAACCTCAATTCTAAAATATTCGTATACCGTGTCTCTTTATGGATATCTTTGTGCTGGAAAAACGTGTTCGTAATGAAGAGCCCGTTTCCAGAATAGAAGTCGAAGAAGGCCTCTGCATTTGTATTGAGTTCAGCGTCTGCATTGTCCCAATAACTCCTTTTCACGTCCGATCATCGGTGCCAACACACTGAATTCTTCTTTTAGGGCAAGCAATGACTTTGTCAAAAAAGGATTTATACTTGGACTTGCCGTTTGGGTCAGGATACATGCAATAGCCATAGCGGTCATTCTTTCAGCCAATATCCTACCAGTCAAACGCTTTCAACTTATGGCATCTTCTTCACAACGTAATTTGGAGATTATCTATAACATAAATTGGACATGGGCGATCGTTGTATTCTTTCTTGTCTAGTGGTTCACAGCCAAATGGCTGGGTGGATTCGCGTCAAAAATGGCACACAGGTGGAGACAGGTGCATAGATTGGAATGCGGTTTGTATTTTTCCTAGCCCCCATACTTACCGAGAAAATCGATTAAAACTTTTTCTAATGGAATTCCCCTGTTTGTTCCGCCATTAAAACAACCAGTTGCTCACAGAATCGGCATATACCATTTCGCTAACAACAAGGGGAGTACAGGATGGCAGTCAGCCAAAACTTTCGCTATGTTGTCTCTCTTCTTTCACCTCTTCCGGGGTTAATAATCTTTATCGTTAGCTATAGTTTCTCATCCAAACTACATAATAGGCACAATTGTCGGATTAAGACAGTAGGTTATTTTGAGTGATATTTGGCTGCTATTTCTAACATGTCTAGCTACCATGTAGAGGTCTGAACTTAATTATCATTCACATATTTGCATTTCAAAAATTTAACACAATCTTTTCCATAAATCAACTATCGTAAACAAATACACACGTGCAAGCACGCACGCACACGCACACGCACACGCACACGCACACACACACACACACACGCACACGCACGCGCGCGCGCACACACACACACACACACACACACACACACACACACACACACACACACACACACACACACACACGTCCATTTCATATATCTTCTTTCAATTTCTGCTCTCTGCAAATAAAATTTCTACGGATACAACTGCTTACAAAAATAGGGATTAATGTATAATTTCTTTCTATGTTCATAATTAAATCAATGTTTTAATGATTAGACAGAGGTCCAACAGAATAGCTCTCAGAAACAGACTACGTACAAATTCATTCTTCACAACTGCTGAAGCTGTTTTCTGACAAGTGGGTGGGGAAGTCAGGAAATTTTCATACAGCTGGAGGCTCCAATTGGAACAGGGGACTCAAAATGATAAGGTTGAGAAACGCTGTTGTACATTATGCCTAACCGAAAACGATCACAGCCACATCATCCAAACACTGGGTGAAACCGGGCTTAGCTGCTAGTATATATATATAAATTAAGAAATCGAGTAAATCGCAGGTGTTATTCAAATCTTTATACTTCCGACATATGTTACAAAGAAACATTGATATTATTTCTGAAGGAATAATACCAATGTTTTCTTCGAAACATATGTCGGAAGTATAAAGATTTGAATAACACCTGCGTTTAACTCCATTTCTTAATTTATTTTATATAAAAATATTTCACTAAATCCTGTAACACCCATGGTATTTATATGAATTTTTGCTACCCATGTAACTATTTATTCATTTTTTTCTGTTATTTGTACACATTGAAAAAGTACATATATATATATATATATGAATATGTATATATATATGCATATATATATATATATGTATGTATATATATATATATATATAATATATATATATATATATATATATATATATATTGATATCTTATATGATGTTATAAATGAATGATTCAAAACTATATTCTTTTTCTGCCCGTCCTTCGTTCAACAGATCGTTTCTTCTTTGATGCTGGTCAAAAGATCCACTAAACCCTCGTCATTGATTCTAAGAATAGAGAATCACGTCTTTGATTTGCGCTTCGTTATTCTAACCTTCATTTCTTCTATTTTGCTTTTCCTGATAGGATTTCATACTCTCCAACCAGTATCTGTTTCCTTCTGTACAAGATGATGGAGTAGCAACACAAAATGTGCGGCTAAGGATCAGCTTTGTCCTGGAGTCGGGGGTGTTTTTATTTCTCGTTGCTTCTTCTTGGCATTGCATCTTGGATGTGAGTACGAACTAATTTAATCTTCGGAGATGCGACAGGTGATGTTATGAGAATAACGGTTTCTGTGTTTCCCGCTATTGTCGCTGCATCAACTCTTGCCTGCTCTCCACTACCTTTTCCTCTTGAGAGACACTCCACATATGGCTTTCACATGTGTAACATCTAGGCTTTCTACCTTCAATCAGAAGTATGAGTTCTGTCTTCCTCAGTTGATTCTTTAATTTGGATTTCATTGATTCTCCTCCGTATGTCTTCCAGCTCTAACGCGTTAACCATTGCTTTCGCAGATTGCTTTAGCTTGGTCACTCAGTTTTTGCTCCGTTGTTTCACACAGACCACTCTCAGACCATTCTCCGAACATCCTCTGTCCATATCCTCTATTTGGGATTGCATTTTTCATCAGCTGGGTTGCTCTGTAATAACACTTAATCACAACGGATCTTATTTTTTTCATCCCACACCCCACTTGCAGTCATTTGATGACGGTCGGGTCTATCTTGCAGAGCAGTAGATCCCATATCGGGCCCAGTACTTCCACCGTTGGTTTCAGTCTTGTCAACGTCGTTATTTGTAGAATCATTATTAGACATTTTCACCCATGAATGAGGAGTGTTTTTTCTAGTCACCTTTTCTAGAAAAATTGTCAACCAAAACTAAAGAGATCTTTCTACTTACGAAAAAGGATATTCTTCGCCGGACATCATACCAGGATTCGAGACCATGGGGAAAAATTATTATTATTATTATTATTATTATTATTATTATCATTATTCAGTAGTTTAATTTTTATAGCGTGCTTTCACTTCAGTACCGAGCGCAGCTCTGTGTGCCTTAGGTATGTGCTGTGATTTGTTGTGATGCTCTGATGGTTATTGTATTGAAAGTGTTCTGCGTAGGATGTGTGCAGTGCCTGTAATAACACTTAATCACAACGGATCTTATTTTTTTAATCCCACACCCCCTTGCAGTCATTTTATGACGGTCGGGTCTATCTTGCAGAGCAGTAGATCCCATACCGGGCCCAGTACTTCCACCGTTGGTTTCAGTCTTGTCAACGTCGTTATTTGTAGAATCATTATTAGACATTTTCACCCATGAATGAGGAGTGTTTTTTCTAGACACCTTTTCTAGAAAAATTGTCAACCAAAACTAAACAAAACTTACGAAAAAGGATATTCTTCGCCGGACATCAAACCAGGATTCGAGACCACGGGGAAAAATTATTATTACTATTATTATTATTATTATTATTATTATTATTATTATTATTATTATTATTATTATTATTCAGTAGTTTTATTTTTATTGCGTGCTTTCACTTCACTACCGAGCGCAGCTCTGTGTGCCTTGGGTATGTGCTGTGATTTGTTGTGATGCTCTGATGGTTATTGTATGGAAAGTGTTCTGTGTAGGTGTGTGCAGTGCCTAGTAGTGCAATTCTCTGTATGTTATATGTGTTTGTAAGTCCTGGTGTTTTTGTTATGTATTTGTCTGATTATTATTATTATTATTATTATTATTATTATTATTATTATATTATTATTATTATTATTATTATTATTATTATTATCATTATTCAGTAGTTTAATTTTTATAGCGTGCTTTCACTTCAGTACCGAGCGCAGCTCTGTGTGCCTTAGGTATGTGCTGTGATTTGTTGTGATGCCCTGATGGTTATTGTATGGAAAGTGTTCTGCGTAGGATGTGTGCAGTGCCTAGTAGTGCAATTTTCTGTATATTATATGTGTTTGTAAGTCCTGGTGTTTTTGTTATGTATTTGTCTGAATATTTTTTTTATCATGCCTAATGAACCTACTATGATAGGAATTGTTTCTGTTTTTAGATTCCACATTCTGGTTACCTCTATTTCCAGGTCTTTGTAATTTGAGAGTTTCTCCATTTCTTTTAGAGACACGTTGTCATCTGCCGGTATTGATACATCAATTAGAAAGCATTGTTTGTCTTCATGATCTCTGACAACTATATCTGGTCTGTTGGCCTTAATTTCTCTATCTGTGGGTATCGGCATATCCCAGAGTATGGTTGCTTTCTCGTTTTCTGTGACCTTTTCTGGTGTGTGCCTATACCATCTTTTTTCTGTTGTTATTCCATAATGTTGGCATATCTTCCAATGTATGTAGGTTCCAACTCTGTCATGTCTGTGAATATATTCTTCTTAGCCAGGACTGGGCAGCTAGAGATAATATGATTTATTGTTTCTTGTCCATCTCCACATATTCTGCAGTTACTTGCTATATTTCTTTTCATTACATGTTTTTGGTAATTTCTGGTGGGGAAGCTTTGGTCTTGTGCTGCAATTAAAAATCCATCTGTCTCTGCTTTGAGTCCTGAGCTTCTCAACCATTGCTGGGGTTTTTCTTTGTCTATTTCTTTTGCGTTTAGTTTAGTCCAGTATTTACCATGAAGGGGCTTTTCTTGCCATCGTTTTATCATGGTTCGTTGCTGTTCTATTTTTAGTTTGGATTTCATTTGTTTTATAGCTTTTGTTGTTTCTTCTTCTTCTTCTTCTTCTTCTTCTTCTTCTTCTTCTTCTTCTTCTTCTTCTTCTTCTTCTTCTTTCTTCTCTTCTTCTTCTTCTTCTTCTTTCTTCTTCTTCTTCTTCTTCTTCATATTTATTAGGTGGTATGATTTCTTGTTTGTATTTGTCAGCTTCCTTAAATACTGAGAACAGTTTTTTGTTTTGCTCGTGTTTTGCCGCTATTTGTATCAGTTTTCCTTCTTTCTGAAGTAGATATTTTTGCAGTCCTATGGTGGTTATTTTATAGTAGTTTTCCAGCTGTATAAGGCCTCTACAACCTTCTATACGTTGTATATATAGTCTTTCTATGTTAGATTTTGGGTGATGCATCCTAGATCCTGTCATTATCTTTCTTGTTTTCCTATCTACTTTAGTCAATTCATTTAGTGTCCAGTTAAGGATATTGTAGCTGTAACTTATAACTGGGACAGCTAAAGTGTTAATACCTATTATCTTGTTTTAAGCATTGAGCTCTGTTTTTAGTATTGATCTAACTCGTCTATAATATTCTTTTTTATTTTCTCTTTCATTTGTGTGTGTTGTGTCTTATCTAGTTCATGGATTCCTAAGTATTTGTAAGTTTGGCTTTGGTCTAATTCTTTTATTTCATTGGTTTTATCTAGTGTGATGTTGCTACTCTTAACTAGTTTTCCTCTTTTCATGGTTACTTTGGCGCATTTTTCTAATCCAAATCTCATATCTATTTCTTTGGTAAATCCATGAACTGTCTTTAATACTCTTTAATAACTGTCTTTATTATTATTATTATTATTATTATTATTATTATTATTATTATTATTATATTATTATTATTATAATTATTATTATTATTATTATTATTATTATTATTATTATTATTATTATTATTATTATCATTATTATCATTTTTATTATTATCATCATCATCATTATTATTATTATTATTATTATTATTATTATTATTATTATTATTATTATTATTATGTGAGAGAGCAGTGCATGCCATCAAAGTGACACCGGGATAAAATATACGAAGCCCAGTATACCCATCATGACTACCCGTCTGATAAGGGTACACCAGGCACATGCATCACAACCATATGTGCGCGACATAGTAATCACAAATCAAGATAGACAGCACATGACCTTGCAGTTAGAATTTTCTTCTGGTCGAGCAACCCATCCCGCTCAAAAGGTCCCTGAATAAGGGTTGTTTAAGGATGTTGAACGAAACTCCCATGTTTCCAGAGGTGAATTATTCAAACCCCAAAGAATCCCTCTCAACACATGGCTATGATACTCCCCTACGTCTCGTATCGTCAGTCCCTAAGGGACATGCTCAACTGGTTAAAGTCAAACAACTAACAAGCAAATCTGTGGTATTGAGCAGAATATTTGCTTATTATTATTATTATTATTGTTGTTATTGTTGTTATTGTTGTTGTTGTTGTTGTTGTTGTTGTTGTTATTATTATTATTATTATTATTATTATTATTATTTTCTTACAATTGAGTCATTGATTTATTTTTCATTTACATTTATTGTAAAAAAATTTAGAATTGGCAATGGTGACGTCGACGACGGTCCGTAAAATGATGATGATGATGATGAAGTTGATGATAATATTGATAATGATGATGACGTTGATGATGTTGATGATGATGTTTGTGAGGATTTAGTAACAAAATATTAAGCTGAACGTCAATCGTTAATTGAAGTAGCACTTTAATGGTTAATTAAACCATCGCTTAAACTTTGAAGCGAAAATGATTTGTGAGTGTGTGTAATGCGGATGTTGTGTAGGCATGCGTGTGTCAGTGTCCGTGTATTTGATATTGTGTTTCAGTTTATCAAATATGGTTTTTTTTCTGTAGAATATCACTCATAGCATATTCTGGTGTCAAAGAGAAACCCAATGGAATATTTGGTGGTTAAAACAGGTTCTATGACATCACAGACAAAATATTTTCCACCCCGCCATCTCGTTCTTCAAATGTTTGAATTATCAAAGCGGATTACAACATCAAATTTCTGAAGAAATTCTAGATTCTCGTGTCTCGTTGCTGTAGGATCTCATTCAAAGTGAAATTCTTGGAATTAAACATGGAGTAGGAATGTTAAAACTAATAGAACCAAGCATCGAGAGCATTGTGCTCCTTCAAACTGAAGACGAAACAAATGTCTGACGTAAATATTTATTTTAGTTTTGTTTATCTGGACATTGTAGTTGCTACAAAAGGCGGCGAGCTGGCAGAATCGTTAGCGCGCCGGACGAAATGCTTAGCGGCATTTCGTCTGCCATTACGAAAGAAGAAAGCAAAGGACCACTGATGAGGTCACAGAAGTGTGACGAAAGAAAGCTGGCCGAAATAAGATTAAGATTAATGTAAAAAATAAATAACGCTGAAGCAAATTAACACCAAATATATAGTGCGTGTGTTTTTATTGACTAAACTGGCAACATGACCACCCCTAAATACAACAATATCTGTTTCAACACACGAACTCACGTCAAGAATCTTGCAAAACGAATATATAAAGTATATATATACACACACACACACATACACACATACACACACACACACACACACACACACACGCACACATACTTATTTATACGTTTGGTAAGGCAATGAATGTAGTCATATGCTTCATTCTTCATTGATATAGACACGCACGTATACATACCTCAACACACACACGCATAAACATACATACAGATATGTATTATTGATACAAAAAAAAATCACTTGTAGACTCGAACATTGAGTATACAGAAGTAAAACCACACGCGCGCACTGAAGACCATTGAGCTCAGACATTAATAGGTAGGGAAACGCAGATAGATATTGTGATATGTATAAAAACAGATGCACAAAGATGCTAAGCTTATTCTCCTATTGATTGGTGCACTCACACACAGGCTTTTATATTCAGGAATATATCTAAAAACGTAATGGGTGACCACTAGCTTGTGTGAAGATAGACGTGAGTTTCCTCAATAATAATAACGGTTTCTAACAAAATACAGAATAATTCTACTCTATGAAAATAATTCAATGCATCTTGGGAGAATCCTAAGAAGTTTCTTTTGAACTTAGAATACATAAAGAAATACAACCGTATTTTATGATACTTTGCACCAGAAGGCGGTAGATAATGGCGATCGATAAACTTTTCACACACGCACGCACGCACACACATAAATAAAAAATAACAAACTAAAATTACCAATAAAAAAAAGCAAATAATTGATGCAGAAAAACAGTTTTTCCACTCGCTGAAACAAAAAATTGATTTTTTTAAACCAAAGAATTGTACTTCTCTGGACATTCCTCAGTAGCTACCTGGACATTCCTTTCTACTACTTACATACAAAAACTTCACAAAAACAAAACATTTTTCACCGCCATCTTTGAAATAATATGTCTGTCACCCGCTTCCAAAATATTCTCTTTACCTAAAGGAAAACTGTCAACTTCCCAAGTTTTGGCTGTGATCGATTTTATCATATTTAAATTTAGGATAGAAATAGCTGAAAAAAATACTGAGGGCATATCTTCACTGTATCGCTTAACATATTTAACCAGAAGTGTCAATGCATTTAGAGTAGGCGCAGAGAAAAGAAGGCGAAGCTAAGAAAGGGAGAATTAATCGTAGTTTTGACAATTTGATTGTAATATATACGAGGGTGAGTCAAAAAGTAATGCCGCCATTTTGTTTCGGACAGGTACAATTAGCGACACATAACATGAATCAAATTGAAGCTGGTCCTCTGTGTATCACATCCCTACTTCTCAACATAGTCACCGTTTCTCTCAATAGCAATGTTCCACCTTCGAATGAGAGCATGTATCCCTGCCCCGTAAAATTCTGTTGAGTGTTCTTTGAGCCACTTCTTCACTACAGTTTTCACTTCCTCGTTTCTGGAATAATGTTTGCCTCTCAAACCCTTTTTCGTGGCGCCGAAGAGATGATAGTCCAGTGAGGCGCGCACACACATAAACAACTTATAAATAACGGCAAATGAAAAAATTCCTATGTCAAATATGCCGAGAAAGAGATTTTAAATCGTCAATAAACACATAATTCATCATTATAAGCACGCGTCTCGAAGCAAGCTGACAGAATGTACTGCAAAATTTCTATTTGGATATATTTGGGGTACTTAAGTGTATTCATGACTTTGCGTTCTGCTTGTTCCATGGGTGCAAGTAAGTATTTCATTTATCACTTCACATATTTGCCGCTGATGACAAGAAAATTCTTTATGAATTAACTCAGAAATCGAACCGATTCGGTAACAACGGAAGTTTTTAGAAATTTCTGTCAGTTTGCTTCGAGACGCGTGCTTAAAATGATGAATTAATTATATGTGGTTATTGACGATTCAAAGTCTATTCTCAGCATATTTGGCATTGGAATATTTTCTTTTACCCTTATTTATAAGTTACATACATACATATATATATATATATATATATATATATATATATATATATATATATATATATATATATATATAAGGGGGGGGGCGCAATGGCCCCGTGGTTAGGGTAGCGGACTCGCGGTCATAGATTCCGGGCGTTGTGAGTGCTTATTGAGCGAAAACACCTAAAGATCCACGAGGCTTCGGCAGGGGGAGAACCCTGCTAAACTCTTCCACCATAACTTTCTTTCACTCTTTCTTCATGTTTCTGTTGTACCTGCATTTCAAAGGGGCCAGCCTTGTCACATTACGTTAAGGAGTACTCAACCACTCCTTAACGTAGTTAGAACAAGTGCAGGCTGTTCCGTGGATCGGATGAACAGGAACCCTCGTCGTCGTAACCGACGGAGTGCAGTAGTATATATATATATATATATATGATGAGACCCCCTTCGGGAGTGAATGACCATGGGATTGCACCTAGAAAGTTATCCTCCCAGGCACAAGTCCGGGCAATGTTGTTTATGGAAGACCAGCAGTCACCTATGCATACCGGCCTCCCCTCTCCACGCCACCGATGTTACCCAAGGGAAAGATAAAGGGGCCGATACAGCTTGGCACCAGTGAAATAAAATGTCTTGCTCAAGAACACAACACGCAGCCCGGTCTCGGATTCAAACTCACAACCTCACGATCGTAAGCTCGACGTTTCATATATATATATATATATATTACACTTAACATCCTACAATAGAATATTGTGTGTGCACGTGTGTGTGTGTGAGAGAGAGAGAGAGAGAGAGAGAGAGAGAGAGAGACGGGGTATGTGCGTGTGTGTGTGTGTGTGTGTGTGTGTGTGTGTGTGTGTGTGTGTGTGTGTGTGTGTGTGTGCGTGTGTGCGCACGTATAGGCGGCACAAAACCTTGTTCAAGGCTAATGGCAATAGGAATGACATTTTGATATTTTCGTACGTTGTAAGATGAAGTACATTTCAAATGCCTATTTTCCTTTCTTTACTGACAAGCGCCAGAAAGTTGTTACAGCTACGCAGACACGTTAAGAGAAACATGTTTTTGTTTTTTTTTTAAATCTATTGCGAATATGGTTGCAGGGTCTGGAAGATTTAATATAGTACATTGCAGAAATCTGTTGAAAGACGGTGACATCTTTCATAAACAAATTGATAGAAGGAAAAGAAACAGCATGTTTAGTATAATGGACCATTCATGCACACACACACACACACACACACACACACACACACGCACACACACACACGCACACACACACGCACACGTGTGCAGTTTGATTAAAAGACGGGCATAAATAAATACGTATATCTTTACTACCCACAAGGTGCTAAACACAGAGAGGACAAACAAGGACAGACAAACGGATTAAGTCGATTTTATCGACCCAGTGCGTAACTGGTACTTAATTTATCGACCCCGAAAGGATGAAAGGCAAAGTCGACCTCGGCGGAATTTGAACTCAGAACGTAACGGCAGTCGAAATATCGCTAGGCATTTCGCCCGCGTGCTAACGTTTCTGCCAGCTCGCCACCTTAGGAATGACCGAATATTAAAGATTAAGAAGTCGACCATGAGACTTAAATTGTACAAATCAAAATTTCAACACTCCATCTTAGATAGTAGAGTGTTTGGCCTGAAGTCAATGCAAGTGTTTTTGATTGTGATGATAAACAGAGGAAGGCCGCTAACATTTTATTGCCGTTCCAAATAAATTTCTGGCCATCGCTTATTTCTTTCTGTCTTCATTCTTCCGTCCCATACTCACCTCCCCTATTGTTTCTCTTTATTTCTCTCTTCCTTTTCTTTCCTTCTCTTTCTTTTAGTTCTTCTCCAGCTCATCGCTTTCCCCTTTTCTCTTTATCTATCTTCCTCTCACCTTGTATTAATTACCTCTCTCCGCTCATTTGTCATTTGACTGTTTGGTTCTCACCTGAGTACAATATCTCTCGATCTCGTTCAGCTTTTCTCAATCGATCAGTGAACCGACTGAGTAAACCAATGAATATTGAACCTATAATGATTACCGGAAACAGTTGTAAGCCAAGTTTACTACAGTAGAGCAATCGCTGTTCTTTATACCTTGTCTTATACATATATCTGTATGTATGTGCGTGTGTGTGTGAGCGAGAGTTTGTTTGTATATGTATGTATGCATGCATGTGTGTCTTTCTCTGTGTTTGTGTGTATAAAAGAACTGTACTTAATCCACTACAGCTCTCAAGGTCACTTATCTGATGGCGTGCAAATATACAGCCACAACTGAATCACGTTTATATATTTATATGATGATATGTATTCATGGAAAACGCATCAACTAACAGCTGTCCGGAGTGCACGTGACCTGTGATTAAAGTTTGTTCATTCCATCTTGTTTAAAAATATGTTTTATGAATTCTCCGTGCACTAAGGGATATCCATATGTACATGCAGCAAATTAGGGTTACGGTTAGGCGCATGGCTCAGTTCTTAGAGCGTCGAGCTTACGATCATGAGGTTGTGAGCTCGAATCCAGGACCGGACTGCGTGTTGTGTTCTTGAGCAAGACACTTCATTTCACGTTGCTCCAGTTCACTCGGCTGTAGAAATGAGTTGTGACGTCATAGGTGCCAAGCTGTATCGGCCCCTTTTGCCTTTCCCTTGGATAACACTAGTGGCGTGGAGAGGGAAGGCCTGTATGCATGGGCGACTGCTGGCCTTCCATAAACAACCTTGCCCGGACTTGGGCTTCGGAGGGTAACAATGTAGGTGCAATCCCATGGTCATTCATGACCAAAGGGTGCCCCCCCGATGCAGTAAAAGGAGTAACTCTGCTGTAAGATGGCATAAGGTAGCCGATAACCTTAAAAGGGTTTTGATATGCAGGTTATGAGGTTATTACCTAGATGATATATATATATATATATTTGTGATCATCGCCAGGAAAAACAAGAAACTACAACAGCAAACGAAATACATTCCAGGCATACCGAATGCCTGTATGCGCGCGTGCATACGTATGTGTGTACGTGTGCCCGTGTATGCACCTGTGTGTGTGTGTGTGTGTGTGCGTGTGTGTGTGTGCATGTGTGTGTACGTGTGCAAGTGTGCGCGTATGTGTGTGTACATATGTGGATGGTGATGGTAGACGCCGTGAACACGTGTTTGAAGAGGAATTCATCGTTGCACCGTTTTTGCAAAAGCATTTATATTCCCCGAGAGGACTCGAGACTCACATCTCTACTTCTCCTGTTGAAGAGAGAAAGCTAAGCGATGACATTGCTCAAAATCGGATGGCAGCCATCACACACATACACACACACACACACACACACACACACAACATGCCAAACCAGAGTGGCTAAGTGAAAGAAAGTAGCACACAACACTGGTGGTTGTATTTAATAACAGGGGAACACATTTCGTATTACTTAGAATTTTGTCGATACATCCCTCGTTGTAATCCTGATGTCGGTTTTTTGGTTCATGGAGCGAATCATTACGATACAGGTATTTCTTTTCCTATATTCAGGCGGCTACCCGTCCTCCATGCCACCTAACTTTTTTCACCTACAACACTAGTTCTTATGCTCTCCAACACCATTGACACTTCACCAACACACAAAGCTCTTCCTTAAAAGAAACGAGGCATAAAACTCGTCGAATTTAACCGAACACCCTCCCTGTACATTACCGGAAACTGGAACAAGATAAATAAGAATCACCGTCTTTATTGATCTCGTACAAGACTGATTCATATTTTACTGTCTCGCCGTCACTATTAGAATGATGACAGATAAAGCCGACCTCTGTAGGATTCGAGTCGACCTCTGTAGGATTCGAGTCTCAACGCAGCTAAATTCCTCAAGACGTATTTCCCGATGCTCTCCTGAGTCTAACACACTCCTGTCTTCCCAGTCACCGACTTATAGCTATTTCTTCACGAATGTTAGAGAGGAAATCCTTGTCGCAATGACTAACATTGTTTGGCCAACTCAAATTATAAGATTCCTTAACTTCCTTGAACTATTGGCGATATCGAAGAAACAAATAATTAATAGCGTTCCAACCATGATCATACCGTTATTTTATTGATATCTAAGACAACATTATCCGATATGCCTTGCTTATTGAAAACGGTGTGAATCGGGTGAGACGTAGCTTTTGTAGATAGAACCATCACGAAACACATTCTTAGTTTGGCCTGTTTTCTTACTAAACCGATCTCTGCCACGCTTCAACCGATTTTCTAATTACAGTAGATTTTCTTGCTACACATAAAAACCACTTCAACATATTCAATTTTACATTCATTTCCTCAAATATTTCCTTATACATTTGAAGATATTCTAAGTTGCGGATATCGATTTTTGAAAAGTTGTGTTCTTATGGTGTACGTCGAGATATGTTGGCACGAATTTGACGTCAGACTGACCAACATCAGGTTCATTAACATGGTGATGTTCTTGACACCTCTAAATATATTTATGTTTGAGTGGTAGTTAATCAGTTGCCATTTTCGTGATTTGGATTAACTCATGCAAACATATTTTATTCGCTCTGTTCTATGTTATGAGACAGCACTCATAACATAATCTCTGGCAAGAACTGCTGTCTGTTATGGTTGTGATTTCTCAACACTATACTTGCATTAAATGTCAGACGACCATGGAATTCAGTCAACTCTCGGATTAAATAATCGTATAAAATAAATTTATTCTCTATCGCGCTGTTACTAGCCACAACCTGCCGTTTATCCGAAAAAAGTAATGGAAGCATCGACAAATACTGTTGGCAACTGGTTATTTTGTTATATTTATATTCCTTTTAGAACATTGTGTAATGGTTCGGGTCTGGGCTCGAGCTTGCAAAGAGACGTGAAGTTTGTAAGAACTGAATTTTGAAATAATCGCAATTAGCGATTATTTTAAAACTCCGCGCATTTTCTAGCTTCACAAATCGTGAATCTAGAAAATTCAGGGTCCGGTGAAAATTCTTGCTGTTCCGACTTATTTGTTAACAAGAGCTTTCAGCAGAAGACTGTTAATTAAGAACCTGGCTATGCTTCTGTGAATCTGAGTTTTGGATCGAGTTACTTGTTAGCAAGAGCTAAGCTCATTCACCTCGTTAGAAATGTCACGTTAAATGAAATCAATTTCTTACAAAACCATGAATTTGGAAACCGTGAATTTGGAAACCGTGAATTTGGAGCGATTATATCGATTGCAGCACTTGACAAACACTTTATTTCATCGAAGGGCGGCAAGCTGGTAGAATTGTTAGCACGCCGGGCGAAATGCTTAGAGGTATTTCGTCTGCCGCTACGTTCTGAGTTCAAATTCCGCCGAGGTCGACTTTGCCTTTCATCCTTTCGGAGTCGATAACTTAAGTACCAGTTACGCACTGGGGTAGATATAATCGACTTAATTCGTTTGTCTGTCCTTGTTTGTCCTCTCTGTGTTTAGCCCCTTGTGGGTAGTAATGAAATAGGTATTTCGTCTGCCGTTACGTTCTGAGTTCAAATTTCGTCGAGGTCGACATTACCTTTCATCCTTTCGGGGTCGATAAATTAAGTACCAATTACGCACTGGGGTCGATGTAATCGACTTAATCCGTTTGTCTGTCCTTGTTTGTCCCCTCTGTTTTTAGCGCTTTGTGGGTAGTAAAGAAATAGGTAGACACCAATTTTGCTAGACATTATGAGGGATTACGCGAGAAGAGACAGGTCAAAGCTGTTTTCCCACGACAAGCACTACACTAGGATTTCTCTCAAGTTCCTTGTGAATTCTCTTCATTCAGAACAATAATCTGGGCCAAATTTTGTCAGATGCTTCTTGTAAGAGGACTAACTGTCGTCGCAGATACTTTGCTGGAAATGAAATTCTGAAATAACTTATCGGCATTTAACAAGATATGGATCTTCCGAACAGAAAGTTTTCAACTCTTTTTCTTTTATCTTCCCCGTGTTTGAGTCATTAGACTGCGGCCATACTGGGGCAATGAATTGAAGGATTTAGTCGTACAATTTTGAAAGACTGGTACTTATTTTATCGGCCTCTTTTTGTCAAACCGGTTAGTTACGTAGATTCACAGTTGTGAAGTGGTGGTGGTGGTGGACAAATACAAACAGAAACACACACGCGCGCATGCACACGCGCGCATGCACACGCGCGCATGCACACGCGCGCATGCACACGCGCGCATGCACACGCGCGCACGCACACACACACACACACACACACACACACATGATTGGTTTCTTTCAGCTTCTGTTTGTTAAATCCACTCACAATTCTTTGGTCAGCCTGAGGCTACAGCAGAAGACC
This sequence comes from Octopus sinensis, assembly GCF_006345805.1. NCBI lineage: Eukaryota > Metazoa > Mollusca > Cephalopoda > Octopoda > Octopodidae > Octopus > Octopus sinensis. The sequence goes on along the minus strand of NC_043001.1, from coordinate 103,914,543 downwards.
CCACTGCGTGGCGTCCAAGTTGCCACTCAATGGGATTGAACCCAAAGCCAGGTGATTCAGAAGCAAGCATCTTTCCGCACAGCCATGTCTGCGCTTCTAAACTTTCATTTTATATTTCTGTTTCCTTTTCTCATTTCATTCGGTTGCGATTCTTTAGTTAAGTGAAGTAAAAAATTTCTAGTTTATAAAGAATCGCATTCAAAATGTTCCTATGTTATCAGAGAATATGTTATTCTACATGAAAACCTTAGATCAAAGACTTAATTAAATCTAACTTCCTCTCAAAACCTATATGTATTTCAATATTAAACTACCTACTTCAAAAGATTTCGTTCTACAATCACGTGTCATGACTTTTAGCGGTATTTGTATACAAATGTTCATTACTAGACGAAGATATAAAATCTTGTAAGGTTTCTTTTGGGAGGTTCGTTTGTCTTGTCTGTTGCTTAAACCGAATAGTTTAACTGCAGAATTAGTCGAATCTTTCTAACCAGTCTTTGACAGCGACTGAAATGTACATAAGTCCAAGCAAAATGCAATTTGAGATGTTAAAGCTTCTAAGCTAACATTCTGACATAATAAAAGTGTAAACACATTAGAGTTATTGATAGTTGGGAATGCCAATCACCAAATTAACATGAATAATATGTCGGGGTTAAGAGGGTAAAGAAGACAGCCATACAATTGCAAACAAACGGAGGGAGGAAAGCATTTCAACTCTCTGTTGTAGTTAATTCCTGGCCACTGATTTTCTATACACATGCACGGAGAATATTTAAATAGCTCTACGGAATTATTGAAATGCATATTTAAGGACGAGTAATGCCAAAAGTGTCTTTCACACACGACTGGAGATATATTTAGGATACATACTAACAACACAAATCGAGACACAGTCATGTAACACACATAAACAATGTATATACATTAGTAGCGATCAGTGTGTAGGAAGTGTAGTTGTACAACAACAGTTGGAGATTTAACAGTATGTGTCCAATATATCTCGATTTCTTTAGGCTTCGGTGATTATAATACATTTATAACAACAATCTGTGCCAATATTTCCAGCAAATATATCAAAAGCACATATATAATTCTCTGTATCTATCATAATTCTCTCTCTATCATCTATATTAATTCGTTTTTCATCAATAGTTGCATCTAAAAATAATAATTTTCTATTCATCAATAGTTGCATCTAGAAGCACTGAGAGATCGGATAACCCTTACACTGTCGCTTCTCTCTACACTTGCTATGCATGTGTGCATGTGTGTGTGTGCATGTGTGCATGTGTGTGTGTGTGTGTGTGTGTGTGTGTGTGCGTAGGTGTGAAATAGTTTCTCTTCTTGCTATGTACACAGCATAGAAATATATCTATCTAGTTTGAATAAATAGTTGACTGTTCAGGCATTTAAGCTTTACATTATATTACCAGGGTTATGCAGCTAAACCAGGAACTGGCGTGGGGTTGTATAAACCCTTCCGGGTTTTCAAGTGACACCTTCAGAGCTATGCAGGAATGATGCTTTATGCTGATGGTCCGATAGACGGTTTGCATTGAATATATATCGTTTCTGCATTAAGTTTAGAATTTCTAATAATTCTCAATACAAACTTGTTACCAGTTCAAATATGCTTGAGATATATTCGAAACCGTAACAACGTCATTCACTCTATTTTGTAATGGAGAAAATTTCTCGCTGTATATTTTACCGGTAAAAATTCCACTTGTTTCTTATTTTTATTTTCCTAAAATTTTCGTTGCGTCTTGCAACCTTTTCAATAGCCAAGACTATTGAAAAAGTTTTACCGGTGAGTGTGTTACATTGTAAGGCACAATGTAGCGTACAAATCCATAATGGCCAAAGACGAACCAATATCGGGAGCATGATAGACTTGAAGCAAAGGTACAGGAGCCACCTTAGTTCTTTTAAGAATCCAAAATAAAGGACATCCACCGCATTAGCATCGTCTATAAACGACCTTTGGGAAGTGAGTATAGAATTCAAATTATCTTGGTCCATCCCGGCTCATACCCCTCCCTTTGGAATCGGATCCACTAGATGTAGATTATGCACCAGGGAGGCATACTTTATTATACAATCATGCCATGCTAAATAAATTTACTGATGGAATTCCGGCTTGCACACATAAGATACACTCGACATTTTTGAAGAAATTTAAAAACCAAAATAAATATAAGGATAAGAATAAGAGTAAAAATAATAAAAAGTCATAATATCAATTTGAAGTAAGGATAAAGATGATAATGTAAATTTTTTAAATCTAAAATCTAAAATCTGTAATTGGAAATTTAAAATATAATTAAAAATAATATTATAATCAATGAAGTAAATATTAGTAGATAGTATTTTATGTTGGTAAGGATTGAATTATATTTATTTGTATATCTATTAATGTATTTATATATTTATAATACCAACGTATTTTTAAATATTTAAAAAAATATTTTAAAATTCTCTCTCTCTTTTTTTACTCTTTTACTTGTTTCAGTCATTTGACTGCGGCCATGCTGGAGCACCGCCTTTAGTCGATCAAATCGACCCCGGGACTTATTCTTTGTAAGCCCAGTACTTATTCTATCGGTCTCTTTTGCCGAACTGCTAAGTGACGGGGGACATAAACACACCAGCATCGGTTGTCAAGCAATGCTAGGGGGACAAACACAGATACACACACACACACACACACATACATATATATATATACATATATACGACAGGCTTCTTTCAGTTTCCGTCTATCAAATCCACTCACAAGGCATTGGTCAGCCCGGGGCTATAGCAGAAGACACTTGCCCAGGGTGCCACGCAGTGGGACTGAACCCGGAACCATGTGGCTGGTTAGCAAGCTACTTACCACACAGGCCACTATTTGCGTATTTTAAAATATTAAATATATACATGTTCATATACTAGTGTGTTTTAATGCTGTATTATCTGGATCTTTATTTTGATTTATTAATGTCCAATGAAAGTGCACACATATATATTGAATGTTCTATTGGATAATAGGTATATATTAAATTTATAAAAATGAGTAGAAAATGGAGATACAAAATTGTCAATTAGAAAATAAGAATTTATCAACGTAATATTATATTATATTCTTATAATAATATAACATAATAAATAATAAGTATTATATCATATTATATTACTTACGAATAGAATATTATTGATTGATTCTAGTTTCAGCTCACGAGCTGTGGCCATGCTGGGGCACCGCCATGTTAATAAATATTTATTTTTGAATTGACAACGTGGCAACTTGGGCAAGTGTCTTCTGCTATTGCCTCTCGGGCCGTCCAAAGCCTTGTGAGTGGATTTGGTAGACGGATAATGAAAGAAGTCCGGCGTATATATATATATGTATATATATTATATATATACCTACCTATGTGTTTGTGTGTCTGTGTTTGTTCCCCCAGCATCGCCTGACAATCGATGCTAGTGTGTTTACGTCCACGTAACTTAGCGGTTCGGTACAATAGTCTGATAGAATAAGCAGTAGTCTTACAAAGAATAAACCCTGGGGTCGATTTGCTCTACTAAAGGTGGTGCCCCAGCATGGCCGCAGTTAAATGACTGAAACAAATAAAAGAGAGAATAAAAAAAATACTATCATACCACTCCCGCATTGTTTTCTTCTTCTCTGCCAAGAATTCACAACAACCTCGAACCCACAAGAATAAAAAAGAGGCAGAAGCAAGGCAGAAACAAGGAAAATGCAAATATTCTTTTAAAAAACTTTTCTTTTAATTTTTCCAATTTTTTTTTTTCCATAGTGAGAGTTGAAAAAGTTTCAATGACCGAAACCGGTACTAAAATGATTTTTTATAAACTTATTTTAGCATTTTCTACCTTAACTTTTTTTCTCTCTCTCTCTCTCTCTCTCTCTCTCTCTATATATATATATATATATATATATATATATAATATATATTATATAAGCACTTATGGACATCCATATAATCTATCTATCAATCTATTTATCCATACATCCATCCATCCATCCATACATACATACATAATAATAATTACACCACACCCACACACAACATACATACATATATATATATATATATATATTATATATATATATATATATATTATATATATTATATAATGTGTGTATGTGTGTGTGTGTGTGTGTGTGTAGGAACAATGGGTAATCAAAAACATCAAACAGAACCCAAAAGTGTTCTATTTTATGCAAATAAGCATAGAACCACTGTCTCACCTATTGAGCCATTGATTGATGAAAACGGCATTCCCCAACACGATGCTAAAGAAATGGCAGAAATACTGCAGAAACAATATTGCTCTGTCTTCAGTGTTCCCACTGATATTGATGTGAGGGAAACGAACGAAGCTGACTCCCAACACAAAATCGCAGACATAACCTTCACTGCCACCGACATCGTAGCAGCAATAAATGAGGTCAAACATTACTCCGCTGTAGGCCCTGATAGATTTCCCGCCAGTCTCCTGAAGGAATGTAGACATCAACTTGCAGTCCCTCTGACCAACCTCTGGAGAAACTCGTTAGACGCAGGTTATATACCGAAAAAGTTTCTATCCCAGTCGGTCATCCCGGTTTTCAAACAGGGAAACAGATCCCTCGCAGTCAACTATCGCCCAATCTCACTCACCTCCCACATCATTAAAGTGTTTGAAAGAGTGTTAAGATCAAGGATAGCTGACTTCCTGGAGACCCCAAAACTCCTAAATTCAAATCAACATGGCTTTCGCTGTGGCAGGGACTGTCTAACACAGCTCTTACACCACATTGAAGATGTACTCAAAGCCTTGGGAACAGGTTCGAACTCTGACGTCATATACCTTGACTTCAGTAAGGCGTTCGACAGGGTAGACCATAACATCCTACTCTCAAAATTGGCAAATGTTGGAATCCGTGGAAAAGTTCTACACTGGATTCAGTTTCCTAGCGAATAGAACACAACATGTTGTAGTTGATGGAGTCCACTCAAACCCAGCAAAAGTCACCAGCGGTGTTCCCCAGGGAACTGTTTGGGTCCACTACTCTTCATAATTTATGTAAACGACCTTTCCAGTGTCGTACATCACTGCAAAGTGAAAATATTCGCTGATGACACTAAGCTCCAGCAAATCGTCAATGAAGAAGCAGACCGAACTCAACTCCAGTCTGACCATATGCTGTGAGTCAATGGGAGACAGAAACAAAATGCAACTGAATGAGGGAAAATTTGAGCTGATGCATTTGGAAGAAATTCCTCACTAAAACAACCATACTCTCTTCCTTCAGGGGAACCGCTCACAGCCTCTAACAATATCAGAGACCTGGGTGTAATGTTGATGACGATCTCAGTTGGAGTGCACACATCAACAAGAAGGTCGATACAGCTCGTAGGATGAGTTCCTGGATCTTAAGAACTTTCCGGTCCAGAGAACAAGGTGTCATCATACCACTTTTTTCATCCTTTGTACGGCCACACCTTGAATACTGCTGCCCACTGTGGTCTCCTCACACAAGACAAAACATCTCCAGAATTGAGTCACCCCAGAGGGCTCTCACTAAACAAATTGAAGGCATGGCTGCTCTCGACTATTGGGATCGCCTTAAAGCCTTGAAACTTTACTCCCTCCAGCGTCGCCGTGAGCGGTACATCATTTGTACGATGTGGAAAATATACCGCCAACTTTGCCCAAACGACCTAAACATTAGCTTCAAGGTTCATCCGAGACTTGGACCACGGGCTATACGTCCCCTGCCAAATTCAAGATCACAACATACATGTACACACAAACATAATTTCTTTTCCTCAACAGGCCTGCCCTATTTAACATTGTCCCGAGGGAGATCAAAGAGGAAAAGGATCCCATCAACTTAAACAGAGTCTGGATAGATTCCTTCAAAGAATACCAGACAAGCCACCCATAATTGGATACAACTCACCCAACAAGAACTCACTACTTGAACAAAACTGGATACAACTCACCCAACAAGAACTCACTACTTGAAACAAAAGGACTTAAACAGGATTCGAATAATCCTATCAGGTGGTGCTATTAAGTTAGACATGGCCTGGACCAATCTCTGGTCGAAACATATCTAAGTTTTATCTAAGTTTTATATATATATATATTAGTTCAAACTGATACTACTTATCGATGTAGTTTAATTGCAGTGACGAACTGAAGCTATCTCCGCCCCACTTGTATTACTGTTTAACTATATTCGTTTGAAGCCTTTACCCTTTCCGATCTTTTAATTTTCTTAAACATTCCCTCCATTTAATCCCATCCAAATATATTTATGCATTTCCCATTTTCACTTCCCCTTCTTCTTTCCTATCTAAAAACTTATTTCTATATTCGACTTATTTCGTCCACGTTTTCTTCAATTCGTAAACAATTCTTGTCTGGAATTTTTTCTTTTCTGCGACTCATATCACCACCAGTGCCATCGATTCGTTTTATTCAAGTTTTACTCGTTTTTGCTGCTTGTACTATATTCGTCAGCGATTAATTGTATTATCTAACCGAGTCCATTAATTTGGAAATGTCATAACCCCCTGTCCAATCAACTTTAAATGTTTATTTGATTATTTGCCAAATAACAATCATGGCACCGTTTATAAAACCATTCTATTGTTCTAAAAGTTCACTTCTCTCTTCTGAAGGTTTTCAGCTACAATAAAATATCATAGTAGCATACATACATAGCCATACGCATTCGTACATACGCACAAACCTATACACACCTACATATAAACACATATACTCGTATGTGTGCGGTTATGCATGTGTGTGTGTGTGTGTGTGTGTGTTTGTCTGAGTGCGTATACACTTTTAGTTGCAAATTTGAGTGTTAAACAAAAGGCTGACTGTGATTTAAAGTTTCACTGCACAGAACACGTCCACATCCTCTCAGACTGGCTTCTAAGTAGAATATATATATATATATATATATATATATATAAAATCCTTAAAATTCCTTTAAAATGTTTTAGCCCGAAGGCCGCGGCCATGCAGGGGCACCACCGCTGAATGAGCTACACTAAATTGTGAATCCACCTCTGATACGTGGCACTTGATCAACAAGGGAGTTCGATGCTGCTGCCCGCATCCGCGTCTCCTGTCGTGAGGTAGATTCATCTGGGACTCCCGACAAGAAGAGATCCAGTTTAGTTTTAAAGAAACCCACATCCACACCATGTAAGTCTCTCAGTATCTGTTGCAGTATCTGGACCTGTATTTTGATGGTGATGTTGGAATCCTTGGCACCATGCAGTGGCGCCCCGTTCTGCGGTTGGGGTAACTTTGAATGCCAAAGTTTGGGAAAGACCCTCCAGGATTTTCCAGATGTATATCACCGCATATCTCTCCCGCCTCCGCTCTAGGGAGAAAAGGTTTAATACCTTCAGTCTTCCCCAGTAGCTGATATTTTGCATTGAGACGATTTTCTTTGTGTAGCTTCTCTGAATTGCTTTGAGTTCTGCTTTTAGTTTTATATTGTGTGGTGACCAGAGTTGGGAGCAGTAGTCCAAGCGGCTGAGGACGAAAGTTTTCCATAGGACCATCAGTGTCTCCATCTCTCTTGTTCTGAAAGTTCGGAGAATCCATCCAGCTAGCCGTCTGCATTTTATCACCAGATTAGCAATATGCACTTGGAAAGATGCATCATTGCTCATGTCAATGCCCAGGTCATGCACTGATTTTGACTCAGGGATTGCAATTCTTCCTGGGCCAGTGTATCCAGTCTGCACGTCGTTTACCTTTGTGTGCCAGTAGCGCAGGGCCTGGAACTTACCTGCATTAAACTGCATGTTGTTGTCCTCAGCCCACCTGTATATTGTGTCCAACTCCTGTTGCGGATGCGCAATATTTTCAGGGTTTTGTATTGCGTGGGAGACTTTTGTGTCATCTGCATAGCTAGCAAGGGTGGTCATCGTAGCAAATGAAGGCATGTCTGAAAGGGCCACTATGAACATCAGTGGCCCCAAGACAGTGTCCTGTGGGACACGGCTTGTTGTTTGCGTTTCCTTGGAGGTGGCTCCATTGCTCATAACTGCCTGTTTTCTGTCTTTTAGGAAGTTGTGCAGCCACTCTCCAAGTTTTCCGCCTATGCCGAGACCACGCAGTTTGTGACAGATCATACCATGGTCGACCTTATCAAAGGCTTTTGCAAAGTCGAGATATATTACATCCACACTTGAGCCATTTAGTAGCTGTTTCAACACCCAGTCATAGTGTTGCAGGAGCTGTGTTAGGCAGCCTCTACCTGGTCGAAATCCATGCTGGGTGTCAGACAGCAAGTCATTTTCTTCAAGGAACATGATTAGTTTCTTACAGACTATTCGTTCCATGACTTTGCTGATGTGTGAGGTCAGAGAGATAGGCCTATAATATTTAGCATCTGCTCTGCTACCTCCCTTATGGATAGGGCATATTACCCCCTCTTTCAATTTGACTGGGAGCTTACCACTTGCAAGAAAGCTCTGAAAAAGAAGCTGTAGCGGTTTTGCAAGGGCTCGTTTGCAAGATTTTAGAAGGATCGCTGGGAATCCATCAGGTCCAGCAGCTGAGTTTGTGTCAATCTCATCTATGGCTAGTGTGATATCATCATCTTCGATGTTGATGTACTCAATTTTTGCCTCTTTGGCCGCAGGTAAAGTGGCAAAGAATTCTCCTGGGTTGTTTACTTGCCTGTGTCCTAGAGGTGTAGTGAACACACTTTGGAACTGTTCGTTCAGTATTTCACTTATCCTCGTGGGATTTCCTGTGAGAGAGCCATCTTTTTGGAAGAGAGGTCCTATTCTCTGGTGCACTGTGGCTGTCTCTTTGGCAAACTTAAAGAAAGCTTTAGGGTTTGATTTTATATTTTCTATTACCCAAGCTTCTTTATCTGCTCTCTCCTTTTCATGGGACTGATGCAGACTTTTCTCAGTTTCCATTAGCATTCTTTCGAGCCGAGACTTCTCATCACTTTTGGTGTGCTTGCTCAGGCCGTTCGCAATCCTTGTCCGTCGTCTCATAAGAATCCTCCTTTCTCTAGGGATCCTGTTTTTGTTCTTGTGTGTACTGGCCCTGCACACTGGGACATATTTGTCACATATGGCTTGTATTATGGACATGAAGTGTTTGTGTTTCATGTTTATGTCCGGTGTGGAGAGACATTCAGGCCAATCCTGTTTGAGGATCACTTTCTCAATCAACTTCCAGTTGGCTTTATAAAAGTTTAAGTTGGAGAGATGGTGGATGCTTCGTATAGGCTGTGTGTCTACGGGGGCTTTTGTTCCATACATAGACAGCTCTATTATGTTGTGATCCTAGATCATTGTCGGCATCACATTAACATTATGGATAATATCCATATTGTTTGTGAAGCAGAGATCCAGTATATTATCTGCCCTTGTTGGTTGCAGAACTATTTGCTCCATGAAAGAGGTATATATATATATATATAATATATATATATATATATATATATATATATATATATATATATATGTGTGTGTGTGTGTGGTGTGTGTGTGTGTGTGTATATGTAGACACATACACATATATATTTGCATATACATACACACGCACACACAGTACTAGCGGCAATGGTTTTGCAATGACACGACGATGATGACGGTGATGATGATGACTATGATAATGATGATGATGATGACCACAGCTACGACACTCACTCTCACCTCCCGACCGCATCGACGCCCAATGCTTTGGCGTTGGCGGTTCTATTCGTATTCGTAGTTTGGTAGCAAACAATAGCAATGGACGAATGTTGACGGTGGCGGTGGCAGATGTGTGTTTATGTTGGCATTTGATCAACATTCCGTCCGTTGTTCTATCCCCATCCTTTTTTTTTTCTCTCCCATAACCTCACTCTCTTCATATCTATCCCATTCACAAACACTTTCCCCTTTACTACATCAAAATACATCATCCAAGCAGTTGTTATTTTCGCATCGAAGCGCACAGTATATCTGCTTCGTTTTATTTCACCTCAGAATTCCTGGCATCACCTGGCAGCATCGCTGGGCGCGAAAGCGGACGGTTCTTTCACGGCTTGAAGGAAATTGTGTTTACAGAGAGCTTTACGCTGTCGTCTGTGTGTGTTGTGTGTGTGTGTGTGTGTGTGTGTGTGTGTGTATGTATGCATGCAAATATGTATGTATGTGTGTATATACATGTATATGTATGCACGTATGTGTTTGAATGTACGCATGTATCTATGCTTGCACGTATGTATATTTATATGCATATATGTATGTATACATGTGTATATATATATATATATGATTATCAAAATAAGAAATACTAAATTTCTAAATCTCTCGTAGAGACATGTACGGTGGTGGGGCGATAGAATGGTTGTATACTGTCAATCTAACACGAACATGACAGTAGGGGGTACACTACCGCTGTATAGCCCTAGGAAGCATCGACGCCTCCTGATGGCTTTGACACATTTTTCCCTGTTTCCTTATATACATATACGAAGGGGAGACAAACACCCCCCGGCCGCCGGAGCTGCATCTAGGGACACGTGTTTCATGATCATTGTCCTTCATCGGCCTAGAGTAGCAGACACCGGTCAGCTGGCGATATTTGTCTCGACTTCGTATTGTATATATCTATAATTCAGTGAAGTGTATTCACTGATTATCAAAATAAGAAATACTAAATTTCTAAATCTCTCGTAGAGACATGTACGGTGGTGGGGCGATAGAATGGTTTTATACTGTCAATCTAACACGAACGTGACAGTAGGGGGGTACACCACCGCTGTATAGCCCTAGGAAGCATCGACGCCTCCTGATGGCTTTGACACATTTTTCCCTATTTCCGGTGTCTGCTACTCTAGGCCGATGAAGGACAATGATCCTGAAACACGTGTCCCTAGATGCAGCTCCGGCGGCCGGGGGTGTTTGTCTCCCCTTCGTAAATGTATATAAGGACACAGGGAAAAATGTGTCAAAGCCATCAGGAGGCGTCGATGCTTCCTAGGGCTATACAGCGGTGGTGTACCCCCCTACTGTCACGTTCGTGTTAGATTGACAGCATACAACCATTCTATATATATATATATATATATATATATATATATATAGATGCATGCATATATACTTAAGTATGTGTATATGTATATATGTGTAAGTGTGTATGCATATATTTGATGTCTGTCTCTATGCATTCGTGTATGCATGCATGTATCCAATCGTGTGTGTGTGTGCATACTTGCAAGCATGCATATATGTATGTATATATACGTGAGCATGTGCGTGGTGTGTATGTACGCACAAGCGTACATGTGTGAATGCATATATTTTGTGCACACACACACACGCACACACCACATATATATATATATATATATATATATATATATATATATATATATATATTAATATTTGTGTGTCTCTCTCTCTATGTATCTAAATGTATATATATATATATATATATATTATATATATATATGCGCGTGTGTGTATGTATATATCTCTATATATGATTCATGAAGATGGAATGAACAGCTTTAAACCGAATCATAACAACAGTTTCTGTGCATTGCCTTCAGCTGTTAGTTGGTGAGTGTTTCACATATCACAAGTAGTATATAAGTATTTAGAAATATCATATAGCTATTACATAGATATCTTATGAATATGATCGACTAACGGATGTGTATTCGCACGTCATCAGGTGTGTGTCTTTGAGACCACTGCTGGACCTCCAACAGTACCCCATTGTTGAAATGTAGGTTATAAGCATATTACCTCGGTAATATTATATATATATATATATATATATATATATATATATATATATATATATATATATATATATATATATAATGACATCATCAAGCACAGCAACATAATAATCTTTGCAGATGATTCCAAGCTCCAGAAGGTCATAAATGAGGCGAGTGACCGGACATGCCTTCAGTCAGATCTACTGGGTGTTATCCAATGGGCAGAAAAGAACAATATGCTGCTGAACGAGGATAAATTCGAGTTAATCCACTTTGGAAAAGTGGATGCCCTGAAACTCCCATACTCCCTTTCTTCTGGTGAAACTCTTGTGGCATCCAATAACATCAGAGACTTGGGAGTAATTGTGGACAACAACATAAGCTGGGCCACTCATATAAACACCAAAGTTGACATGGCCCGCAGAATGTGTTCCTGGATTCTCAGAACTTTCCAGTCGAGAGATATCCACACCATTATTCTTCTCTTCTCCACTTTTGCCCGACCCCACCTTGAATACTGTTGTCCACTGTGGTCTCCCCACACAAAACAAAGTATCATAAAAGTTGAAGCACCTCGACTATTGGGGTCGACTAGAAAAGCTAAAACTTTATTCTCTCCAACGTCGCTGTGAGCGCTACATCATCTGCATGATGTGGAAAATATTCCATCAGCATTGCCCAAATGATGTTGGCATCACCTTTAAGGTACATCCAAGGCTTGGGCCCCGTGCCATCCGCCCACAACAAAAATCGCACTCTCATCTCATAACAACAATACGGCACAATTATTTCACCTCAATTGGCCCCGCTCTCTTTAACATTACACCAAAACACATTAAAACAGAAACAGACCCTATAGGGTTCAAGAAGTCTTTGGACAGATTCCTTCAAGAAATCCCGGATAAACCTCCTATACCCGGATATGTCTCTGTAAACAATAACTCTCTACTTGAGTGGGCCATAGTGTCCAAATTCTAACTTGAAAGACTTCACCAGTTATTAAGTTAGACATGGTCTGGGCCAATAATGGCCGAAATGTATCAAAGTATCAAAGTATGTATATATATATATATATATATATAGTGTCATCCTATAAATAATGCAATTTTTTCAATTGCATGAACTAAAAGTCGGAGGGGAACGGGATGAACTACCTGCATTAACTTGCTATGAAATCAAGTAATAATTTTACCTTGTACTTATTCTTAGTGCAAGTTTTGAAGAGTGCAGTTCAATTTTAAGTTAATTTTTCAAACCTATAATAAGAGTGACAAAGGAGCATATTCGGCATATTTTGCTTTGAGTTCAATAAAGGCAACAATGCAACAGGATGTGCCACGAATATTAATGCAGTGTATGGAGATCGGACAATAAGCGTAAGCCGGAAATTACTGCCCAGAAGACGAGCCTAGTCCTGGAAGATCTGTAGAGCTCAACGAGGACGTCCTGTAACCCTGGTGGCACAAAATCCCATCGTAACTGTTGAGGAACTAGCAGAGAAGCTTGGAAACGACTTTCTTTGGTTTCAAGACGAAAGGTGTTCTTCCATCAGAATAATGCTCGGCAACATTCACCAAGGATGACATTCCAAAGGCTGGAGCAGTTTGAATGGGAAACAATGTTCTACCCATCATATTCGCCGGACATTGCCTCATATGATTATCATTTATTCTGCAGTCTTCAAAATCATTTGGACAGAAAAAATATGAATTCTGTAGATGAGGTCAGAACATTACTGGGGCAGTATTTTTCGTCACAGACAAGTGAGTTTTGGAGGAGGAGACTTGTAAGTCTACCAAATAGACAGAAGAGCATTGTAGAACATGGAGAGTCGGCTGATATACCCTCCAGCCTTCATTAGGTGTCTTGGGGAAATTTCGAGCCCGGGTTCTCATTCCTAAGGAATTTTTTCCGATGTTATTATTATCACTATTATCATCGTCATCATCATCATCATCATTATTGTTATTATTATTATTGAGTGAGAGAGCAGTGTAAGCCATCAAAGTGACACTGGGGTAAAATATACAAAGTCAGCTCACTACC